>NW_026851476.1:0-450645 GCF_030913505.1 Colletotrichum phormii
GGTTTGGAAGTGTGAAGTGTAAATAACGTTTTGCTTTGGCTTGGTAAAAGTGTAAAAGAGTGAGCCGATGGGATGAACTATTGAGAATCATAGGGTTTGACAACTTGACTTTTATACAGAGTTGACGGGTTCCTGTTTACGAGCACGGAGCGCTCTTTTGCTCCGAAATAGCCGTTTATAGCTATGGCGAAGTCATGATCGCTGACGCAGATTGATTGCGAGCCCCACCGCCTCAGCTACTTACAGCCTCGAATAGGTGCATTTCGCAGTGTAGTTGTCAAATGACATGACCAAGTCGTAAACTTACATAGATCAGTATCATGACGATCTACATGACCAAGGGAGCTTGAGCCAACCACAACGAACCATTTTCTCGCTAATGTTGCATGACTCCTTTGTGAAACTGCATCTTCAGGTGCGACAGTTCGTGGTTTTCTTACCGCTTCCACAGAGAGTAGATAATTAGCAGCGCAAATCCCACTTTACGGCAACAAGTCTGCCGAGGATAGAAATAAGAGAAACTAAAATGAGAAAGTCGCTACGAAGCCAAGGATTAAGGAGAAGTAGAACGGCGGTAACAACAACGTCGACGTAAATGAATTTAGACATGCACCCAGACACAATTACATGTAGGTAAGTCTAAGATTAATTAGCCTGGCCTCCAGCTGAAGACGTCTCAGTTATTATGTACTGATATTTCAAGAAGTAGTAAGCAGCAATTCGTCTCTGCATTCGACGCAAACGAAAGGATGTAGAGACGATGCTGTGAGCGGCGACATTTCGCAACAGAAGGCAATGCGACCTGGTAATACCAGCAGGTATGCTCTCCCTGCTTTCGATTCTTGATGCCGAAACTTTAGATGGGTAATTACATGTATAGCTTTCAGTACCGCTGCATTGGTGGCTCATTTCCATAAAGCCTGAGAGAAACTTGGAATAGAAGAGGTTTAGCAACCAGTCCATTGCGTCAGCTTTTTAACCAGGGACAAAAGCCTGACAGCAACACATGTGTGACCAAGGGTTTGATCGATTCAATTCCAGAGTCCCTCGGTACATTGGCAGTTAATATTATGGTTGAAGCTGGCCACAGCAAGGCTCAACGAGACCTTGGATGCTATCGAAAATTTGGGTAAACTTATAACCAGACTATCCCATCGAGTGCGGAATGGCGACAATACATTGGCCCCATAATATGGGCCCTCTGTTTCCCCTCACGACACCTGGTACATCCACCCGCGTCACATACCCCTATGTTTTTCAATATGGTACTTCCACCCAAACCAACATTATCAAAAATGCTACGATAGATTCTAACGATAGTAACGCCTCTGGAGCTTCCACGGGCTCCGCGAAGTCGTATATCTTTGTATTACTACCGGAAGATCTCGCTACCGCCTACACTACCGACTATACGCCGGAACGATATGATAATGCCACTGTTCGACCACGTAAGCCTCCGGAGGTCGAGCCGGGCATACCTGGGCAGTTCGTGCCCCTCAACGTGCCGCAGCAGGCCGCTGAAATACGAGCCCTCCCACCACTACCAATAGACCTCCTATTCGAATTCGTGCCGGCCGGCCTCGTTGGCCGTTGGGTTGAGTAGACGAATACGGCACCGCTCTCCGCAAGGCCGGGGCCAGCGCAGAGACGCTCTCACAGTCGTAACTAGAAACCTACCTCTTCCAACAAAATCTACCTCTTCTTAGGCATTCTGATTTATATAGGATTACATCCCGAATCTAAAATATCAGGATATTGGTCTGTTTCACAGCAGAAAGAAGATCCTATCCATTTGTTTACTCGGTTCATCTCGAGGGACCGCTTCCAGCTCCTCCGCCGCCTCAGGATCTTCGACACGACGAGGATCTCGGTACGAACGCCGGCAGCCCGGCGCCGCGGCCAGCCACGGGAAATTCAGATACCTAAGGTATACCAGCAGGTCAATAAGTAGTCTACTCACATCCAAGAGACCGGAGACCGCTTTTTCCGGGCCGGCTCCGACCTCACTGTCGACGAGGCCATAGTCCGCTTCACGGGCCGGTCTATAGAGACTATAACGATTCCAACAAAGCCAATACCAAAGGGGTTTAAGATATGGGTGCTGGCCCAATCGGGTTACTCCCTCCGCTGGCTATAGCACGTCTATAGAGACGGGCCCTACGGGCTCGTCCCACAAGCCCGCCCAGCCGCTAGTGACCACAAGGCCAAAAAGACTGCTCTTACACCTACACAGCGGGTGGTCACATCACTGCTTTCCCTTCTTCCATTGGCCACTTACCACGTCTTCCTCGATAATCTATTTGCCTCTATAAAGCTCTTCCGTGCTCTGCGGGCTCAGAGAATAGGGGCAACGGGCACGTGCCGGAAGGACGGTAGTATCGATGAGACTCTCATGGCTGAGAAGGAGACAGAAGGCAAGGGACTTCCATGGGGTCAGATCCATACGATCTCTACAGCAGACGGGCAAGTATATTGATACAAACAGCTCTGGGTGGTGTCATACATATTGATCAGTTCGTTTCATCATTGCCTAGGTCAACCAATTCACTTGGAAGGATAATGCCCTCGTTCTCTTCCTCACAACGGTCTTCCGAGAGACATCCGACGTTGTTCGTAACCGTCGCCGGCCCGCTGGAGATACTGCTGCTAAAAAGGCAGCACGGGAGGTCTTCGGTCCCGACGTACGTAAGGACCTCCGGATCCCTCTCGCGATCGATGAGTACAACCACCGTATGAACGGCGTCGATACGAGTGATCAAATGCGGTCCTATTACGACTTTAGTAGACCAGTGAGGCGGGGCAGTTGGCAAGCAATTACCTGGAACTTTCTCCTCGAAGTCATCATTATCAACACGTTCCTTTTACAGTACTGGGGAAGTCCCGAGTGGCCTCGGGTTGAGAACCAGTACGAATAGCGTAGACTACTATCTGCCCAGCTAATCCAGAGGTTTAGACCATTAGCAGAAGGTCGACGTAAGGGACGTCCGAGGAGAGCAACAGATCGAAGGAATGAAGCCGTACCATAGAAATTACACATACGAGGTCGTAAAAATACCAACTCCCCTTGCGTTGGCTGTAGCCTCGTATCGCAGATTGAAGAGAGGAATACGCTAGGCGAGATAAGTAGTAATATTCACACCAGACGGCCGCGGCGGAAGTACACGAGGATGGGCTGCCTCGAAAGTAAATATCGCCCTATATAACTCAGATGAATGCTAGTACAATTTCCATAACCAAAATCTTTGATATAAGGAAGTACCTATTATCAATTATGGCAATTGGGCCAAAAAGGGGCCCACAGATGTCTAATTGGCTCCGTCTCCGCATCTCAATGTACTGTCGCCATTCCGCACTCGATGGGATAAAGTGTAATCCAGCGACGGCATCTATTGCTCAGGTCAACCGCCCCCATAAAGCTAGAAGCACTGACGTGATGAGAAGACACACATAGTTTTGCTGCCACGAATCTGTACTAGGACATGGAGCCACGCGGGGTAACGTATACCGACAGCTTCGCGAGCTACAGTATACGACAATGTAGGAAGCTCAAAGTACTCCAAGTGGGCAAGGAAGAGGATCTAGTCTAAGTAGTGAGTGAGAAGTAGGCGTACCTTCATAAGAAAGCATATCAGTATCTAGGAGACAGGTTCCTCTGCTGTGTATTAAGAGCCCAGCCCTCGTGAGGCCACGTAGGGGTGATTTCAGTATATAGAATGTAAGCTGAAGAGGAGAGATTTGGGGCGGGGATTCCGCAGAGGCAAAACGTTCAAGTGGGACCCACGCGGAATTGGCGCGGTAAGTCGTGGCAGAATCCGGGCCTTAGCCCGGATCCACTAATCGGGTCCAGCCCGTAACACTGTGTGCCGCTAAGAGCCTTCAATGCGTATTCCTAGATCAGTATTCAACGATGAACATAACATCTCAGACAAAGAAAAACAAGGAGCTGGATCATCACGTACGAGTTGAAATATCGGCGCGTGACTAGCAATACGCCGACCTCTGAGGTACTGTCTAGTTACTTACGCCTACAGTCAAGGTTCATAGAATGCCTTCAGGAACATACGTCCACAAGTTTGGACATCTCACCTCGCTAGATTCTGGAGCCGATCTCCAGAGCTTCTTTGGTATAATCTCTTAGCCAGGCATTACCAGCGCTCCAGCGGATCTAGGACTGAGCTCTAAAGCCTGCAGCCTCCGGGTCGCGTCTGAGCATTTTGACAGAAAGCTTTGCGACAGGACATGAACAAGATAATTCTACCATGGTCTTGCGGGGAAATATCTCATGAAGCAATGGACATTTAGTAGCGGATGAGCATTATCGTTCTCGTCGTCGTCTCTTCACTCCGCACATGCATCTAAGGTACCATTGGCCAACCTAGTTTATGGAGCCTAACCGTTGGTTGATAGAGCGCCCTTGTGCTCACCATGACCTGGGTTATCTCACAAACAGCAGCCACTAGAAATATCTGCCAATGCAATGACCACTCCTCGCATGTGGCAGTTGCGCTTGCCTTGATGTTGCTGATCGAGGGGCCAGCAACTCAGAGGAGGAAGATGACTGCGTTTGCCGCCTCCATTATTAGCATCCACTCAAGGATTCAACCAATCAAGGCCGGTTGGCCCAATGGCAAGGCGTCTGACTACGATTGATATGTTATCAGGAGATTCTGGGTTCGACCCCCAGGCTGGTCAATATTTTTGAAAATTCATGCGGGATTTGCGTCTTTGTGATTTTTTTGGCGCTTGTGGACGCGGACGGCGGGGCCGATAAAGTGGAGCCTTTCGGGGCAGTTTTGGAGGTCGCGGCCGGGATTGGCTGGTTGTTTTTGGGGTTGTCCGCACATCGGCCGGGTGCGGAGGCGGGAGGTACGGGGGACGTTTGTAGCCTGTAGGGTCGGTAGGGAACGTGGGGGTTCCGTCCGACGTGCAGGGGCAATCGGAAACTTCCTCCAGACTCTCAGGCTCCTTTGCCTCATGTATTCGTATAAATAGGCTCCGAACTGTTAGAATGCCGGTCGGATGTAATTTGGCTCCTGTGTAGTGCTGATAAATCGCGGCTGGGCCTATCTAGAATATAGATAACGAAGTGTGCACTTACGCAATAATGTCACCCATCCTGAATACTAATCACATAGGACGTTGCCATAAGGCCGTTGGCAAGTAAGATATGTGCTGTTCGTTCCCAATTACGGCAAGCCTTTCCACAGCCTATGGTTTCGGTTCCTTGAAACTCTAAAAGGCCGGCATTGAATTCGGAAGATGTGTTCCTTCGTCAACCACCGCAGGCGGGTGAAGCTCACGGAGCACTGCATTATCTCAGCAATTTAGAGCTTGTCTCGTGTGCCAATTACCCCTCCCACCGGCGCGGTCTTCGGAGAGCTTCTGTTTACCGTGTTTACGTGTGCTGTCACTGCTGTGCCCTATCTACATCCGAACCCCCGGTCAAAGTTGCAATCGCACCTATTGAAAAAAGGCTAATAAAGGCCGTCCCTCCGACGAGCCTATCCGTCCCGTGGCAAATTCTCTAAGAGGTAACAAGTACCGGCAGACGAGCGCGCTGGGAGCAAAAAGTTGCTTTCGGTCGGAAAGTTCCTTGCTCTTCGGTCACTTTTCGCACGAGGTTTTGGTGACCTTGAGAGGTTAGGAAGGTAGACGGGGGTGTAAAGCTGCTGCGAGTTATGGAGCTATGCTCGCTGTGATAGCATGGTTTCTACATGTCATCGGAGGGGTCGGAACTGTTCCGGCAGTCCTGCGAATGGTATTATAAAGAAGCTCAATATGAAGCTCAACTTTCGAGGTCCTGATCTGCTGCCGATTGCTCTCTGCTGGAAGTCGACAAATCATAATAAAGAAACCATCGCCGCAGCAAACCATCCCCAAAGATGCCTCTCCGCGTCCTCCTAACCGGCGCAAATGGCTTCATAGCCCAACACATCCTCGCCCAGTTCCTCGCAGCAGGCCACTCCGTCCGCGCCGTGGTCCGCTCTCAGTCCTCCGTCGACCAGCTCCGCAAGACCTTCGCCTCCTATCCCTCCCCGCAGCTCGACTTCGCCCTGGTACCCGACATCGCCACCCCAGGCGCCTTTGACGCCGTCCTCGTCTCCGACGGTGCGCCCTTTGACGTAGTCCTCCACACGGCCTCGCCCTTCAACTTCCGCAAGGGCAATTCCAACGCCGACTTCCTCGACCCAGCCGTCAAGGGCACGACCGAGATTTTGCATGGCGTGGTGCGCAAGGCGCCCTCTGTGAAGAGAGTCATCGTCACAAGTTCCATGGCTGCCGTGATCGACATCACCAAGCCATCCATCTCCAACCCGGCCAAGATTTATAATGAAAGCGATTGGCTTGATGTCTCGAGAGAAGACGCAGAGGCCTCAACGCACCCGGCGATACCCTACGTCGCCAGCAAGAAATTCGCAGAAAAGGCAGCGTGGGCCTTCATCTCCGATACCGAACCCAAGCCCGCCTTCGACCTCGTAACAATCTGCCCGCCCATCGTCTACGGACCCCTCTACGACGTCTCCGCGACGAGTTCCCCGCAGAACCTCAACGAAAGCAACCACATGCTCTACCAGAGCCTCTGCGGGGCAAGCCTCACCTCGGACTCGCCGGTCCCGCCCGAGATGCTGCACCTGTACGTCGACGTGAGGGATATTGCGCGCGCGCACCTGTTGGCAGCGACGACGCCCGAGGCGGGCGGGAAGAGGTTCCTGGTGAGCCCTGGGGGCGTGTCGAATCAGCAGCTGGCAAATATCTTGCGGGAGAAGCTGCCGCAATGGGAGGGGCGCATACCGAAGGGGGACCCGGCCAAGGCGACGCTGGCGGAGGGTATGTTTGGGGTTGATGCGTCGTTAGCGGAGAAGGTTCTTGGGATGGAGTATAGGACGTTGGAGGATACCATTGGGGATACGGCGGCGCAATTTGTCGAGCTTGAGGATCGGGCGAAGGCTTCTTGAGAGATGCGATGGTGATGGGGTTTACTTATATGTACTACGTCTTGACAATGCTAGACTATCGGTACAAGTTTCCGACTAATGCGCTGGAAGTAACACTGAATGGGATCATCTGGCTCTTTTATGTCTGCTCTGGTCTCCGACTCATCAACTCTTTCCAAACTGCAGACTTTGCGTGTAGCAGTACGAATGAAGGCCGTGTTTCCCCATCTCGCCCCCGTGGCCGCTGTCCTTCATGCCGGAGAAGTAACCCCCGTGGTGCGGTATCTCGGAGACGTTAATGGCGACTGTCCCCGCCTCTACCTTCCGGGCGAGGCTCTCGGCCCTGCCTACGTCACGGCAGTAGACTGATGCCCCGAGGCCGGCGTTGCTCAGGTTGACCCGTTGGAACAGCTCGTCCTCCTCTGACCAGGACAGGATGGGTACTATCGGTCCTGGGGATACAGTCAGCATGGATAGCTCAAGTAGAGGGCCAGAGGAATAAGATGCTCGGGATTGGCGTTGCAACACTTACCGAATTGTTCCTCCTTGACCAAGATAGAGTCATCAGGAGGCTTTGTAACGATGGTTGGGGGTATCCAGAAGCCCTTGGAGTCCTGGGGATGCTCCGCAGCAATCATATTGAAGCCATTCTTCTTGTAATGGTCATAGATATCCTTGACAACGTCATATTGCATCTTATTCGAGACGGGACCGAATAAGCTGGGCGCGTGTGCGTCTTTGGTGATGACGTATTTCTCGGCAACCGCGCTCTTGAAGGCCTCCAAGAACTTTTCATATACCGAATCGTGAACGTAGACTCGCTTCGTCGCGACGCACATTTGACCCGCATTGAAGAAACAACCGGTCGCGACCTGTCCTGCCACCTTTGCAATGTCAATGTCGTCAGTGACGATTGCCGCGTCGTTGCCCGCGAGTTCCAAGGTCAACCGCTTGAGGGTCTTTGCGCAGCTCGCCATGACGCTCTTTCCCGTGGCGATTGTCCCCGTGAAGCTGATCTTGGCGATACCTGGGTGCAGGGTCATGGCGATACCGAGATCGACGCCGCCGTTGACCACCTGTACGACGCCAGGAGGAAACACGTCGATGAGGAGCTCGATGGACTTCATGACGGAGTACGGGGTAAAAGGCGAGGGCTTGACGATGATGCAGTTGCCAGTGATGAGCGAAGATGCCACTTTGATGTTTGATAGGATGAGGGGGAAGTTCCAAGGACATATAGCCCCCACGATGCCCAGTGGCTGGTGAGTGGCGACGATTCTGATGTTGTTGTCCTCGAAAGTGACTTCATCTTCAAGGTAAACGTTTGCTGCTGGTTGTAAGCACGAGCGAGCAAATACAGGAGAAGGATGCAGGCATACAATAGTAAGCGGTTTGATTGCAGGTATTTGTAATCTCAATGTCGGCCATGAGACTCTGTATGCCATATGCCATCAGTATTACTGCGCCTGAACTGATCTTGCGATGAATATGATGTTACTGATTTCCCTGTTTCTCTCATGACGATTTCTTTCAGCTCATCCTTGTGGGTGGTATAAATCTCGACAATCTTGCGCAAGTAGTTGGCTCTCTCTTCGATCGGGGTCTTGGACCAAGTCTTGAGGGCCTTTTGGGCCGCCTCGACGGCTTCCTCAAGGTCCTGCGTCGTGGCAAGAGGAGCATCCCATAGCTGTTCCTCCGTACGGGGATCTGTACATTGGTGGTGGTTATCGCTCCCACGGCGCTGGCCGTTGATGACGTTGAAGAACTTCATGTTGGGAGCTTTCTGGTCGGCGTCCGCTGTCGAATCTAACAGATATCCCATGATGATTGAGAGTTCTAAGTAGGCAGACAGGCCAGCTTAAGAATAGACGTGTCGGCAAAGGCACATCTACCCTCTACCTCGGTCATAGCACCCATCAAAAGGGCCAAGACCTGTCTCAGCCGGCATAGCTGGAACGCGCCCCGAAATGCCACACTGCTACCTGTTCCTGCGGAGAAGGGAGGGGTTCAAGCTATCGGCGATGTCAATCGGCCTTAGGCGTTCCGGATTTGGTGCCGGGCTGCTGACACGGCGGGGGGATTTAAGTTTGACGGCAGTTGAGATAGACAAAGATGGAGCCGCGGGGGTCCTGCAACGAGCAACTCTCCCTCTGATTCAGCCCGCAAGCTCTGGGGTAAAATCATGGGGACTCGGGGGGAGAGTAGGTCGTAGATTGGGGTAGAGGGGTTGAATGAACGACTGGGGATGGATGACAGAGGTTTATGGAGGAGGTTTGTCAGCGACGGAGTGTTGACGGATCAATTCCGGTGAGGGCGGAGTACTGGGATGCCCGCCTGTCATCTAATCATGACTTCAAGCTCCTCGGTGTGGTTCGGTATGGTTCGGTGAGTTCAGGTGAGCGTCGCAGTGCATCACTCTTCATCTTCAGTAATGGAGACTCATTGGCTGCCGATGGATTAAACATTAAATCCCTAGACGGCCCACGTGCCGACGCATCCCACGCATACAGAGCCGCATGGAATCTCTGGATACGCTCGACGTGTTGATTGAAATGTGAGCGTACATAGCATGCAGGGGTTCAAAAATGGGAATCAGTGCAAAAGTCGACGAATTGCATGTCTGGACCTTCTCATGATGCAGGGTGGAAGATGCCGACCAAGGGGAAACGGAGCCGGCCGACAGAGTGGCCGCTGATGAACGGCATGAAGCGCAGCGGGGCTGCACGGATCCCTTGGTGCTCCTGACTTCCACTGAATGGCGATGTCTCAGTGGCGGGGAAGCACCGGCTTCAGTGGGGAGGAGGGGGAGGGCCGATAACGATAACGCACCCCACCAAAATCGCAAGATGCAGATTGGCGGGACCCGCTGATAAGCTCAAACCTGGGCCGTCTGATTTGCTGGACGCCCCCCGTCGCAAACCGAAGCCAACATGTCAGCGAGACGCTTTTGTTTTGTCTTGCCACAGCACTGAGCACATGGAAGTAGAAACCAGAGGGGAAAGACGCATGGGAAGAAAATATTTGTCTCTATGAATGCAGACGGGCGGAATGCAGTAAATAGACACACATACACAAGTACGACAGATTGGAAAGCGGTCGCTTCTGCAGCAAACACTACTCCTAGGTACCTGCAGAGACTTGGCTCAACCTGAATTAGCATCGTCTTCGCCTCTCTTTCTGCAATAAAGCTGCGGGGTTGTCTCGCATCAGTCATTCTAAGCGCACCTTTCCTCCTTCCCCTTTCTCTTCCTTTCCTCTTCTGACACCTTCTTCCCTTCCTCCCATTCAAAGACCCCAAAGCGTGCTTCGAGTCATCTAATATCATATCTCACTGTGAACCGGCGCTCGACATCTTCCTGGCAATATGGCGCCCATCGCCATCTCCCCCGAGCGGGATGTCGGGCCTTTGAACTCGCTTACAACAAACTTTGACGATACCATCCGCTTCTACCTCAATGGCACCCGGGTCGTACTGGACGAGATCGACCCAGAGGTAACTCTTTTGGAGTACCTGCGAGGCATCGGTTTGACGGGAACCAAGCTGTATGTCTAGGCCCTCTCGCGCGTAAGAGATTGAAGCATTCGTAGCACGCACTAACACTCACCAGCGGATGTGGCGAAGGCGGTTGCGGTGCTTGCACTGTCGTCATCTCCCAGTTCAACCCGACGACGAAGCAAATCTACCACGCGAGCGTAAACGCCTGCTTGGCACCCTTAGCTAGTGTCGACGGCAAGCACGTCATCACTATCGAGGGCATCGGAAACACTAAGAGGCCACATCCCACCCAGGAGCGCGTGGCGAAAAGCAATGGAAGTCAGTGTGGTTTCTGCACCCCTGGCATTGTCATGAGCTTGTACGCTCTGCTGCGCAACAATGACTCGCCTTCGGAAGAAGATATTGAGGAGGCCTTTGACGGCAATCTGTGCAGATGTACCGGCTACAAGCCAATTCTCGAGGCCGCGCAGACCTTCAGCGTTGAGAGAGGATGTGGCAAGGCGAGGACAAATGGTGGTTCGGGCTGCTGCATGGAGAACGGCAATGGCGAGAAGAAGGAGGGCGGATGCTGTATGGACAAGGCAAAGCTCGACGACCAGCCCATCAAGAGATTCACGCCCCCCGGTTTCATCGAGTATAACCCCGATACCGAACTCATCTTCCCGCCCGCCCTCAAGAAGCACGAGATGAGGCCGTTGTCGTTCGGCAACAAGAGGAAGAAGTGGTATAGGCCTGTCACCCTTCAACAGCTGCTCGACATCAAGAGCGTACACCCCGCGGCCAAGATTATTGGTGGCAGCACCGAAACTCAGATTGAAGTCAAGTTCAAAGCGGCACAATACCCCGTCTCCGTTTTCGTGGGAGACATTGCCGAATTGAGACAGTACGAATTCAAGGACGATCACCTAGAGATTGGAGGAAACGTCGTCTTGACAGATCTGGAGCACATCAGCAAAGTGGCGACACGTCACTATGGCGACGCTCGTGGCCAGGTATTTGAGGGGATTTACAAGCAACTAAAGTACTTTGCTGGCAGACAGATTCGCAACGTCGGTACCCCTGCCGGTAACCTGGTTACTGCGTCGCCCATCTCAGATCTGAACCCTGTGCTCTGGGCAGCCAATGCCGTCTTGGTTGCAAAGTCTCAGAGCGAAGAGACCGAGATCCCCATGTCACAGTTCTTCACGGGATACCGACGCACGGCACTTCCCCAAGACGCCATCATCGCTTCCATCAGGATACCGGTAACAGCTGCCAAGAACGAATTATTCAGAGCATACAAGCAGGCCAAGAGGAAAGACGATGACATTGCCATCGTGACCGGCGCTTTACGGATTAAGATGGACGATGATGGCGTAGTGACCGAGTGCAACCTCATCTACGGCGGAATGGCTGCCATGACCGTAGCCGCGAAGAACACCATGGAGTACCTTGTGGGCAAGCGTATTGCTGAGCTCGAGACCCTCGAAGGAGCCATGAATGCCTTGGGAACCGACTTCGACCTGCAGTTTAGCGTTCCCGGAGGCATGGCTTCGTACCGAAAGGCACTGGCCTTCAGCTTCTTTTACCGCTTCTACCACGACGTCATCACCAACCTCGGTGGACAGAGCGAGCACGTGGATATTGAGGCAATCGACGAACTCGAGCGTGGCATCTCTGGCGGAACCGAAGATCACGGCGCGGCTGCAGCGTACGAGCAGGAAACCGTGGGCAAATCCAAGAGCCACGTCGCTGCCTTGAAGCAGGTCACTGGAGAAGCACAGTACATCGACGACCTACCGGTGGCCAAGAATGAGCTGCATGGCTGCTTCGTGCTGTCAACAAAGGCTCACGCAAAGATCAAGTCGATCGACTACTCACCCGCACTGGACATGGCTGGCGTCGTTGACTACATCGATAAGGATGACGTCGATACCCCTGAGCAGAACCGGTGGGGTGCTCCCCATTTCGACGAACTCTTCTTTGCCGAGGGCGAGGTTCATACAGCAGGCCAGCCCATTGCCATGATATTGGCCACTACGGCGTCGAGGGCCGCTGAGGCCGCGCGTGCAGTCAAGATCGATTACGAAGACCTCCCGTCAATCCTGACGATCGAGGAAGCGATTGAAAAGGACAGCTTCCACAACTACTACCGAGAGATCAAGAACGGCGACACTGAAGAGGCATTCAAGAACTGCGACCACATCTTCACAGGCACGGCGCGGATGGGTGGCCAGGAGCACTTCTACCTCGAGACACAGGCTTCCTTAGTGGTTCCGAAGCTCGAGGATGGTGAGATGGAGGTGTTTTCCAGCACCCAAAACGCCAACGAGACGTAAGCTCACTCTTCTTTATCGAACATTATTTTTTGGTTTATGGCACTAACAGCTTGCAGACAAGTCTTCGTTGCTCGAATGACGGGCGTACAAGCGAACAAGATCGTTGTCCGCGTCAAGCGACTCGGCGGTGGCTTCGGAGGCAAGGAGACGAGATCAATCCAACTCAGCGCTCCGCTCGCACTCGCGGCGAGGAAGACTAGGCGGCCGTGTCGTTACATGCTGACGAGAGAAGAGGACATGGTCACTTCAGGGCAGCGCCATCCGTTCTTGGGCAGATGGAAAGTCGGCGTGAACAAGGACGGCAAGATCCAAGCGCTGGATCTCGACGTCTTCAACAACGCCGGCTGGACATTTGACTTGAGCGCGGCGGTCTGCGAGCGAGCAATGTCCCACTCGGACGGCTGCTACAAGATCCCCAACGTCTTCATCCGCGGCCGGCTGTGCAAGACCAACACAATGTCAAACACGGCTTTCAGAGGATTCGGCGGACCTCAGGGCATGTTCATTGCCGAGACTTACATGGAAGAAGTTGCGGATCGACTGGGCATGCCGGTAGAAAAGTTCCGTGAGATCAACTTCTACAAGCCGCTGGAGCCGACGCACTTCAACCAGCCCTTGACTGACTGGCACGTACCATTGATGTACAAGCAAGTCCAGGACGAGGCAAAGTACGAGCTGCGGAGAGAACTCATCAAGCGCTTCAACGACGGCAACAAGTGGCGCAAGCGTGGCTTGGCCATCATCCCGACAAAGTTTGGTATTTCCTTTACAGCCCTCTTCCTGAACCAGGCAGGCGCCCTCGTGCACATCTACCACGACGGTTCCGTCCTGGTAGCACACGGCGGTACGGAGATGGGCCAGGGACTGCACACCAAGATGACGCAGATCGCCGCACAAGCTCTCGAGGTACCGTTGGACAATGTCTTCATCTCCGAGACGGCGACCAACACGGTAGCCAATGCCTCGGCGACGGCGGCGTCGGCCTCGTCAGATCTCAACGGCTACGCCATCTACAACGCGTGCGCGCAGCTCAACGAGCGCCTGGCGCCGTACAGGGAGAAGCTGGGGCCCGGTGCTACGATGAAGGACCTGGCGCACGCGGCATACTTTGACCGCGTGAACCTCTCGGCGCAAGGCTTCTACAAGACGCCCGAGATTGGGTACACGTGGGGCGAGAACCGGGGCAAGATGTTCTTCTACTTCACACAGGGCGTCACGGCGGCCGAGGTGGAGATCGATACCCTCACGGGCACGTGGACGTGCCTCCGGGCCGACATCAAGATGGACGTCGGGCAATCCATCAACCCGGCGCTCGACTACGGCCAGATCCAGGGCGCCTTTGTGCAAGGTCTCGGCCTCTTCACGATGGAGGAGTCGCTCTGGCTCCGCAACGGGCCGATGGCGGGTAACCTCTTCACGCGGGGACCTGGTGCGTACAAGATCCCCGGGTTCCGCGACATTCCGCAAGAGTTCAACGTGACGCTGCTCAAGGACGTGGAGTGGAAGGACCTGCGGACGATCCAGCGGTCGCGGGGCGTGGGCGAGCCGCCGCTGTTCATGGGCAGCGCGGTATTCTTTGCGATCCGCGACGCGCTCAAGGCGTCGAGGGCGCAGTACGGGGTGGCGGCGACGGTCGGGGAGGACCGGGAGGGGGATGGGTTGCTCAGGTTGGAGAGCCCGGCTACACCCGAGAGGATCCGGCTAAGCTGCGAGGATCCGATTATGAGGAGGGCCAGGGTGCTGCCGAAGGAGGGGGAGAAGAGCTTTTTCGTAGCCATTTAGCAACGGGCGCCAAGCAATTTCTCGGTTTGCATGGGATTCTTACTTGCTTTCTTGGAGGGGTTAGGTACTCAAGTGTGATTATTGGTGTTCACTTCGTAGATAGACAGGCGATCTCGATGAATACTACGATATCTTGTGCTATTTCATTCATTTCTGGACACTTCCACTGGCACCTGTGAGATTGCCATTCATCTGTCTCTGCGAAACGCATGTGCAATGCTTGGAATGGTAAGGCATCACACGATCTCGAATGCGCCCCCAAATCGCCAAGTCTCGTGAGCAGAGAGAGATGGGATGATGAGGGGGAGGCTTTGGGGCCGGGGTGGCCGGGGCGAAGGATGAGAAGCAGCACGAAGCGGTAGTGATTGTCTTCAGCTGGGAGCCTTAGACCAGGGCGGCCGAGGGGAAGCAAGAGAGTGCGATAGGAAGAAAAAACTTGGGCCGAATGGCGAGCTGTGGTTTCATGCTTACATTACATTGCATGCTGCAGTCGACTGGAGAATCTCAGCCGTTGGCCTTTTTTCACTGGCGTTGAGGCATGAGGTAAGTCCCCCTTACCTTAGTCTTTTGAGTCTGTGGACAGGGAGGACGACGAAGATGGGACGAAGGACCACTTGGTTTGCGAGCTTGCCTAACATTCTCGAGAGCCAAGAAATAACCGTTTGGTTTGATGCGACGGTGGTGATGGAGCTGCCCAGGGAACATTCACTAAAGATAGCTCGTAGGGCAGAAGGGAAGCTGCATTGACGGGTGGGTTCCTCCGGGAAATGTCTGTGCCATGCGTGCTGGTGTGATATCATTGCTTTTAAATGGCAGAAGATTGACCGAGGTACCATTCAGTAAAATGTCACCGAGTTTATGAATGCGAGTGATGAGACCTTCACCGAGGTAAAAAGATGACAAGTCGGATGAAGGAGAGAAGGCGGGGAAATCAAATCACATTCTCTCCCCCTCGCTTCTCTCTCTTGCTCTCAGTTTTGCTTGTCTCATCGGGCGACGTCCGACGGGCTGGGGGGAGGGGGATACCTTATTACATGACGATTACTGGCTGTAATCCACCTCTGCCCAGCTGCGCCCAGCCCAGCCTTGGATGCTGGGCCATGAGTTGTGATTTTCCGCCATTTTATTGCTGTGAGTTCGAGGCAGTGAGAGGTTCAATTGAGGTGATTTCTTATGAACGAGGTCCATGAGTGAAAGAGTATTGAGTGAGTGAGTAAAGGTCGAGTGAGATGACGAAGTAGCATCCCCCGCAGGGTAAGGTACTATCCACTAGGTACCAACGACAGCGGCAACAACAACATCGATCTTGCCTGTCTTGTGCTCGTTCCAAAGGCTAATGTAATGAAGTGGGTGGGAAGGAATGCCGGGAGCTCAATTAGCCAACCCACTTCCCATGGCAATTGGAGACGGATACGCCGCCTGCCCGTTGTCGTTTTTTTCCCTTTTCCTTTTCTGCGAACCCGAAGCTTTCAGCCAAGGTACCAGGTTGGTTCCCTCTCGCCTGGCTCGCCTGGTTCAGCTCCCATCCCATTCCCTTGGGACCGATCATCATTTGCTCATTGCGCCAAAAGCCCGCACCCATTTTTTCTTCTTCTCCATGCGACTCTCCAAACCCACCACCAAACACCAATACCCACCACTGTCACCAAAAGTTGCGACCACGCTCGAAAACGCCCACGATTCTACGATCGCCGGACCCGAGACGAACGAACGAGTATACGAGGCCCAGGAACCGGAAAAAGGATCGGCAGTTAATCCACGGATCCCCTGCATTCCGTGTCCAACTCGAAGACTGTGAGGCGGGAGAAATCCGAAAACAAGCAAAGCGAAGCAACCATAGCCGAACTCAGCCCGCCGGGTGCCCGCACGCGACAACCTCGTTTTCCCTCCCACTCTGTCTGCAGAAGCCCGCCACGCCCAATCTTTTGCGCAAACGCTCGAAAGCACCACAGTCGACCAGTATCCTTCACCCCCGGTGTCAAATGATCTGCGAACCCTCGTCCTCTGCGTAACCTTTGAGGTCCAATGGGAGCCGCTGCCCCATTGAACTGATTCCGAGCCCGCCCTCCACCACCACCACTACTACTGCCACCACCGCCACCACCGCCACCACCCATAACCGCTGCCGTCACCCGTCCCGGGCCTCTCGCCATGCCAGAGAACGGCAAAGACGTAAAGTCTGAATCGCAAGACGAAAAGGAAAAGCGCGACAAGACTGAGAACAATGGCGGCCATGCTCATTCGGCCAAGAGCCCCAAGAAACGCCGCAAGGTCAACCACGGTACGTTTAGCCCACGTCCCGCTGCGCCGTGGCCGCGGGCTCCCCCGAGACTGCGGTTGCAGCTGCAACAACGACCGTCTCGGTGCCTCACCTCGCGCGGAAGCACCAGCTAACGTCATGTGCCCTCTCAGCTTGCGTCTACTGCCGGCGATCTGTAAGTCAGATAGCCCTTACCTGAACAGCATAACTGGAATTGCTTCCCTGGCTCCGCGCATGGCGTTGACACTATTGTGTCTCTGCAATTGCTGCCGTGCGATGGCTCTGCCAACTACCGAACCCCCCTGCCTGCATATATGCGCAACTTCGTCTCCCTGCAGAAGGAAAACTGCAGGGCCAGAATAACAATAAGCGGGAAAGAGAAAAGATGGCTGACGGATAGTGTCTTGCCTGCTCTATAGCATATGACATGCGATCTCGTATGTAAGATCTCTTTCTTCACACAACCTTACACACAACGGGCTGCCTTGCTGCGGCGTCTGTCTCTCTCTCTTTCTGCGCTGTCCACTCGGCTTCCCAAGAGACCTGCGCGAGCGCGAGTGCGCGCACATCTCTGCTTGGCTCGTACCACGCTCGCTGACATGTCGTGCCCAGGAACGACCGTGTACAAGATGCATAAAGCGTAATATTGGCCACCTTTGCCACGATGAGCCTCGCGATGCAGATTCCAAAAAGGCCAAGAGCTCTCACACGCCATCCGCTGTCGACGAGTCCGAGACGACGCAATCCGAGCTCACGAGAAGCTCCATCGACCAATCTGCGACGGGGTCCATGGGCCCGCCGCCCCCTTTCGACCGCAAGGCGTCTGCTTTTGGCGCCGCCGGATTGGGCCAGGGGAACCCGCTGCACCTCGTGTCACCAGGAGCTGGCACCGGCATGGCGGGAAACGGCAGCAACGTGAACCAATGTAGGTACTCACCCGTGGTCTTGTTCTACCCCTTTTCTAAAGCGCCGTGCTGTTCGTGCTTGGAGGCTCCTTGCTTCTCTCGCACGCGTCTGCACTTTTCTACGGATGACACAAGGGGGACGAACAAGCAGCCTCAACTTGAGAGAGAAACTCGGAAGCTAACGTGATGCGCCCCGGTCTAATAGTCGCTGGATTCTCCGATGCCTGGTTAACAGCCCAGAACCACTACCACGATATGCAAAGCTACCACCCCAACAACTACATGATCGCCCCCGAAGTAACGCACGAGTTCAACCTGCTGAATGATTTTCTGCAGACGAGCCTGCTGGACGACGGCGGCATCGTCTCCGACGAGTCACAAAACAGCCCCGCGTTTAGCAGGACCGCCGGCGCCAACGACATGCTGCCGACGTTTGGAAACCACAACGGTAATAAGCGGGCCGGTGCTGGCAATGGAAACAATGCGCTTTCGCAGATGCTGCCTCCGCAGAACCTGGAGCAGGGCAAGGCGATATCACGGCCGGGCAGCATCGTTCAGGGCGACAAAGACAAAGCGCGCGAATACTACCTCCAGGCAGCTGATCCGTCCGGAAATGACACGCCCGAGGAGCGCATGGACCGTGTATTGAAGGCCAAGTACGAGGCCGGTCTGCTAAAACCTTTCAACTATGTCAAAGGCTACGCCCGACTGGGCACGTATCTGGATGGCCACATTGCGGCGTCGTCGAAGCAGAAGATTCTCCGAACCATTGATCGATTCCGACCCAAGTTCCGCGAGAAGGCTCAAGCTTTGACCGATATGGAGCTGCTATACGTGGAAATGTGGTTCGAGAAACAACTGATGGAGTATGACCGTGTGTTTGCCAGTATGGCGGTGCCGGCATGTTGTTGGAGGAGAACTGGAGAAATCTTCAGAGGCAATAATGAGATGGCGGAACTCCTACATGTTCCTGTCGAGAACCTGCGCGACGTATGTCTTCAGGTCGTTTCCAAGCCTTTGAGGCGTCATCGCAGCTAATCGGATGATAGGGCAAAATCTCACTCCATGAGATTCTGACGGAAGAGTCTCTCGTGCGGTATTGGGAAGAGTTTGGAACCATCGCCTTCGATCCTGCTCACGACACGCTACTTACAGCTTGCACACTCAAGAACCCCGACGACAAGGCGACAGACCCGGTAGTTCATTGCTGCTTTTCATTCATGATTCAACGAGATAATCACAAAATGTTAGTATTTGCCCATCCACTAGTCTCAGATTCTGTGAAGCTGACAAGTAGACAGCCCTACGCTCATCGTAGGTAACTTTTTGCCCAACGATCTAGCCCGGCCGTAATCATTTGCATTGCAGGGGGGGACCTCTTGGAATACCTAGGTTTGGGGGGTTGGAAACATAAAATCAAAGGGGGCAGGCGTCATTGGATACCAGGGCATTCTCCGGTTTGGTTGCATTTTGAAACGTTCTTTTGCATCGGCGAGAGGAAAGGGTCCGTCGCCAGTACATACAAGGCACATCTAGTATATCCTTATTTTCTTGGTCGAAGCCTCAAGTCATCGCTTTCCATAATGTCCGTCAAGTCCTGTTCTTTCCGGCCCGGGCCGAAGGTGTGTCGGGGAGCAGTAACCCCGCGCCCGGATACCACTGCTTTCGAGGAAGGCACAAACGAGACTTGCGCCTGCCGCGAACGACTCGGCACTTGCCACTTTCGCATCGCATCATCTCTGCGCCCCTCAACCTCTTCGCTTGCTTTAACGAGAGTGTTCTACGCAGACTGACACTGCTATGCACCCCTGGCCCATTCTTCACACCACACCCTGCTCTCCTCAATTGCACATCTTGTTCTGATGATCTCGACTTCCCCCGTCTGCCCTCGTCAAGCACAATGCCCCCTTTACGACGCGCAAAATCGCCCAAAAGCAACAACAGCATCGACAAATTCTCCGCCTTTGCAAGTCCGTAGCACCCATGGATGAGCTTCCGTGGCCTACTCGCTAACCCGTAGTATGACAGCATTCTCGCACACCCTCTCGACGCGCCTCCCCTCCGCGAACGACAGCCTCTCCATC
The DNA here is from genome assembly GCF_030913505.1 of Colletotrichum phormii. Lineage (NCBI taxonomy): Eukaryota > Fungi > Ascomycota > Sordariomycetes > Glomerellales > Glomerellaceae > Colletotrichum > Colletotrichum phormii. Next base: position 19,781 of record NW_026851476.1, read on the forward strand.
GACGCCCTGCTCGCGGAGCTCAACCCGCAGCTCGAGACGATTATCCGTTTCTCTGGTAGCCCGAGAGCGAAAGCCCAGAGGGTGGAACTCGACAAGAGGGGGACGGAGCTTTGGAACCTGTGTACCCGACAACGTCGTGATAATGCGGACGCAACGGCGGCCGCGCCGGCTACGAGGAAGAAGCTGCTGTTGCGGAGCAGGACATATGCGTTTTTCATGATTAGTATCGCGAGGGGTGTTTCGGGCAGCACTGGGCCTCAGCTTGCGGATGTGGTGCATCTGATGAAGTTGGCACTCAAGGCGGGCAAGACGTGTCTTGGTAAGTCGGGGCCTCTGGAAAGAATTTTGATCGAGGTGGCAGTTTCCTCATATGCGTACAGATGACGGCGGCACCAGTTCGAGTGCCCTGAAGCTCGCCGAGACCGTTTTCGAGAAGGGGGCGGAATACAGCGCGGCATTGGGCAAGCAGCAGATGGCCATGCTGGGACCGGATGACTTGTTAGAGTGCAAAAGGCTAGACGCTGAATACTTTATACTCCGAGCGGCACTGGTATGTCTCCCTTGGCCTTGGAGATATGACCGTTCATACAACTAACCGAGGTACTTAGGCCTGGAAAACGGACAACTTGCCCGTCATGGAGTTCATGTACAGCAAGGGACACCTCCAACCAAACACGCTCGATTCGAGTTCGGCGGAGAAAATGACAGAGATTCTGTTCGAAATCGGCAAAGACCTTTCAAAGAAGGAAGACTTCCCCATGGCGGTGCGGTGGCTTGAACGGGGGTACGACATCATCAACGCCCAGGACCTGTCGCTTCTCTCCCGCGACGCCATCGAGCTAGGCCTCTCCGTCTGTCAAGCCCTGATCCACGCGCTGCTGGGTCTCAGCACGCCAGAGTCTTCGCAAAAAGCGCTGAACCTGGTCAGCTACATCGAGTCCGAGATCGGCGACAAACCCGTCGTCCTCCTCCTTCGCTTGGAGCTCTTGCAGAAGGCGCCGGCCGAGGTTTTTGACGTCGAGGCTTACGCTGATATTTTGAGGCGGATGGTGCGGTCGTTCAACTTCTCCGAGGCGCACTTTAAGCTCTTGGTGCATCATGCGCGCAAGTTGCATGATAAGAGCCCGACACTGGCGACGAGCGTCGTGGATGGGATGCTCAGGGGCACCATTGTCTCTTCTGGGCGCGAAGAGTGGGTCGACAGGTTGGTGCTTTTGAGGATCTGGATGGAGACGACGCAGAGGGATGGTATGAGAGCTATAGAAGAGCTGATGGGGGTCCTGGCAGGACTCCAAGATAACTTGAGCAAGCCTTTTGGGGCTTCTACGGCAGTCGGGGCGTTGACTGTGAGCTTCACCTGGTAAAGATGAAGAGTAAGGATTGCTGACATTGGTGTAGCTTATTTGGAAAAAGATCGAGGTCAACTACAACCAGGGACACTTCGACTTTGCTGATGGCTGGTGCCAGATAGCCCTGCAGCCTCTATTCCAAAACGGCGGCCCTGCAAACATGTCGAGACTCAGCAGGTGCGTGTATCGTCAATGCTCTGATACAGCCACGCTGATGATTGTAGAAAGCTCATTCTTTGTGCCCTTGGGAGAAACGACACCGAGAGAGCGCGACAAGTCTTTCATAGCATGTCCGAGGCAGCGCAAAACGAACCGATGACGAAGTATCTGATGTACAAGGCTGCCCTCCGCTCATCCGACCAAGAAATGGCTGCCGAGTGCCTGGAAAGAGTGGCTCTGTCAGCGCCCGGTGACCCTAATTTCCTGTATGCCTGCGTCCTCGAGGCGCAACAGATTGGGGATAAGGTCTGCGCGATGCAGGCCATGAAGCAGCTGGTGGGGAAGTTCGAGTTCAGCGAGGCGTCTCCGATTCATCTGCCGGCGCTGCTGCGATGTAATATCCGACTCGCTGTCTCAATTGCTGAGAGCGAAAAAAGTCCGAAAGAGCGACAAAGTGTGGTGGAAGAAATACTTATGCTGTTCGAAGGAGGTGAGAGGGAGTTATCTATTGGTTGACATCACAGACTGACCGTATCGTCTGGTAGCCGTCAAAGCGATCCAGCGAGACCCCCGCGACAAGGACGGCAACCGGCTTTTTACCGTCAAGGAACTCGACTGGTTCTGCCAGAATGCATATAACCTCGGCCTCAAGCACTCGGACGAGTGGGATGTCAAGCATCTCATCCGGCTGTACAACAGCTGCCTCACCATCGCGAAGCACTATCCAAATGACCTCCCCGCCGAAGCCGCGAGTGACCTCGCGTTCAGGACAATGTTTTGCGATTTTATCGCAGCCGCTGCCCTCGTATCGCTGGCCCGAACGGAAGACAACGTCGAGCAGCAGCTGCAGCATTATCTCGTCATGCGGAGGCACGTCGTAGCGTATAATGCAGCTTTGGAGAAGCAGATGAGCGACGGTCTAGACAAGAGGCTGAAGAGCGATCTAACAGCCAAGCTTGCGACGTTGATGGTCTTCGATTTTGAGGCTGCCATGGCGTTGAAGAAGACTGATGAACTGGGGTACATTATTCGTACGGCCGTGACGTGTCGGGATGTGAATACGCTCAAGGCGATGGGGGATATTGCGCTGCGAGGCAGATTACCTGGACAAGGTAAGCAGCCAAAGTACCCCAATCCTTTTCCCCTCGGATCGCTACAAAGAAATCTGTCACTCACCATATGCTGGATTCTCGTTGTCCTCAGCCCTCTATTCAACGCTGGGCGTCATCGTCAACGAGATCTAGGAGCTCGAAAAGATGAAGGGCGACAGGCTGGCGAAGTATATCCGGTGCATGTTCCACGCCGTCTTGTCGCTGGATGCAGCTTTGGGGCAGAGGCTGATGAAGCAAGCCGTTGACGTGGCGAGGGATTCTCGCAAGGTGCGTTGCTTCTCTTCTGCTACACCCCCATTCCTCTTTTCGCTGTTGGTCGGCACGTTTGAGAAGATAAAAACACTAAACACCATCATGCTTGATAGAGCCAGCATCCGTTCCCGGCCGAAGAACTCGAATGGCTCGTCACTACGGCCTTTAACCAGGCCGTGGACGCGTATAATGTCAGACAGGACGACGAGTGCAATACATGGGCGGATTTGGCCATAAATTTGGCGCATTATGCCGATGATGGAGGGGAGCTGGAGAAGAGGGTGCAGGAGAACCGGATGAAGTTGAAGTTTGACTTGCCGTAAGTTAGAACTTTGCTAAGCAGAACTTGCAACAACATGGTGATGGTTCGCTTTCGATGCCTAAACTTTGAATTGAATGAGGTTAGCCATGACGATATGCAGCCCCCGTAGTATATCAAGTGACTTACTTCTCTATCAAAAGATCAGAAGGTCTCTCCTCCACTGGCATTCAATCATCGAAATTTCTAATTGAGAACGGGATGATGTGCTCGCACTGCGGCTAGAGGTTATGGAAGAATACCGAGCATGCCGATCAACAGATACGTAACCACCTTTTGCATCACCACTGCCGCGATCATGTTTTATCCCCTTATGGAACTTCTTGAAGTATATTCCTAGAGGAATACACAGAGGGAGAAATGAATGGGCGTGCGTGGCGGCTATGCGCCGTGGGCACGTACCTGTACGATATCTTGACGACTAGGTCCGAAGACAAGTATTTGGCGATATTCAAGTACGACATCGATTAAGAAGATACCAAGGCCACCATAACGGTTGTTTCCAACGCATATCGACTACTCGAGTACGTGTTGACTTCTAAGGTGTTTTATAGTCCCTAGCTGTTATTAAACCGCGAGGTCTGTAAGCACAGCCAGGGCTATTCTCGGCTATGTTCTCGAGGACTGGGCTGATGTCATGGTTCTCTGCATGGTCTTCTGCAACCGCCATACGGGCAAGTCCAACATCATGTCCAACGCTGATCCGATCGACGCGTGCCAGTAGCAGCAAAAGGTCAGTACATGATGAGCACTCGTGGTAGATCCAATGACTGGTGTATTCTTTTCTCCTCTACAAACCTCTTGAGCAAAATACAGGTGCGAGGAAAACTACCCTTCCTATCCACTCGTGTAGTATATCCCCCCCTCTACCGCCAGCCTACTTTACCCAAACCTAGTCCGGCCTTGAAGCCATCACCGTGGCCGCCACCACCTCACCAGTGGAGCCGTCGTATGCGTCGTGTCAATCGTTTATTTCGTGCCGTAAGTAATTCCCGTCTTTATGACAGCAGCCGCGGAAGGACTTAGCAGATGGCATGCGTTTTGCCAGTCTTACCCTGTAGGGAATGCTTTTCCTTCTGTTCAGACACGGCATGGTTAGTGAAATCTCATCCTGGGTGGGTTCGCATAGACACCTGGGGGGTTGGGGACAAACTCTGAACTTTGGGTGGTTGTGGGTTGATTTCGAGCTGGTGAGGTGATGCTTGTTGATGTACTCCTGCTGCCTCTTGACGCCGTCCTGGTCCATCTGCTCGAGCAGGCCCATACAGAGCTTGATATCGGTAATGAGGGCGTCGCAACGCGATTTAGAAAAGTCTTCACGAACAACGACGCGGAGCATCTTGAGGTCATCGGTCTTGGGCGCCATGGTGTAGGCCGGCACGACCCAGCCGCGGACGCGAAGCTGGTGCGCAAGCGCGAACTCGTCGTAGTGACGGACGCCCGGCTCGTCCTCGGCGCCAGCGGGGACTTCGGGGAGGCGGAATGCGACGAGGGGGAGACCTTCGCCGGAGCGCTTGGACATGATGCGGAAGCCGAGGACCTCGAGGGACTGGGAGAGATAGTCTGCGGTACGGGTGAGGTTTGACATGATGGCCCGGTAGCCCTTCTTGCCGAGGCGAATGAGCTGGTAGTATTGGCCAATGACCTGGGAGGCGCCCTTTGAGAAGTTGAGGGTGAAAGAGGCTTGATCTGCGCCGAGGTAGTTGATGTTGAAGACAAGTTCTTGGGGGAGGAAGTCGGCGGAACGCCAGACCACCCAACCGACACCGGGGTAAACGAGGCCGTACTGTGTTGTGTAAGTGAATGATTCAAGGAGTTTGGTATTCGTTATATAGAGTACGGGACGGGGGACTTACCTTGTGACCAGACACATTGATTGAGACAACATTCTTCAGACGGAAATCCCACTCGAGGTCAGGCACGACGAAGGGGGCGACGAAGCCTCCACTGGCGGCATCAACGTGGATGGGCACATCGAGGTTCTTCTCAATCAGCAAGTCATTGACAGCCTTGACGTCCTCATACTCGCCCGTGTACGTGGTACCCAGAATGGCGCAGATACCAATGGTGTTCTCGTCAATGAGATCGACCGTCTCCTGGGGATCAATGACGTAGCGGTCGGGCGCGCAGTAGACGAGCTTCTCCTCGACCTCGAAGTAGCGGGCTGCCTTTTCCCAGCAGACCTGGACGGCGGAGGACATGACGATATTGGGGTGCTCGGTGGACTTGCCCTCGGCCTGGCGCTTGTTCTTCCAGCGCTTCTTCATGGCAAGGACGGCGAGCATGATGGCCTCGGAGGAGCCGACGCACGAGGTGCCGACGGCACCGAAGCCCTCGCCCGCGCCCACGTCGGCGTGGAAGAGCTTGCCGATCATGGAGACGCAGCGGTTTTGGATGTCTGCTGAGGCGGGGTATTCTTCGTAGTCGATGAAGTTCTTGCTGAAGCTCTCGGCCTGGCAAAGTGTATTCTGTCAGATATCGGAGTCTTATCTCGTGTATGCGGTACGTTGGGGGAAGGGTGTTGGTGAGGATTTACCATGAGCTTCTCGGCTTCTTCTTCCTGGGATGGGGCATTAGCTTGGAATGTCACTGCGGGTGTTGGATTCGTTGAGGGTTTACTCACCATGTAAGTCGTCACAAAGGAGGCCAGGCTAGATGAACGATGGTCAGAAATGACAAGAGCTTCGTGCATGTGACGAAAAAGAGAAGCCTACTTGAGCATGGGGTTACCGTCGAGACTGAGCTCGTCCTTGATCATGCGGTAGGCAACCTCCTTGGGCATCTCGCTCTCGGGCATCTCGCTCTTGGGGAGGTCCTGATTGGCGAAGCGGGAGCCGTAGACGCTGGTGGTGTAGCAGTCGTCATGGTCAGCGAGCTGGAGCTGGACCTTCTTGAGCTGCTGCTGGACCTGGCGGAGGTTGGCGGCGTTCGACGAGTCCTCGGCGCCGGAGGCGGAGGCCGAGTCTGGGGGCGTGTTGACGGTTGTAAGGTGAACCATTTTGAAGTAAAAAAATGGTTAAGGGGAGAGAAGCAAGTGTGATGCGATAAGAGCGAGGAGCTTCGTGCGAGGTGGAAACGGACGGAGGAGGATGTTTATATGGAGTCGAGAGACTGTTGACTATTTATTGGAGCTGGAGCTGGAGCTGGAGCTGGGCTTTGGAGACCGAGACGAGGCGAATGGTTAGGTTGGGAAGAAGCAGAGAGGGTGAAACTGGGAATGGGAGCGAGGGGGAAGAAGGAGAAGAAGGAGGGGCATTCACGGCAGCAGCAGCAGCAATGGAAGCAACAAGCGGAGCTGGGAGAGCGGCCGTGGCACTGCGCTTGCATCTGCACCTGCATGTCTAAGGCAAGGAGCTAGAACTGGAACTGGAACTGGAACCGGGACCAAGGAAGCTACCCGACCTAAGCTACACAGCCATACGGAGTACTTGGTAATTGTAGCTAAGCAGCTTGAAGGTACTTGGTGGAGTACATTCCCGGCGGGGTGCACGGCAGAGCTGGGCTCTGTCCAAGAGACTTGACAGCTACAGCTCCTCCATCTCACGTCCCATTCTGTCCTTCCAATCCAATCCACTGGATCATTGAGGAAGAAACGCCGAGAGAACCGGACGTGGAGACGTGGAGTGGAGACGTGGAGTGGAAGCTCTGAGCTTGTGCAAGGAATAAGAGAGACCGAAAGAGAGAGGGCCAAGGCCAATGGCAGATGCAAGTGGGGTGACACCGTGACGCGCGACTTGGGGTGCCCTGAAGCTGGCGCAGATGGCGGGGCACAAGACGGTGTAGAGTCGGTAGGTATCGCCTTACATAAGGCACTGAGAAGGATGCAGCTACATCATTGACGTGAGGAAGCCAATGCACAAGTGCCAGAATGCCAGTGTCCTTGGCAGGTACTCGAGAGTAAACCCGGTACATGCCGCTGACAGTACCTCACCTCGCATGCGTAGCGTACTGGAAGTGTGTCGAGAAAGAGTTGCAAGTTTTGGCCTATGGATGGATACCTTAGTCGAGACACCTATCATTCCCCTGGATCGGTGAAGAAGACGGATAGGATGGGACGATTTGCCCGCGACCTTGTTCCCCGGGGCACCCAGGGAAATTCCCGAGAAAAAGTAAAACAAAAAAAGGCTCGGGCAAAAAGGGGCTCTGGAGAAACATCCGCAAATCAGCTCCAGCCCGGGAAAGGAAGTTGGGATCTCAATTCCAACAGAAACGGGATGACTTTTGGGATGTTGCCGCGACGTTGTTGCCAAAAGCACGTGTTTTCCGGATGAAGCTGCCCAATGTCTCCGGATCGAGGTACCTCCATACTCCGTATCAGGGCGGCCTCCCTTTGTCATCGTTTTCTCCTATTCAATCTCGCCCTTCCACGTCTCTCGCCTCTCATCCTCCCACGCAACAGTCTACGACAACTTTCCCCAGGTCTCGGCTCTCAAGTCGTCACAGCACACACACACATGCGAGTCCAAGGATCCCCAAGTCCTAAAAACGACGCTACGCCCAAAGCTTGGCACGGGTGACATTTCGGGTGGCCCACACCAGCTCGACCAGCAACCAGCGCATCTCCATGTCCACAAACGCGCCCCACGTTTCGCCCAATCGTCACCCGTGCCGCTCTTCCGCCACAGCGGGCGGTCCCTCCCTGGTCTCCAGTCTGAGGTCTCTACTTCGTACGGACTAGAGTCCAACGAAACCTGAACCTTGGAGCACATCCATCGCCCGCTAGAATTCTCTCACTCTCTACCCACCAGCATCCGCTCCATCGACGGGTCTCATCAACAATCTTTCAGCTCTCTCTTCCCTCATGCGTTGTTTGTTTCACGGCAGTTCACGGCAGTGATTGGGCTCAGAGAGACATTGATAGCGGGCTCTGGGTAAATCGGCTCGGATATCAATGCCTAGCACCGTAACACAGCCCTGGAACCAAACGGCAGTCCATCTTTTGCTAGAGACTCAAGTAAAAAAAACTTCGTACAGTACAGTACAGTCCGTGAGTACCTAGCAAACAATAGAAGCAGATGGGGTGTCTCAAAGAAAGTCAAGGATGAAATAAGTGAACATACACCGCAATATGGAGTAAGCCAGACGGGAGATGTCAACAGCGCCTGGCTATTTTCCCTCAGTTACCCAATGACATCATGACCACCTGTTCACCCTAAAATTAAATCACCTCAGCCAAATCTCGCCCCAGAGACCAGACACCTAAAATCGGTTCCAACATGGGGGACAGACAGCATGCCATTTCATTTCCTCGCCCAAGAACTACGGTCCCCTAAAACCCCGAACGCCAAGAACCGTCATCCAAAAAAAAAGTTCCAGACCGAACAGACCGGGACCTCGACCTGCTGATTGATAGTCCGAATGAAGAAACTCCCCGTATCCACTAGTGAACGGGGCCCCCCACGTTCCACGGATCATCATCACCGCCTCACTCTCCCCTGTGGCTGAGCTCTGAATTTCACCCGGACACGACAGCCGCCATCCGACAGTGGTTCGACTTTTTCCCCCTACATCTCACAATCCATTAACCTCAACGGATACCCAACGGGCAACAACTCGCCTCTCGTAATCTCGGTGAAGGACACCCCGAACCCGGTCAGCGAACAACGCATCATCTCGCCTCTCTTGACTCTTCGTAATAACCTCGTCCCCAGTGAACCTACCTACGGCTTCAGTTCCTCCGTCCGCCCTTCCAACTATAGGATTTGCCAGCTTCCTTTTTGCGCGACTAAATCAAACGTTGCTTCATCATCAACTTCCGGCAACGCCGAGTTGGCCTAAGGTGTCTGGGCCATTCATCTCCAGTTGCTGTCGCATGTTGAACATCACCTTGGGCCCCAGGTCTCTGCCCAATATGACAGAGTCAACGCTGTTTTTCCTGTCACAAATACTCGATGTCTCGCTTCAACTGATCTTTTGCTATCCGCTGCAACAGACGCTTTAATTCTCAGCGCTCTCCTTCCAAAGACGTACTATGCGTCTATTCCAGGTCTAATTCTCTGCCTGGGCCTGTTTGTGTCCCCGTCCTCTGAAGGGACATGAACGTCTAATCAACGAGAATTCCAATGCCCCTATGCCTTCAAATCCTGATCATGGTGCCGCTTCCCGTCCATCAGCCTTCCGTCGTATCCATAGCATCGCCGCCGGCTGCCCTGGCCTTGGCCGCCGCGATCTTTTCCTCTCTCCACTTCTGAATCTTCTCCTTCAGCTCAGTGTGCGGGATCGCATCATCCACAGTCATCGGCTGTCGCGTAAAGGGATCCTTGGGATCCGATAGCAAGTGCTGTACAATGGTCCCCCGATCAACAATGTGCTTCGATGGCAGGATCACGGGATCCTTCATCAAGTCTCCCATGATCGGGTCTTCGAACTCGGCCGGGATGTCTCCAAGATCCAGCTCGGCTTGGTCAGCAATCTGCTTCGACTCCAGAAACTTGGCCTTCAACGTGTCGAGCTGCTCGAGTTCACCAGCCTCCTTCATACTGCGCTTTGAGAGAATGTGGCTGGCCTTGTCAAACACCTCGGGCTTGTACGAGCGTCCGTCTGAAGCAACGGCGTCGATGAACGCTTGGGATGAACCCAGGTTGAGGTAGATGTCGATGAAGTCTGATAGCAGAACCCTCGGCTGGAAGTGGTACTTGGTTGAATTGTTGACCTTTAGCTGACCCATCTTGGGTCCCGCAAGGGTCTCCAGGTTGTAGTTAAGCATACTAGCCAGACGCTGGACGATCTCAGGCATAGTGAATGCTGAGGTCAATGCCGATGTGAATAGCTTCATCATTGCCAGTGTCTCATTAGCCAATTGCATGTATGAGCCCGCCTGGCTCTCCAATGTTGACAACTCCTCTTGCTTCTTCTCTCTATCCTGCGTGGATAGAGTGTTGCCAAACTCCAACTCCTGCTGTAACGTATGGATCTTGGGAAACTTTGTCAGTGCCTCGTCAAGCACATAGGTCGCGTCATTGAGGAGCAAGTTCACGAATTGAACAAAGAATTGTCGGTTGACCCTGGCGTTTGTCAGTCACGCATCCACACACTCTGTGTAGGAGCCGGAACAGGACGGAACTTACTTGCTCTCTCTCGTCAACTGTTGCTTGTAGATATCGTTGCCCCAGACGCATTTGATAACCTGGAAGATCTCGTATCTGATGTTGAACTTGTCGTAGAACTGGGTGTTCACACCAGTCGACTCCGCCTCAATGTAAAACTTCATGAGAGCGTGCAATAGGTTGTCGTTGGCAAACTTGGATCCGTAGAGCTGATCACCCAGAACACCCTTCTTGAAGTGCATGAAGGGCCAGGTGCCGGAGAAGAGCAGCGTGACCAGGGATGACTTGAGGTAAGGGTTCTTGATGTACTCTGACGAACGCAAGAAGGCAATGCAGAGTGCAATCATCTCGCTGCCAACAGCGGAAGGCATGATCTGAGGAAGATAGCGATACACGAACTTGAAGTTGTCGACCACGTCCTGGAGCGCATACTCGGGCAGGCACGCAAAAGCCTCGGGGGCCTGAGCAGGGAGAGGAAGCTGAAGATCTTTGTCCGGGGTGTAGCTGGACTGGCTGGCAAGGCGAAGAAGCCACACGGCCACGTAACGCATAAAGCGAAGTGACAGTTCTTGCATTTTCTCGTCAAGGAAAATGCCCTCGATCGCAAACTTCATGGCGATGGCCTTCTCCAAAACCGTGGTGTGACGCTTGAGTGTCAACTCAAACATGGCAAGTTGCTGTGGCTGGTTCTGGACCTTAATCCGCTCTGCTTCCATAGCAGCCAAATGCTTCTCGTACCACTTGATATCCCTCTCCAAACCCTTGAGCTTTGAGTTGGTTGCCTCGCTGCCGTAGTGATGTGCGGCTAAAGTCAAGAAGAAAACCTCGGAAATAAAGTTCGAGTTGCCCTGAGATTGAGTAGCGTAGAATGCATCGGACGTCGATTGGTCGGCATTGAGCTTTGTCTCTTCCTTGATGTCCACACGGGGACTCCGGCGGAAGTACTCAACCTCGATCCGGTCGACCTTTGAGAAAGTTGTGTCCATGAAGGGAGAGCAGAATCGGTCCAACACGACAGTAAGGTTCATCATGAAGCCATCTGAAGACACCTCCTTAGGGTCAACCTGAAGAGCTCTACGCTTATGATTGCCGTTGATTGCAGATGCGAACCAGTCGAGTACCCGGCTCCGGGTGTCAGTGTCAGCTCGGATGAAGGCATTGGCGATAGTGAAGAGCTCGTCCTGGTGCACTCGGAGAATAGCCCGAAGAGCATCTTGAGACGGGGCAGCCCGAGTGCGGTCCAGGCCGCGAGGGTTCGGGAAGTATGTCATGGTGACCTCGGGTTGCAAGGGAGAGATGCGGAAGAAGGGGCCCAAGATTGTCTCCTTTTCAACATGGGATCCCAGCTTTTGAGCGGTCATGAAGTTGGGATGTTGCGCCAATGCATTCAGTAGAGGCGGGAACTTTGTGTAGGACATCAAAGCCTATCAAGTCCAGATATCAGTTCAGTCCTGTCCCAAAGACATGGGCAATTGCTGGGAGAGGGGCAACACTGGTGACCTGAGAAACTCACGCTGATGTATGGCTTGTAGTCATCCTCCATAGACAACGCCGATAGTTTGATGCTGAGTGTGTGCATGGCCGTGGCGAAGGCAGCTGGGAACTGCTCATCCTCGGGGAACCGCTTTACTGCCTCCCGCAAGAAGTCCAGACAGACTCCATCGTCCAGCTCTTGTCCTTTGAGCAGGTATGTGACTAAGCTCTCGGGACGTGATCGTCTAGTACTACCTGTAAGTAATTGAAATGCCCAGGGTGCATCTACTTACCCAAAGAGATCTGGTATCGTGAGCGCAAACAAAGCGTTGCTAACACACAGTCTCTTTGCCTCTTCCAGGGCCTCCCTCTTCTCTGCCGTCTCTTTCACTATGTTCGTCCGGATGATGCGTTTGAATGAGGGAAGTAGATAGCCAAGAAGGGGCTTGTCAGCTGGGATCGCAGTGACGGCCTCCAGCAAGGCACTATCGAGTATGGAGGTCGTCAGTTTGAGGGGCGATCCATTCTCTTGGAGCTCTTGGCTAGCTTCCGGCAGGAAGGTAAGCTTATGTCCATGGGTATCGACAACTCTCTCGGGGTCGACTGTGATCCGGAAGATGTGGCTGAGCGTTCGATCCGAAAAATCATCCAATGACTCCTCCACATTCGCCTTCTTCGCGGGAGCAGGTGTGGCTGCGCGGTCGGAGGCGAATCGCTTGTTGCTCTCGGTATTGTTCGATGCAGCTGGCGACGACGCACCGCTCTCGGACTTGACACCAAGCTGGCTGAAAGGATTCGAGGCGGCGGGCTTTGGTGTGGATGTCGGTGTTGGGTTGGCCGAAGCCTTGTGAGCCTTGCCTTCGCTCGTTGCGGAGTTTGATGTCTCGGCGTCTGCTGACGATTCTCCTTCCGGCTTGGGTGATCTGGTCGAGGAGCCAAGCTTAGCCAGCCGTCGAAGTCGGATCTAGGTAGACTGGTCAGATTGTTTCCTACGGAGTCAGATGATGAGGCAACGGTCCACGACAGTCATTGCCATCGTGTGTCGGCCGGTAATACGTTTGTCGATTGCGCTCGCCACATGCGGTTCTCGGCAAAGGTATCCCATCGTCATTGTGTGCGTAGATCGACTGAGACGGCGGGAAGACGAGGGCGGCTGACGAAGGCCATTTGGACTACGCCAGACATCTGAAGAGGGCGCGAGGGCAGAGCGAAAATCGGTTTGAGGGTCGGGAGGAGCACTGGTAGGAGGATGAGAGGACAAGGGGAAGACAGCTCTTACATCGTTTATCTTCTTGACGTCGGGCGCGTCGGGCGCTTGGTTGCCCTCGTTCGGATCCATGGCGGGCGAATTCTATGCTTTTGAGCGGCGGTCGTAAGTATGCAATCCGTTTCTAGCGAGGCCGGCAATGGTGCAAGGTTGAGATTCCCAGATTGAAGGTGGGCTGGCTGGAGGTTGACGTACAGTACCACGAAAGTTGAGGTTAGGAAGGCGCTGCACCTAACTGCGTCGGTTGACAAGCGCAAGGTACGGACGGCCAGGTTGGTGGGGGAGCAAGCCAGGCAGGCAGGTAGTGAATGTGGGGCGACGGCGGACCTGTGAGGTACCACGGAAGAGTCCCCTAGGCTGTTAAGTCCGACATGGAGCATCTCCGACAAGCGGAAAGATCCACCACGAATTTGAAAGTCCGCCGCGGGGATGGGCTCGATTACTAAGCTTAGGCTTTCCTTCGGCTCCCAATAGGCTCACGGGTACCCGTGCATGTAAAATTCCACGTGTACCCGTGAAAATGACTAAGCAAACTGGCGGCACGGGTCTTGAGCCAATCGGAGGCGCAACTTAGGTTCCAATTATCCTTTCAATTTACGATTTAACTAACCACAATACACTCTTCGGGTAGATTCTCAGCATATAACGCCTCCTATTCGGCGTTATCTCTCGCGACTCGATTCTAGATATCGCCCATACCTCTACTACTACTCCGAAAAGAGTTATCTCCCTCCTCAGCAAAAACAAGCTCATTAACCCGTTCCTACTCAGCTCTATCCTAGTCTAGATAAGCCATCATCTCTTCCTTTAGCCAATCTCTTAACCCCTTAGAGGTAGTGCAGCGTCTGTTCATCTGCTTATAATCAAGACACCACTCATAAGACTTCTTCCCATAACGCAGTAGAAGACCTATTACCCTCTAATACTCCTGGTTTATTTTGACACTTCCACGAGGCTAGGCGGCATACCAGGCGCTTCTCGCTACACAATATCGTTCGTATATTACCTAAAGCAAATCGTATCTTAGAAGCGAGGGTAAAGGCAAACGCCGAGACGGCGATTGCACGTCAGGTAGTGATATCCCGGCATCCACTGCTCCATCTATAATCAATAGAGCCAAGGCTGATATAGATTATATAATATTCGATAGAAGCCTTTCCGTAACTTCCCGTATAGTAGAATAGCCCGCACTCGGTATCAAAACTAGACCCGGAGTAGGCATTAGCTTAAGCAACAAATACGAATATCGCAAAGGGCACGCTTTCAAAATCATAATATAGCCAGCTACATAATGTTACGACCCAACATGAAGACCAGGGCGTGCCCCGCTGACGCCTAGCGGCTACGGCGCATCATATATGCAGGACGGGACGGAACATTGGGGAAACCCCAGGAACGGAAGAACTATGGTACAAGTCACGTGATGATAAGAGATATGATAAGGGATAAGGATATGTTGGATATGCGACATATCCAACCGAGTCAAGGATATGTTGGATATTCGACATATCCAACCGAGTCAAGGATATGTTGGATATTCGGCATATCCAACATATCCAGACAAAGTGGACTGTACAGCACTGTTCAGTTAGGATCGGACTTGTATATAAGGATGGACTCGAGCTGGGCTCTAGGACAGACTTTCCATAGCTCTTCAGCAATTAACTTCGTATCAGGATTAACATCCGCTTTCAGCTACTACCTTGACAAGACTACGATTGATCACCGAAGCCTTACCTACCCTTACGATTGACAGACATAGCTTCCCTGAAGCTATCCCCGACTACGATTACTGTTACCAGTTCCGCAGCCTCAACTTCTGCAAACTACCCCTACGACTAGCTGGCCGTAACACATAACACCTACTATATATACTTAGGGCCCGTAATAAAATTCTAATAATTTCAAACCCATTTAGCTCTCGCCTAGTGCTTAACTTCGGAATTCGGGGGTTCTCCGACTACAACCTGGGCTCGATGCGCTGGCGAGGCTCTAGTAACAACTGCGGCGCTCCTTCACGCCTCAGGTGCCAATGCGCATGGAAGTGCTCACGTAGCAGAACAAGATTTTGTTCCTATAAAGCCTTTAATTTATATAGATATGGCAGACCGTTGTTACGCCCGCCGCAACTTGTCACTGTGGGCGCGTAGTTATATATGCAGAACAAGGGACAATGATGACCGGAGTCATCATTATCGAAGCTTTTGCTTTGTGCCACAGTTGGTTGCCTTGTCCAGCTCGTAACAACCGTACACACGAGAGAAGGCCCCCGTACAGACTAAGGAATAGTCTATACCATTCTTACTAAGCAGCTTCCGCTGCTCTTTTACTTTCCGGAGGGCTTCATACGATATCCAGCTAAGTACTGCGCCATATATTATTCCCAAAAGCTCGACCGGTATTCGTGTCTATTATTTAGCTTAATTAAATCTCAGATCCGAGAGATAATTAAGTAACGCGTACTTCATCGCTCGCCAAGCCTCGACAGATCCAACGTAGATCTCTTTAGGTGCGATTTAAGCAGAGCATAGATGCCCTCAGCCCGCGAGGTAGCCACGTTACCAAAGTACGTATGCTGATCAACCCAGGCTTTCACTAACTTCTCCTTGTACGGATGGAGCCAAAAGGACGTAACGTAGCCAACTTCTTCAAGATAGTCCGTAAGATAGCGTTCTTCAAAGTAAGAAACACGTTCCCGAAAGGTCATCTCAGACGGCGAGCTAATAATCAAATACCAGGACTTGTAAAACTCTTCCTAGTTATCAGTCGATAACTTTGGCGCTGCAGGGCTACTAGTTATCTTCGTCTTGGCAAGGTCGAACGCAGAGTAGCAATGCTGAAGCACCGCCTTGTTTGCATGCCAGAGGCAAAGCAAAGATGCCGAAGATGGAAAGACAGCGGCTATAGTATCGATATATACTAAGCAGCGATCTATGAGGACAACCGTAGGTAGGCTAGCGTTATACTGGTTATATAAGGACCTGACCCGCTCTAGAGCCTAGGTATAATCTTTTTCCGTTTCGCTACTAAGAAATGCGAACGCAATATAGAAGGAACGCTAGTAAGCATCGATGCTAACTATATTAAGGAGCGGTATACCGTACTTGTTTGTCTTGTAAGTGTAGTCCAGTAACATTATGTCTAGGTAAGCTTGTAGGAGGGCCAAGGAATCTGGATAGGCGAACAAGACAGCTGTAACGCGGCCATCTGGTGCGAATTACATTCGACTCTAGAAGCCTTCCTCGTCAAGCTGATTGGCAAGTGCGTGGATTGAGGTCTACCCTCCACGAACATCTCGTTCAATGGCTGCAATATGATTATAGATATCCTGTTAGGTTGCTATAGAGTTTATAGTTTATCGTATATATATCCGGATATCCCTAGGCGCGACGCCAGCATTTAATAGGCCGGCTACTTTCGTAAAATCCTCCTCTATTAGCTTACGGTATATTAGGTAAGTAGACGGATGCTAGCTTAGGGGATAATTATCCCATCGAGTGCTGTTGGGCTACAGATACATTCACAGAAGGGATCCTGACCACTCAGGGGCAGCCAAGAGTTTTCTCGACCAATCAATGGCCCTATTTGAAAGGTACTTCGGTTGCCTATATATTTTGAGTGTGATAGAGGTACCAGCAATCATCAGAGTTACAAATCGCAACCCCACACTGCTTGCATCCTGACCTCGTCTTCTTTCTCCTATCTCTTCGCAAGTTCCGTGTGACTTCGCCTAATGCTATTCGTTTGTTGTTACAAGACAAGCAAGCAGAGGGCTTCAGGAAGTATCGCAACGTTGATACAGGAATGTACAGACCCTTCAGAGTCACTATCGTCGCTCGAGGCCATCGTGACGAATTGGCATGTGTAGATAGGCGATTTTGGTGGTGAAGGGAAGCCAGGGATTCCTAGGGGTAAATGACGTACTGTCATGTATTCCTGATGTGAGGGGTTAAGAGTGGGTAAAGGAGTGGAGCAATGTATCTGTAGCCCAACAGCACTCGATGGGATAAGAAGAAAACCGTTTATCGGGGCGGTATCTCAAGCTCCATATGCTTTTATCCAAGGATTCTTTAGCAAGTACGGAAAATTAACAACCGGTTCCCCTGCTAGTAGTTCGTCTTTGGCGCGCTATTGCTTTGCTTAGGGGATGACACGATCGATCGTACGAATACGTAATTGTCCGCCGTCCATTCTTCTCTTTGGTCTATCTCCCGGTCGTGAAGGCGTATCCCCTTGTTGCTGCCTAATTGTTAATTACCAATATGAGGTCATCGCGGGATTCATATTCGCTTTCAGGAGGTAGACAGTCATCTAGGAAATTGAGTGCTGGATTGTCCGGGGCTATTTCCATTCTTTTCAGAAACTTGTGGCCGAGTTGCCATGAGCAGAGAAACGTGTAGAATGACGCGAGACGCGTTTGTCAATCTGTGCCGCCAGCTTGCTTAGTCATTTTCACGGGTACCCGTGGAATTTTACATGCACGGGTACCCGTGAGCCTATTGGGAGCCCTTTCCTTCTCACCTCGAGGTTTTGGTTCTACGGGATTCGACTCCATGAACTTGAAGGCAGCATCAATGATTCATGAAATGTAACTTTTTTGTGTTTAGCTGACCATGAAAATCTCATGATTTTGAATCTTTTACACACTCTGAGCCTTCAGGTCATCTTGTGTAGTCAGCATGAAGAGAAGCCAGCAAAAGAACAGCAACAAAGCACTGTATGGAAGCTGGTGTGGACTGCCTATGTGTTGCATCGATGAGACCGAAGCTCGACTGAACTCAGGAGACCCCTAAAACCCTTCTTTTGATGAATCTCCCCCTCGATATGAAGCTACTGGGGCTTTCAGACGAAAAGAGTGAAACCTACGTCATTGGGGTGGCGATGGGGTCCTTGGAGACCACCCTTCTAAGTTTTGCTTCAAACACGTGGACACGGGGTCAGTCTTTGAATTTGTTTCTTATGGGGAGTCCAACTGAAAGCTTGAACTCAAGCCTTGACGAAGATTGAGGAGCACGTGAATACATCACACTAGAGTAGTAGAGTGAATACTGCAAAGCTGCCTCCTTGTGTCAATTAGACTAGATACGAGACCAATTTTGTGTCGCTGGGCGTCTTGCTGAACTTGCAGACCACCACAAGGGTATTTCCGTGCCTTCCCGTTTCGCGTTTCTTTCCTTTGTCCCTGTTTGTCCCCAACGCCAGAAAATTCAACAATTTTAGTAATAAAGTCAGACCAAAGTCTGCAGAGGACGATGGCAAACGAGCGGTGAAGAGTCCCTCCAGGCTGGTGCGCAGATGTGAAGTGAGGGGAAGACTGTGTTTGCAGCAGTTCTTGCCCATATCTTGCATCCAGCTGGTCTTCTCAAAGCATGCTCCTTACCGTCATCCAAGGTTGCCCTTAGTTTCAGTTGTATATGCAAAGATCCCCAAGGGACTGGGCAGGGTTGTAAATGCTCGGTCCAGAGCAGACATCTCAAAGACGGGGGATGCCATTTGAACCATCACTTAGCCGCCGAGATGTGCTCGGGGTAGTAGCCTCGCCATCGCTGTCAGAGCTGCCCCTTGTCCGACTGGTGCTGCCAACGCTGCGATTGGCCAAACGGCTGCGCTCGACTTCCTCGCGGCTCTTGTTCATGAGCCATGCCATGTGCATCTTGAGTATGCCCAGGTTGCTCCTGATCTCGGTGATTTGATCCTTAATCGGCATGACCTGGTTCAGGACCATCACAGTCTGACGGCCCTCGAGGTCTGTAAACTCTTTCTTGAGTTCCTCCATGCGACGTTCCATGTCTTCATAAATGGTCATGACGGCCTCGGTAGGTTTGAACTTTGGTCCACCTTGGACGTTGTTGAGATTGAACACGTCGTCCCAGGAGATACAATCTCGGCGCTCGTCCTTCGTCTCCATGATCTGTCTCTCCTGGTCTTCGGTCTGCTTCTGTAGCTTTTCGATCTGCTTCTCTTGTGATTTGACCTTTTCACCAACAACAGCAACGACTCTGTAGATACACTCGTCTTGATGCGTCGCCAGGGTCTTGCGAAGTGCTTCGTGTTTGCAGCCAAAGTCGTGATATGTGCAAGGGACCGAGGTTTCCGGGCAATGGTCGTCGCGATGTTGGCCCAGCTCTGAAAGCTTGATGGTCTCTCCACATTCGGTACAGTCTGTCGTGTTTTTCGGGCACACTTTGTTGATGTGATCGGCCATCGACGCCGCTTCCATCTTCTCCTCGCAGTATTCGCAAGTCTGCTCAAAGTGCCAGCACTTGCCAGACACAGCCAGCCATTGTTCCACCCTCTTATCACATGTCTTCTCAGGGCAGTCGTGCAATGTGTATCGACAACTGATAGTGTGCTTTACAACCTCGTCGCGCTTCATCTTTTCGCCACATCCTCGCTCTGTATTTGGGCATTCGACTACCAGGCTATCGAGTATATTCGTCAGAAGTCTCGAAGTTTTGCAGTCCCTGGCTCGGAATCTTGTCCGGTCGATGGGGCAGGTGTCGGATGAGTGGACATGGCGCTTCAGGCATTCGAGACAAAATGTATGATCGCAGGGCGTAATGATCGGGGTGATGACAGGTAGCTTGCAGATGGGGCAAAGTAGGTTGTCGTCGGGTTCCTCGACATAGTTGAGAGCGGAGAAGTCGAGAAGATCCTTGACGTGACTAGGACTGATGGAGTATCGCAGTGCCTCCCGGGTCGCAAGTTCTTCGACGGGCCACTGGGTAGGAGTTCGTGCTGTTTGTCTCGCTGTTAGCTAATTGGACCCGGAGCTAGATCCGGGTGATTTCCATCAACTCACGCGTCAGAGGGATCGGGACTTCCTCGACGGACCGCACGGCATCCTCGACGAGGTTGTGTACGAGATGGGTGATGGCCGCGTCCTCGACGGGGAAGCCTGCGTGCGACATGATGGAGGTCTCTCTTCTCGTTATCGGTTAGGCGCGCTTGGTGTAGCAGAGAGGATTACGAGATGTGTAGGAGGACCATGTTTAGGACCAAAGCAGCTGAGAGAGGGGGGCGCCGAGCTGCGGTGTTTTGCTCGTGAGGTGGTGCGGGTGGTGACGGAGATACGGGATTTGCTGCGGTTGTGGATATCGTCTCGTGGCGCAGAGCAGTAATGCTCGGGGGCAGGCAGGCGCGGGTGAATAGTGAAGAAAGTGGAGGTTCACAGATCCAGTTGAGGGCCAATCTCCAATCCAAATAGCCTTTGAGGAAGCACCTGGAGGCTCTCGGCAACAGGTGGGAGAGGTGACGTGACTCGAGCCGAGGGTCCCCATCCCCGATAAGCCGATAACGCTGAGGAAACGGCCGCTAAAACGCCGTGTGACTAAGCTTCGCACGGCTGAAAAGCACAGTCCCCGCACATGGTATTGTCTGCCAAATTGCATGTGCTCGCTTTGGCCGATTGCTTTCTTTCGTGATGAATAAGATCTTCAGTACATGGAGAAATGCAGATACCCATATTTCTGCTGCCGATGATGACGTCGCTTTCTTCATTCAAACCAACATCGCAAAGATAAAATCCCATTCTCTCTACTGGTACCATCGACTGCATGGCTCCACAATTCGACCTTGAATGTGCTGGCGTCAACATACGGATAGGATACTCTTAGCATCTATGGTTAGACCTCATCAACTCGGAAGCACAAGATTATTTTCCTTGCCCGTATTGTCCCCTATCAGTGGCGGACCATAAATTCATCAATGGATAGCAAAGAGACATTATCCTAAGCGCTAAAGTCCTTGCTTCTTAACCCCTTATCAATCTTGGTAGGATGCTGACGTTAAATCCACAAGCCTTGCAAGTAGACTAGTCTTCTACAAATTTGGAGCCCACGTTTCCCCGCCTCTCCGGTCCCCAGCAACAGGTGCCTCTGGTGTACGTCTGTAAGCGTCCGGCAGGATTCCCTCAAGGATTCCCTTGATCTGCAAAGCAATCACCTTTGAGAACCACCGATGCTGGGCCGTCCCACCAGCAAACATCCAGAGGTTGTCGACCCCGGGGTGCCGCTTCCAGAGCCCACGTATCTCGCCCTGAGCGTCCACACCCCATGTGGGCTCGAGCCGTCTCGCGATGTCATCTGTTCCAATACCCAGGGTATCTGGGAGATTCTTTCGGCCATCAGTGTGGCCGAAGCCGATACACCAGACTATGGCATCCGCCTCCAGATGGCTGCCATCGGAGAGCAACAAGCCGTTGCTGGTGTAGGACTTGGGCACGACCCCGGACCGGATACCGACCTTCTTCGTCGTAATGAGGTCCATGCCGCTGCCCATGTCTACAAAGTGCCCACCGCAACGGTCGATGAGGTTGACCAGCAGGTCGCCAGTCAGCGAGTCTTGCACGCGGATCCCTGCTTTCCTAGCCTCCGCGTATCGATGCCTGCATAGTGGAGGTCAGCAAGTCAAGACTCCCTCTTTGGGAACCTGTACATACGGTTCTGCTTGAGCCTGCATCCTGTGAACCAACCCTAGAAGGGCCCCGCCGATAGCCAACGGGCCTCCGTTGACAATCACGTCCGCGTCGTCCGCAGGAAGGATGTCATAGATCCCAAAACCCATCGGGTGAGCAAAGTACGTCATTGGAACGACATACGTCTCTGATCGTTGTACCATGGTCGTCTTGAGGCCAGCATCATGGCAGTCGACCAAGACATCGAATGCAGTGTTCCCGGAGCCGATGATGGCAACGGACTTCCTCAAGGCAAGGAAAGCATTAGCAGAGCGACTAGACTTCGTCATCACCTCTTGGCGATATTTACAGTCAGAACTTACCTTTGCCCCCGCTGCAACTAAGTCGCTAGCAGTGCGATACGATGCCGAGTGCATGTTGGGGCCTTTGAATGATTCCAGGCCCGGGAGGTCTGGCAGGGGCGCGGGACCTGCGAAGCCGGCGCCGCCCGTGGCAAGGACCATACATTTGCAGGTTAGGGTTCGTCGAAGGTCCGCTGTCTGTATCTCAACACTCCATGTCTTGTTCTCTTCGTCGTATTGAGTTGCAGCTATTGTCGTGCGGTGTAGAACGCGGCGGTCTAGGTCGAACTCTTTCGCGAAAGCCACGATCTGGTCGGCTAGCTGGTCTCGGGTGAGACCGTCATTGGAAGCCTGGGGATACGCTAGTTTTAACTGTCAGTAAAGAAGCAAGTGTCCCTTCATTACCACAGGGTCACAAAATTGAGGTAGCAGGTTTCTCCTGTCACAAAAGGGGCGAGGAAGGGGCGAGGATCGCCCTAGGGTTAGGGTTATGATCTTGCCTTCGGCCTCGTGCCCTCATCCCTTACCCCTGTGGGTAGGTATACGGATAACATTCAGATCTACAGTGGAATCCGTGGGAACTGGAGTCTTTAGTACTTACGAATGTACGGCGTCTCGCAGAATGACTTATAGACGTGGAAGCGCATGCAGTCGTATCTCAACGCCCAGTTGTCCCCCACCCTTGAATTGCGGTCGATGACCACATAGTCAATGTCCAAGGCCTTCAGTCGAGCCGCCAGGATTAAGCCTCTGCAATTTTATTTGTCAAAATTAGGTAGGGGACCGATTGGGAGGGCCCTTATGGACTTACGCGTTACCCCCGCCGACAACCAGCACACTTGTAGAGATGTGGCTATCGTCCGTCACAAGAGCCGAAGGGGCTCTGAGCAGACTCTCATCCTCGGGAAAGTCCTCAAACTCGGCCAAGTATGTGCTCATGGACCAAATCTTCCATTCGTGTTCGTCTGATTCACGGCCGCCAGGAACAAGCATCATCTTTCCTCGGCAAAGAGCCTTGGGAGAACCAATTACAAAGCTGAATTCACAGTCGAGCCACTTCTGAAGGGGGTCTATCAGTATCGTGCTAGAGATAGGAGGTTTGCTATTATTACTGACAAGCTCTCTGGTGGCCGACAAAACTTGCGCCTTCTCGAACTGGAAGCCCTGGGCCTTGCGAAGAGTGAAGAGCTCCAGTAATGCAGATGCGATGACACCCCTGCCATTGAAGGTTCTGATGTGAGCTGTGAAAGATAGTGTATCTTTCCAGTGACTGGAAGGCTCGGCGAAGAAGGCTTCAACGGCATGGTGTTGCCCCTGCTGTAGGGCCTTCGAAAGGCCTGAAACTACGCCACTCGAGATATCGCAGGCGTTGATGGTGTCCCAATCATCCAACAACTCTGCCGTGTTAGGAAGCGTCTCGTAAATCTCTTTCCTGATGTTGACCCTGGGAGGGTTGTCTGGTAGCTCCATAATCGTTTCTGTTGTCGTTTGCTCTCGTCTTGTGGTTCTTGCTGAGACTCATAGGCAAACCGAGGTATGGGAGTGGGAGGGGTAATATGGTATTTCTGACGCGACATCCCTCCAAGAATGATGAAACCTCAGATGTACATGTGTGCTCATCGAGTATCACGGACTTTCTCGCAGCAACCTGCAGGTCATGTTGAGTGTGCCACA
Source organism: Colletotrichum phormii (assembly GCF_030913505.1). NCBI lineage: Eukaryota > Fungi > Ascomycota > Sordariomycetes > Glomerellales > Glomerellaceae > Colletotrichum > Colletotrichum phormii. Next base: position 43,189 of record NW_026851476.1, read on the forward strand.
CATGCGCTTGTCAACAAGGCTTGGGGAAGGCCGTAAGACAATTCCCTCTTGACAGCGTACCTAGGTACGTATTACCTCGCCCATGACAATGCAGTATAGAATTTCTTGGGGAAGTGCAGCATTTTGCTGGAAATACCTTTGACCAAAGTTCAGCAACTTAGAAATGAAGGTTGGTGTACACAGCATATGGCGTACACTTGGCTTGCAGTTGCATAGGGACGGTGTCCGTGATGATACGCTGACACAAGATGCGCACCAAAGCACGAAAATGATAGGACGAAAATGATAGGACGAAAATGATAGGACGAAAATGCCGATGTATCTGACGAGCGTCTGCTGTACGCTCAACCATTCCATCCTTGGGCATTCGTTGTCTCCCTCAAGTATTCCTTTAGTGCTTACTTCATGCTGCAATAGCATTTATCCCATCGGGTGCCAGTGGACTACAGTACAACTTGTGAGGGGTAATGTCCAGTCAGCATACTGATCGGCGCCCCCCTTCGCCAATTAAATCCCAGAAAAATCTGGTACATTCGTTTGCTATATATTCTGGCTGTGATAGATGTACCAGCATTTATTATTATTACATAGGGCTACTCCACACTACTGGCAGCCCGATCGCGACTGTTTACGACGCCTGCCGTTACCACTAACCTCCCCAAGTGCCACTCTCGACTTTGGCCTCGAAAAGTTGCAGGCTACGCAAGGAGATGGGGTTTTACATAGCTCCCGCGTATAAAGCTGCTAGGGAATATCTTACCTCCGCGTATCTGTAGCCCTCTGAGGCCTAGATCTCTTACGAGCTCCTACCAATGGCCCAAAGTGCTGAATTAGCTAGGTAGAAAGTAGTCTGCGCCATTCGTACTGGCTCTCAAGAGATCTCCAGTTTAGGCGCCCCCATTACTATAAAAGATATATATTCACAAGTATGCTCTCGAGCAGGAAGTTCCAAGCAATTGACTCCCATCCTCCTCTTCTGATTAGCCGCCCATATTAATAATATGACCTCATCTAATCGCTCGTATCGACGCCGTTCATATTATGGTTATAATCGTCGATACAGACGGGCACCGGAAGAAACTTTCGGACTTCGGAGCCAAACACTTGACGAGCAGCCCGCTTCGCCAAGGAATCACCAGTAGGCCGGCGGCGGTTCCGGAGGATCTCGGCAGTGTAGTTATAAACAGTCGTGAGGAAGAGAACCAAGGCGTTATCCTTCCAAGTTAGCTAGTTAACCTAGAATATACCAAAAGAGCATATCAGAGTATAAATAAATATAGAGAGAAGTTCTGTTAATTATACCTGACCATCTATAGTTAGGATATAGTGGATTCGACCCCATAGTATCCCTCTGCCCTCTGTCTCCTTCTTCTCGACGAGGATCTCCCTGATGCCGGCGTCTTTTCGGCAAGTGCCCGTAGCGCCGATATTCTGCTGCCGGAGGGCCCGGAAGAGCTTCACCGAGGCGAATAGATTATCTAAAAAGACGTGGTAGACCCCCGGAGGCAATAGGCTGAGTAGGGTAGTAACCACCCGCTGCGTCGGCGTCAGGGCCGCTTTTTTAGCAGCCTCGTCGCCGGGCCCGAGCCGGGCCTACGGCACAAGTCCGTACGGACCCTTGCCGCAAGAGTGCCATAACCACCGGAGGCAGTAGCCGTTTTAAGCCAGTACCCATACCTTAAACCCGGTAGGGGTCGGCTTTGTTGGTATCGTTGCCGTCTCCGTAGACCGGCCCGTGAACCGGACCATAGCCTCGTCGACGGTGAGGTCGGAGCCGGCGGTATAGAAGCGGTCCCAGGTCTCTTGGATATGAACGGACCAGCCGTTAACCTGCCGGTAGACCTTCGGCATCTCCTCGTCCGGGGCGGCGCCGGGGCCGGCTCGTCGAGTACGGAGGTATTGTAGATCCGGATTCGCCGGCAGAGTAACTGGAAGCGATTCCGGGGTATGTATTGGGTAAAGAGATAGATAGGGTCCTCATTCTCTTGCCGAGAGCTCCAGTATCTTGTGTTTTTAATTTCAGGGTGGATTCTTCTATAAATAATAATACCTAAGAAGAGGTAGATCTCTTCTGCCGAAGTGTTACTCTATGCGAACGTTTGAGATTCAGGCTGACGAGGCCCGGCTACCGTTAGCGGCGCGGCGTTCGTCTACTCTGATTATCTATCGATAAGATCCGCAGGTATATATTGTAAAAAGAAGTCTAGAGGAGTCGGTGGTAGGTCTCCTATTATCGCTTCGCGAGGGGGTACGTCGAAGGGGTCGAATCTGCCGGGTTCGCCAGCCCCAACTTCGGGGGCCTTATAAGGTCGGTATGTAGCCCCATTATAGGTCTCGGGCGTATAATCGGTAGTACAGGCGACTTCGAGGTCTTCTGGGGTTACGGCGACGTAAATACATGATCGTATAGAGGTCGTAGACGCGTCAGAATCGTCTAAATCCATCATAATATGTAGTAAAGTGATGATTTTGGTGGTGAAAGTAGGGATAAAATCATAACTAGGGGTAAGTGACGTATTTCGATGTACTGATGTGGTGCGGAGAAAAAGTGGCTCCAAAAGTACTGTAGTCCACTGGCACCCGATGGGATACTAGGCTGCACGGGCATTGGGGGGAAACATGCAGGCATGATGCTTTAGGCATTACGATGTACTTGGTAGAGGAATTAATTCTCCTAGTGCCACCTTGGACTCTAGATTGGTACTTACCTTATGATAATGATACTGTCCCTCTTTTCGGTGCAAAGCTCCTCGATGGAAAGTGAAAGAGCAGAAAGGGAATAATGCGTCAACAACTACCTAGGTAGAGACGAATAGCTGAACTCGCCCTGTATCAAGATTGATAGGCATCCACGACTTTAATATGGCACAGCTAATTGGTACTCGGATAGGCTTGCGTCCCTTCTGGTCTATAAGATTCCGTTGCACTTTGATGTCTAGTGGATTACATGATTGCACTGGTAGTTCTAGTAATGAAATATGTTGCTCTTCCCCACTTCGTTTACCAGCGACTGGTATTTCGCGTACAATGACCAACGAGGTCAATATTGAACTCGAGTTAAGCAGTAATAGATGGTAGTTCTGACGGCGAGCTGATTAGATAGAGCACATCGATAAAGCTCCCCATCGGCCGGTCCCACGCGCCAAGATGCTTGTGACACCCCGCGACGCCCGGGCACCCTGGTCGATGAACACGAACAGTGGCGCAGCAGCTCCCCCTAGCTGTTCGCCCCGATGGATGAACGAATGGACGAATGGCACAACGTCATCTCGTCACAGGGGCGGCGGTTCAGCCAGACAACTTCTTCACACGGCACCTTTCAAGACGCCCGGCCTTTTCGTTCCGCCGGTTAAGACAACCTCTAGGCAACGAGTTAACGACCTCTGTTTGCCTTCCTCTGTACGGATAGTCATCAGCTACAACCTGAGGCGAACACCGAGTTTCCCCTCCCCCGCAGCTGAGCAGCTTGAGCTTATCTTAGCTCCCTTCAGCTCTCCAACTCCGTCTCACCCCAACTCTCCATCTCCAAAAGCTTCCTAGGAACTCCCACTCGTAGTCACATCCCACAACATACACATACCACATCTGATCGGACGCCGGACGGCCAGACAGACAAGATGCCTTCTTTTCCCATGCCTCTCCACGACATCTGGAGCCAGGACGCCTTCCAGCACCCGTCCTACAACCCAACCCCGATCCCCCGTCGGCCCCACCCCCAGCCCCAGGCCGGCAGCAGCACCCGCGCCAGTGCCACCACCCGGTCCTCAGAACCAGGCCCCAGCGACGCCGTCACAAAGGAGTTCTTCAAGCACTCGAGCGCGAAACGCGTCAACACCGACGCCCTCATCTCAAAGGCCCTCAAGGAACAGTACCCCCACCTCGAGCTCGTCGTCGTCCCCGAGTCCCTCGGCTACGGTAATGGCTGCAACCTCCTCGCCTATGCCCAAGGCGGCCACGCTACCTTCGAGGTCATCGACGACAAGGATGGCAACAACCTGCCCTCGTCCCTCGAGTGGCTGCTGTACCTGCCCCCCTCCCGGCGCATGGACGGCAACCTCGGCGGTTTGGCGACGATTACAAACTTTGGCAAGTACCTGTACAAATGGCAGGGTCACGAATTCATCGTCTACCTCGTCGACGGGCGCGACGGCGTCATGCCGTACCCGATCAAGAACTACTACATCCTCGCGCCGCAGACCTACCACGTCGACCAGCTCGTCCTGTCCGCGGGAAAGTGGAGCAGCGATCTCCACGAAGAGGTGTGGGTGTTTGATCAGGGGTACTGGCAAAAGAGTCACGAGCTGTTCAAGAGCTTCCGCGATGCTTCGTGGGAGAACGTCATCCTTGACGCGGATATGAAGAAGGCGCTCATCGAAGACCACCTGTCCTTTTACAACTCAAAGGAAACGTATCAGAACCTCAAGGTGCCGTGGAAGCGCGGTCTTATCTACTACGGACCACCGGGCAACGGCAAGACCATCTCCATCAAGGCCACGATGAATATGCTCTTCCAGAGGGACATCCCTACTCTCTACGTGCGCACGCTGGCTTCCTTCATGGGACCCGAGTACTCCATCCAGCAGATCTTCAGCAAGGCTAGAGAGTATGCGCCTTGCTACCTTGTGCTGGAGGATCTCGATACTATTGTCTCCGATGACGTGAGGAGCTATTTCTTGAATGAGATGGACGGCCTCAAGGCGAATGATGGAATTTTCATCATCGGCAGCACCAACCACCTAGACCGCCTCGACCCAGGCATCTCTGTAAGCCGTCGCTCATCCAAGTAGAAGTCCCGGTATACTAACACCTAACAGAAACGCCCATCCCGCTTCGACAGGAAGTACTTCTTCCCCGACCCCAACCTCGAGCAGCGCATCGACTACTGTCACTTCTGGCAAAACAAGCTCAAGAGCAACAAGGAGATCGACTTCCCCGACCAGCTTTGTGAGGCCATTGCCAAGATTACAGACAAGTTTAGTTTCGCATACATCCAAGAGGCCTTTGTGGCGGCCCTGCTTGCCATTGCGCGACGCTCGGACCATAGCGGTAGCAGGAAGCGGGACAGCGTTGAGGCTTTGATGGAGCAGCTTGAGGACGACTGGCTTGGGGTTGTAGATGGTGCCGAGGATGATGGCGATTTGAAGAAGCTGACATTGTGGGTTGAGATGAAGAAGCAGATTGAGATTTTGAGGGATGGCATGGAGGAGAAGAACTAGGTCTTGCGTCGATTAGTATACCGGGCTGCATATGAAGGGACATGGCTTTGCATTGATCGGAGTGTACGATAGCAGCATAGTTCCCAATCTTATGAACAGAGATCAAAGAGCTCCTAGATTATGTTTGGTGCCGCTGCGAAAGTTGAAGTTGCCGCGGCTGTGCCGATGACAGGTGGCCCACCGCGTAGTCGGTCGGCTGCTTGGGTGAAGAACGAGTCTATCCGAAGGGTGACTGGAAGGAGAAGTAACTCCGAAATTGAGTTCGCCTGTCGATTGAGCCGCTGCAGGATGTCATGAAAGCCCTCGAGCAGGTTGAAGGCCGAAGTGACGTCTCTAGGCTCAGTTGCCAGCACAAACAGGTAGATAATGAAGTTGCCACAGAGTATGAGTTGAGGTCGGGCGTCTAGGGATGGCCTAGATGTTAGTACACGTTCTCTCGTTCTAGGGGTATGGACAAAGCGGAACGGAGACATACGGCAGCCCCAGAAACCTTGTAGGTCCTTAGGGGTTAGTTCGCCCATGAAATTCGTGAAGCTAGCAAAGTCGGAGAGCGCAGTGCCGAACCACAGGTGCAGGCTGGATGATGGCATTGCCTTGGCAATCTTGGTAGCTGGGTTCATGAGTGCGCGGTAAAGAAGCGCCAAGTGGGCATAGTACGCGAGGTGAAGGGGCGCTGTTTTTGTTCCTGTCAGATATAAACCCCTTACAAAACGCTCTGGTAAACAGACCATTGTTGGATAAAACAGGATCCCTCACAAGTTGAGGCATCGTAAGACATTGCGGCAGCAGTGTCAACCAGTTGTGCAATTCGCCCTGGAGCGAGACAAGACGCCCTCGGTTCATCACCTCTATCTTCTGTGACTCTGGAGGCGTAAGCCTGGGCACCTGACTGGGACAGGTATCAGTCCTCTACCATCGGAGCCAAAGCAGAATTTACAAACAGGAAGTACTCACAAACTGCAGTCGATGACCCCACGCATGGTCTGGCTCACGTTCACCAATTCCAGAAACCGGGCCCCCGTAGCAACATCAAACTCCACATTGTCCTGGTCGACCAATCCACGCAACTCCTCCGAAACGCTCTCTTCAGCGCGTAAATCCTCCATTGTAACGTGTGATGTGTTGAAAGAAGCTGGATAAATGTGTGGCGGGTTTCCGTGGCACACTGCCGACCACACGTCAGCTACATACGTAGCCCACCACAGCTTCCTCCGTAGTCTCTTCTCCCACGCAGGGAGATTCCACTTCCCAGCATCCTGGTGCAACCCAACCATCTGGGCAGTGGCTACGGCCTGCGCTGTCGATGTCCAGGTCCTGGGATGCGCGATGCTGTCTGTTCTGTTGGGCGTCATGTGGAGGAGCAGCAGAGATGCTTGAAGCTTAGCCAAGTTTGGCGAGTCGAGTTCTCGTTGTAAGGAGTCTGTGGCAAGGTCGGCGAGATCATGTTGTCGGAAAGGAAAGGGGCCTTGCAGAGACGGTTCAGTCTTCTCAAAGACCGAGGCTAGGGCGTAAACGGCCCCGCGGAGGGAGGCAGGAAGCTTGGTCTTATCGTCGGAGTACTGTCTCAAGAACCTGCACTTTGATAGAAAAGGCAGTACCGGATGGATGTGTCTGAAATACAGGCGTACGAGCGCGGGGCCGTGAGGTTCGACCAATTCCTCTATCGCACGAGATGCTTCTTCCCTGGCCCTATTGTCCTGGGTTGTAAACTCGTCCTGCAAGAGACAGAAGTGAACCGGAGGATCCCAGGGGTACCCGCTTCCTCCGTAGACCTGGATAAACTCTGCGTCGATCTGATTGGGACCGCTCAGGACGTCCGAGCGGAAAGAGGCAAGGAAGTGGGTGTCTTGCTCAGCTGCCAGGCCCATGCTATGTGCTGTCCTGTTTTCATTGTCTTCTAGTGTTTGCACGTGAGGTACCGGAAATATTTCAAGCGTGTCATTGCGAGGCGAAGGAACCGAATCATCTAACGTTATCCGTGGAGATTCCGAGTGACTGGAGGGCCCATCTTGCGCGACATCCTGAGGGGCGGGTGCGGATGCAGATGCAGGCGACGCAGAACCAACGCTTTCCGAGGCCGATGACTTGCATTCTATGCCTCTGCCCTTGCAGAAAAGGCCTGCGCGCTGTCAGTCATGTATCTCATCGGTACGCAGACTCGGGGACCACACCACTTACAGGGTGGCGTAGAGGTGATAACGCACGCCGTCTTTCTCTTGCGACACGCGTCACAAGGACGGTTCTTTCGGCTTCTCGATTGTCTAGCATGGCCGAACTCGCTCGGCACTTTGAATTTACGTCCTTGAGACGACTTTCTGGTATCGTTAGGCATGGCGTCGATGATAATGCTATCAAGGGTTCGTGATAAGGTTGGCCGACGGACCCAGGTGATGTTGTGCGAGGGAAGTTGGCCGATGCAGTTGGCCGATAACACCTGTGCGCTTTCTGGTCATCAATGTTAGTGGCCGACAGGTGGGACCTGTCAGTGCAACGCTAGGGCGGGGGGATCGCCAAGTGAGCGACACAACAATCCGCCGGCCAACACATATTTGCTACTAGTACATTAACTAACTCGCTCATTTTTGCACTACGGTTCTCATTCTTGACATGATTATCACGCGTGTCGTTATCACTACTATCGTTTCTACTGCCTCGGCAGGATAATCTAATTACACAATTGTGAAAATAACCTTGAAGCACTAGGTAGCCTAAGAAGAGCAATAATAGTGACGTAGAGGTAAAGGTAGTTGCAGTTGTATTGGCGGTAAATAGAAGCTAAGGGTGTGAACTATGGTATCTACACATCTACTTTGAAAGGGACGTCAGAGTCTCCGTACTTCACTCCATGCCCAGAAAGCACATCGAGAATTTCGGGAGTCTCGGCCAGCGTCACATCCCATTTGCTCTGATGCATTTGTTGGAGTTCACGGGCCGACGGCGAGTCTCTGACAAAGGCGTCTAAGCTTTTCGCCGGGAGATACCGATGCAACAAGGCGTACACAAGACCGCTGGAAAGGAGCCCGTAGATGTATGACATGGAGTACAGCTCTGTGGCGCCTTCGCTCACAATCACTGAAGTGTCAACGGCAGCGATGAAGCCAGGCATGCAGGGTACAACACCCACAAGCCACTGCAGAACCGATCAGCACATGTTCTACTTTGAAGAGAATGAAAGTAACTCACTGCCACCGGAGCTCGCCAATTACAACCGTAAGAGAACCAGTAGATGCTTCCAGAGTCGCCGCGGTACAGGTCGTTGACGTTCACCTTGCTCTTATTAACAATCAAGTAGCTAGATATCATCAACCCCGTCATCGGAGCCAAGAAAACACTGTAACTTGAAAGGACCGTGAGGAAGATTGTTGCAGTGTTGACAAGACGCCAAGGGTTGATGACAACGCTGAAAATTGCGGTGATGTAGGCGCCGCGACGGATGTTCAAGTACTTGGGAAACGTCGCTGCCAGGTCAAAGCCGCCGGCAAGCGCGTTTCCAGGGATGTTGACTCCGATCTGCGATATTACGAGGCAAAGTCCCGCGAAGAAGCAGGCCGCCCGCGTCCCAGCGGTTTCGTCCTGGGCCAGGAGCTGAGCAAAGAGGGTAGGCGGGTTCCAGATGGCTTCGCCCCCGAAGCGCTCCTGAGTCGCTGCAGTGACGAGGATGCCTATCAACGAGCTGAAGATGCTATAGAAAGGAAACGAGATAGCCTGGCCCACGATGGCGTGCTTGGGCTGCGTAGCGAAGCGGGAATAGTCATTCTGGTTCAAAATACCGGCCGCGATGGAACCGATTGTTGATACGATGCCGTAGATCATCAACCAAGCCACGCTGTCCGGTCCACCCGTGTTGGAAAGGGCTGACCCCGAGGTGATAGTATCGCCAAATCCTGATGGACCCATGGTTGCGAGGGCCCAGATGAGAAGCACGACGAAGAAGACAAGGGTGATGGAGCAGGCGAAGCGGAAGAAGTTTTCGAGACGATGCGGGCGAATCCAGATGACTGGGAGAGAAATGACGCTGAAGATGACATACGAGACGAATTGTGCAGTCGTCATGCCCGTGTCTACTGGCATGCCGTTGGGGATATGGGATTCGAGCCTTGGGTCCCAGGAAAGGAGGATCACGTAGACGCACTCCCCTCCAACCCAGGCTGTGAAGCCATACCTATTTATGCTTTGTCAATACAGCTTCATACGTTGTCAGAGCTTTCCCGAAGTCTTCGACTAACCAAACTATCGTACTGATTAGTTCATCATGGCCGTGATGCGATGGATTGAGTAAATGGGAAAGCTTACCGAGCGACAGAAAGATGCGGTTCCAAATGACGAATTGTGAACCCCACATTCCCCATACAGCTCGACTGAACACGGGGAAGCCAACTGAGGAAGTTAGTAATGTAGTAAGCTTGTAGCAGTCTGGGCTTTGTAGACGTACTGTGATAGTAACTACCAGGAAGTGAGTTAACGATCACGGCGACAGTGGCAATGAGATTGCCGATGATGATACCTAGAAACAGATTAGAGAGAGCTTCACAACATCAAACGAGGAATTAGACTCACATATAAAGGCCTGCCACCAAGTCAAACCGAGAGGGATGAGGGCACTCCCGGTCAAGTAGGTGGTGATATTGCAGTTGACCAAGAGCCCTTGGATTCGGTCAGCATGATAAGGACTTTGTACACATCACCCTGCACGCACAAAAGTTGTGAAAAGTCAAGAAGCCCCAAGTGCGTCTTTGAGCTTCAATAGGCCGAATATCGTCGTTCTGTCAGATACTGTGTCAGCGCTGCCTTGACTAACGACCCCGCGCCAACAGCTTAGGATATGATGGCAGAGGTGGGCCGGGTTTACGTACAATCCACCGGGAAACATAGGGGAGCTCTATCCGCTTCAGGGCAGCTTGAAACCCCATTGGAGAGTTCGATGTTGATTTTTCGGGATCAAGCGAATGAAACAGTATTGCAGAGTGTTGTGGACGAATAGAGCTTTGTCTGTTCGAGCTCCGTCGCTTTGGCATGAGTGCGACACGAGACGCGCATGATGTGAAGACGGACTGCGTTGAAGATATAAAAGTCGGTCTATGGTGGTGTTATCTCGGCACTCTGCAGTCATCCCCCGTTGCGCTAACAAGGATACTTATCAATCCCTGGGGCGGTTAAGTTAGTTCTAGTTGGCGTTATCTCTACTTTGGGGAAAGAAGCAGTACTTTGGCTAGGGATGACCCTTGTCAAAGCCGAAGTTGGCCGATCGATCGGCCAACTTGGAGCTCGTGAACCCCTCAGGCGTGGATCCCAGGACACGGGGAACGTCTAATTATCTTAGTGCCTCCACTTACACGGATATCAGTAATTGACCATAAGTCCTCGATCATTCTTCTCGGTAGTGTTGTCGGCCAACTTCTTATCGAACCCTCGCTTGAATGATCCTGTCTTGGGATAACCTCCTTTGTTAAGAGCTTTGCCATCTGCCGTTAGGAGAAGGACAATACTTTCACTGCCGGACGCATACCATACAACTTTTCTTCAATCAGCCTCACTCGAAACGACAAACCAGAGTTCATCCATCATGTCTCTATATCGCATAGGTGTCGATGTAGGCGGCACAAACACCGACGCTGCCATCCTCGACATCACTGCAGCAGACACACCCGGTCGTGGCGTCTTGGCTTCCCACAAGGCCTCAACTACACCGGACATCACCACTGGCATAGAAGCTGCCCTCCGGGCTGTCATTCGGAGCTCAAAAATCGACCAGAAGCGAGTTCTGAGCGTAACTATAGGCACAACGCACTTCATCAACGCTCTTGTTGAGGCTGACACGCGGCGCCTCAGCAAGGTAGCTGTCATACGCCTATGTGGGCCTTTCACAAGACAAATCCCCCCCTTTTCAGATTTTCCCTCGGGTCTTCATCGTATCCTTGATGGTGGAGTCTACTATCTCGATGGAGGGTTGGAAATCGATGGCCGTGAGATTGCGCCGCTCGACCATGAGCAGATCCGACAGGCGGCGAGAAACATTGTCGCGTCGGGGGTGCGATCAGTTGCTCTTGTTGGGATCTTTTCACCTCTGGATCACTCCGGTCTGCATGAAGAGACTTGTAAAAGAATCATGCTAGAGGAAGTGCCCGGTCTTGATGTGGTTTGCTCCCACGACATAGGCCCGCCTGGCCTCTTGGAGCGAGAGAACGCTACGATCCTCAATGCTGCGATTCTCAGAACAGCACACAAGGTCACCGTGGGCTTCAAAATCGCCATGGCGCGATTGAAGCTTGCGTGTCCGCTCTATTTGTCTCAGAACGATGGCACTCTCATCGATGCTGATACGGCAGCTGAGTTTCCCATTAAAACCTTTGCCAGCGGACCGACAAATAGCATGACTGGTGCAGCTTTCCTTGCCGGATTGGATCAAGCGAAGAAGACGACTACAGATGCCACCAACGCACCGGAGCCTCAAGTGCTCGTCGTTGACATTGGCGGCACTACTACAGATGTATGCGCCTTGCTGCCGTCTGGCTTCCCTCGACAAGCTCCGGGCTTCGTGGAAGTCGGGGGCGTGAGAACAGCATTCTCAATGCCCGAGGTCGTCTCAATCGGGCTCGGAGGCGGCAGCAAGGTGAATACGAACTCCGACTTTGGAGGTGTCACGGTTGGCCCAGGGTCAGTCGGACACTTTCTCACTGAGCAAGCAAGAATTTTTGGTGGCCCGATACTAACAGCAACCGATGTTGTGGTGGCTTATGGGAAAGCGGAGCTGGGAGACGCGAGCCTCATCAAAGATATCCCAAGCTCAACCATCAACGAGGCGCGGCAGAGGATCAAGAAGATGCTGGAAGGTGTTATCGAGCAGATGAAAGTCTCCGCTGCTCCTGTACACGTCCTTCTGGTAGGAGGCGGTGCCCTCCTTGTCACAGACGACCTTGACGGGGTCGAGAAGTATATTCAGCCCATACACCAAGGCGCTGCCAATGCCGTTGGCGCTGCTATTGGCAAGGTTTCTGGCGAAGTCGACATCATCGAGATCCTCGAGGGTAGAGACGAAAAAGCAGTTGTTGCAGCGACGTGCCAAAAGGCTGTTGATCTAGCCATCCAAAAGGGCGCAGCTGCTGAAGACGTCCGGGTTGTCGAGGTGAATAAGATGCCGCTTCAATACGTCGATAACGGCGCCATGAGGATACAGGTCAGAGCTGTCGGCAAATTGAGCGTTCCTGAGGATCCCAACTTCGCGTCCGAGAGTATAGCCCCAATCGAAGAAGAGGAACAGGGCACCGAGGCGCCAAAAGAGAGTGTGCCAAATGCTCTCGAGCCTACCACAAAGCCCTCGTTGCGGGTAGACCTCGAGACCTACCGACCTGATGTCCGAGGAGATGCTTGGTATGTCTCAGAGGTAGATCTGGAGCTCATTGCAACGGGTTGTGGTGTGCTAGGTACTGGTGGCGGAGGACCAACCCACCACGAATACCTCAAGAGCCTGCATGTCCTGCGCAACAGCGAGACAGGCAAGATGAGGATCATATCACCGTCGTCCCTAGCCGACACAGACACCGTCTGCTTCGGATCCTGGTATGGCACCCCAAGTGTCATCAACGAAAGAATTGCCGGCGGCTCTGAGATCCCCAACGGTATCGACGCAGTGAGAAAGATCTTGGGGGATGTACCTGTTCATGGCGTTTTCATCGATGAGATGTGAGTCACGAAACCAAGATCGATTAAAGATTTTAACTGACAGAGAGCAGTGGCGGGGGTAATGGCTTAAGTGTTTTTCCAACTGGAGTACACTACGACATACCGGTTGTCGATGGCGACGCGATGGGAAGAGCATACCCAACCATGTATCAAGGTAACATCTGAACATCAGGATCAAAGCCATGGTCAGCTAACAAGGCGTCATGAACAGCCACGCTGAGCGTTTACGGTCACCCGTTAACCCCTTGTGCTCTCTCCGACGCAAGGGGCAACGTGTCCGTTGTCATGGTAGGTTCCCTCTTTAAGTACAAATATCCATTCATGCTGACAGTTTCACCTACAGAATTCCGATACACCCGTTCGCCTGGAGCGATTCCTACGCACGGCAGCCATTGAGCTGGGACTTGGGTGTGCCGTCTGCGCCAGGCCGCTTCCCGGCTCGGCTATCAAGTCCCACGGCGTCCCCAACACCCTGTCGCAAGCCTGGTATCTGGGCCGTGCTGTTCATATGGCACGGAGGAAGACGTCTAGCTACGTCGATGCTATTGTAAGTAAGACTTTCAGCAGGTCAAACGCACTGTTTGGCGTGAGAAACTACCCTTGGCCATCCTCGGGGCAGTTTCTCCTGCTCCTGCTCTCCACGAAGCATTCCCGTACAACTTCGACTAATCCGCTCTCAGTTCGAGGTATGCGCTGGAAGGTTACTGTTTACGGGCAAGATCATCGATGTACGACGATATGTGGGCGGTGGTTACACGATGGGCAGTGTCCTCATCGCCCCCCTTGCCGATGAAGAGAAAGATCCCGACACACACAGCGCCGCGCTTCCAGACCGGCATATGATCATTCCGTTTCAGAACGAGTACCTATACGCGGCACTCACAGATGCAGACGGTTCAGAAGGCGGCCAGCAAGAGGTGTTGTGTACAGTGCCGGATCTGATTTCGATTCTAGGCCAAGATGGGGAGGCCATTGGATCACAGGATCTCCGCTACGGCTTGCGTGTTAATGTTATCGCGCTACCTGCTCATCCTCTCTGGAAGACGGAAAAAGGGATGCCTGTAGGCGGACCCCAAGCCTTTGGGCTGAACATGCCATTTGTCGGGGTTGGAGAGTATACCGAACCCAGGAGTGTCATTGAAGAGTACGGGATGTAGGATAATGCGGCGCGTCACATGAACAATGTTTTTGTGGCATGATTTTATAGCCGATAATTGACACAAAAGAACCAAAGGTCACTCTCAAACTAGTCCAGGAACACGTGAAGCATGATGAACTGGGTCTATTGCATTGAGAGTACCATCCTCTACCTCACCACAGCGGAAATTGGCATCCATGTTAGCTAACTATGCTGAGCCTGTGCAATCCCCTTTCTGTCTGTTCCGTTACACCTCTGCATGGAAGATCTCTGTACCAATCAGAAGAATGCTGAAAAGGGGAAGAAGGGGGCGTTTGGGTAGCTTCGAGGTCTCTACTGGCCAAAAGCACGGTAGTGACACTCCGCGGACCGCTTCACTACGCCCTAAAAAGTAAAAAGTGTTAGATTCCTTATTCAATGAATGCCACGGAGTGACTACAAGAATGGATTCCAGGAGCTTACCTCGCCCGTCGTGTTCTTGATGATCTTGCACCAAGGACCGTTGGCGATCCTGTTGCCCCATTGCTTCATGGACCATTCCTGGGTTTGACCACCAATCTCTGACTTGAGCTCGTAAGGCTGATCACCATCCTTGAAAGAGATGGTCAACTTGCCGCCCGAGTTGTCAGTTGTGACAAGCTCACTGGGAAGCTTGACAGGGCCTCCGCCATCGCTGTCCCTGTTCGTAACAACGTTGATCTCCTTTCCTTCCTCGACTTGGACAATACTGACTGTCGCGGTGTGCTTCGAATTGCCATCACCCAAAGTAATGTCCTGAGTAATGCGGGCGATGCGCCAGATCTCAGCTGTAGAGGTTGGAGCGGCGGCCGAGGGCATGACAGTCAGTGTGACACCAATGTCGTTGGTGACGGTCACTTCGGCAGTGGCGGTGACCCAGACAACAACCTTGCTCTTGGAAGAAGAAGTGTTGCCGACAGTGGAAGGAGATGTCGAGGCTCGATCGGAGGATTGACTGCCAGGGAAACCAGACGTTGAGGCTTGACCGGACTGACTACCAGGGGAGCCGGCCGAGGCAGACGCTGAAGCGGGGACAGAACCGGAAGCCGAAGCTGAGCCACCAGAAGCCGCGGCGGACGACTTTGCAGGGTCGGCGGGCATTGGGCATGACTCGCTCCCATTCTCATCACGCTTCATTTCGGTACCCGGGGGACACCAAGAGACTTCGTACTCCTTATAGTCCTCCCAATAGACCCTGATAGTTGGCTTGCGGATGTGCGTGCCGTCGGGAAGTACCTCGACGACGTGAGCTGGATGGTACTGCCACCAAACGAGGCCGAAGGGCGGGACATAGTTGGTCATCGGATTTTCCGCGCCAGCATTGGGCCAGTAACTAGGACCTTTATGGTATCCGATATTGGTGACCCTGTCCGCGGGAAAGCCAAGGCGGTTCGAGACCCATTCCTTCCATTCTTGGAGCCGGTTGGGATGTCTAGGTGGCAAGTAGTCGGGATAGTTCGGGGGCACCTGGTTGGTCCATTGTCCACCGGTAAGGGGGTAGATATAGATGACTTGAAGAGTGTCCTCGGGGATGTTGTCGAAGATCGGGGTCGTCTCTTTCAGTTGCTTGATTCCAGGATAAGGTGTCTGTAACTGACCCCTGGTACCGTCTTCGGTATCTGGCCACGGTTTGCCGGGTTCAGGCTTTTCAGGGTCATTCGGCCTTTTTGGGTTGGGGATGAATGGTCCGTCACCAGGTCGATCACCTGAGCCCGTCTCCAAGAACTCGAGAACGCCCTCTCGGAACTCCTTATCAATGTCGTACTCGCCAAATCCTTCGGGCCAGAAGTTGGGAACCTCCCAGACGTGACTGGTGTAGATGCCTCTCTTCGTAATGATGATGATTCCACTACAGCCCCAGAGAGGCCCGGTACCTCCCATCAGAGGCTTGTCTCCCCAGACATCGGCATGCATTGTGGAATAGCCGACCTTCAATCTCTCTCTGCCAACAAATTTGCCAAGAGGTCTCCAATGATCCAGACCATCGCAGTAGTGAGCCAAGTACTTCCAAGCGCGGTTAAACCATGTTCGTTGTTCGGGACTATTTCTCGGCAACTTCTCCCAAGAAACGTCGGGGAGTCCTTCAGGTCCACCGAGAATCTCAGGGTCTGGCTGAGGATCCCACTTGACGTATTCGGATCGTTTCGAAAGATCTGATCTCTTGTTCTTGCAGGTTGAGCAGCTCGAGTCAACGCCACCACAGTAGCTTTCTATAGGAGTCACTGACACAGTCGTGATGGTCGTCGTTGTAGTAGTATCGACGGTGGTGCTACAGACTATAGAGGGTCTGCAGGTGGCCGTGTTACAGCTGGTGGTAAAGCTCGTAGACGAGTCAGAACCTACGACAGGACTGGCGGTACATCCTTGGTTGCAGTCGGGGTAGACGGTGGTAGTTGCTGTGCATGAAGCTTCAGATGAAGAAGTAGGTGTCTCGGAGGGCTCTGATTCGTCGTCCTCGGGGTCTTCGGGATCGGTAGGGTCGTCCTTTCTAACTTTGCGAGGCTTACCTTTGGGCTTCCTGGGAGGCGGCTATATGTTTTGATTAGCAGGTGCCTTGAGAACATGGGGACAATTAGACGAATGGACATACCTTGGCCCAAGGGAAACCGAGAGGGCCTGGAAGTTTGATGGCTGGGAGATCGCAGAGGATAATAGGAATGATGCACCTCGGATGACATAGAAGCTGTCCTCCGATGCAAGACCAGGCGGGAAAGATTGTAGGCCAGGCCTGACCATCGCGAGTCGTTCTCTTCGTCACCTCGGTAGACTTCCAGGTAACCCAAGTGAAAGGTTTGGTATCGTCAGGAGGCTGGATCGTGGCAGTAACGTAGAACGATGTGAAGTCTCCATTTTCTGAAGAGGTAGAAGAAGCGACCGTGGAACCGGGGCCGCTTGTTCCACTGCTTCCGGGCGCAGCAGTTGAGGTTGAAGTAGGAGAGTGCTCAGTAGAAGAGGCATGCTGCGTGGAGGAGGCGGCGCTGTCTTGCGTACTGCCCGGGGATGCCTTGGTGGATTTGTCGTCGTGATCACCCTTGGTGGTAGAGGTCTTGTCATCACCACCATCACCCTTCTTGGTAGACTTCTTGCCATCATCATCATCATCGCCCTTCTTGGTTGACGCCTGATCCTTTTCGGTAGAGACGATGGGAGCTGTGGTAGGCTGCGGGCCATTCTCTGTTGTAGACGGGGAAGTGGTCGTTGCATGAGCGCTGCTACCACTTGAGGCAGATCCCGGCGTGGATGAAGTCTCAACTTTGCGATCAGTGCCAGACAGAGATGTCTGAGGCATATTGACGATATTTGTGCCTGGGGATACATCTGAGTTTGACTTCTCGATAGAGCTAGAAGCGCTCGAGATGCTGCTGGATGATTGAACTGATTGGGGTGCGGTGGTTGACTTCGGGGTCTGGTCGGGGCCTGTGGTGACACGAGAGGTCCGAGCTGTACCACCATCGGACAAAGATGTCTGCAGCGAAGAGGCAGGGACAGTGTCACCTATGCTACCAAGCTGGCTCTCTTGGGAGGTGGAGGATGTTTCGGTAGACGATACCGACGTATCCCCGTTCCCGGTCTTGGTAGATGTCGTTCCTGAACTGGTTGGCTGGGGACTCTGGATAGAGGAGCCAGGAGATGACAAAGAGACGACTGGACCGGCAATTGTAGAGTTCCAGTTCAAGGTAATCGACGAGGATCCAAGGTTGACTGCAGTCGTGTTCCAGGTGGTATGACTGGAAGAGGCAACAGAATGGACGACTGTAGGATTCGAGGATTGAGCCAGGCTGCTCCCAGAACCTCTAGTCGTATTGAGGTAGTGGGACGAGGACTGGGTAGTAATCAGGTCCGAACTGAAGGAAGAAGAACCCTCAGAGGCGCCACAGGGAATCGTGATGAGAATAGAGGTAGTCACAATGCGAGTGACAACGCGACCTTCCTGGAGTTCAGAAGTAGAGAGGGAAAGACTGGTTCCGTCGGTGGGATCGGCTGAGGCGAGTGATTCGGTGAGATCGTCCCGCTTCTCGTGGTCTAGAGGGGGAGAGAGAATGGTTAGATGAATCTGTCCTGAGAATATTCTGTAAGATTGGAGGTTCTCACCTCTGCCACGAGCCTGGCAGACATTGATCGCAAGAGCGAGGAGCAGGAGCGGGATGAGGCTGTGGCACCAAGCCTTCAATGAAGACTTGAGCTTGCCCATCGTGACGGGTTTTTCCTCTGTTTCAATGAATCAAGGGTCTTTCCCGATATCCGGTGATGATGAAATGAAGAGAAAAGACGGATTGCCTGTGAAAGGGGGAAAGTCGTAGGTGAAGAGACTCGAGATTGGGGGTGTGCGTGAGAAGAAAAAGAGAAAGCACAACAAAGAGAGGAGGGACCCAAAAAGACCAAGCTTGACTTTGAGGCAGGTCAATAAATCTGAAATTTGTGAATGCGCTCACAATCAAAGCGATTTGTGGGCGGGCGGTCAAGAAATCCTTTGTTTTTCTCGATTCCTGGCCTGTCAGTGGGTGGGTTGAGTCGAGAGCACGTAAGGGTGAGGTGAAGTGAGATGCCCTACAAATCAAGGGAAGGAACAGTTCAAGGTGAAAAATCAGGCAGCAGATGCTCTTCCGTTTATTATCGAGAATGTTTGCACGTATTCAATATGAATACCTAGGTTAGCAAGTTCTCGAGGTGAGATAAGAGAATACGGTATTACTTAACAGTCATGAAGTCACTGCGGCAGGCCCTAAAGATGAAACTTTCTTTGGGTCTTGTTTCTTTCATATCATATCAAAATGCCGAAATCTCAAGGATTCCGCAAGATTGAGTGTAGATATGAGGATGAGTATCTCTTCGGGGTAGCCAGCACAAAGCATTAAAGGTAAAGTGTTGCTTTGAAAGATTTTGAACTATGTGTTGTAATTATTAAGAATACAATACGGGTAGTTAGTCAATTCTTGGATTCTCTTCTATGCATATACGTAAGTACCTTGGGGAAGGCTCGCTGTACCGCACCTTCTACGGAGCGAGTCAATTCAATGGCGGGCTAGATACATTACTTTGATTGTCCATCGAGTACTAAATTGAGCATTTGAACACTCGAACTTGGCAAGGATGAGATGCTTTTAGTTGTTCGTACAGCTAGCTTTATACGAAGTTCGGATCTTTATGGTAGAGATTACCAAGCTAGACATAGCCCAACACGTTCAAGTCAAACGATTCCTGTGGTAATCCTCTGTGCAATTGAATATCGTTCTAGAGTTTCATGTCCCTAAATAAGCTTCGCTTTAGTTGAATTTGAACTTCACAAATGCACTATAGTATGAAGAAGCATATCAGTAAGGCGTAAGTAGAAAGGTCGTCGGATGTTCATATTCATCAACGTTGTCATAAACCAGCTGAATCTTCTTAGCTTCAGCCTAGGCACCCGAAACGAGTAAGAGTACCTTTACTCAGAACCCAAGTCATGAATCTTCGACAACCTCAAATATGAAACTTGGGATAATTTAGGCGCCGTTTGATTGTGACCGGAGAACCGTGTTCGATATTTAGTAAGGGCTTTTGCTCAACTGCTCGGAGATAGTTACATGAATGACGTTCCTCGGCCTGTACTCTTACCGCCGGACGATAGCGCCTAAACACCCAAGTGAGGTACTCTTAACCCCTTCTCCGCAAACAGAAGGATGTTCGAACCATGAATGACTGTTAAAGGAGAACATTTCGTGGTGATAATAACTATCACCATCCGCCTGCTTGGACAATTGCTGCAGTATAGACACCGGCTTAACATCAAATGGGATTGAGACCGTTTCACCCACCAAGGTATCAAATTCGTACCGGAAGCGGAAGTACGCTATTTCTACCGTCATTCATTTCAGTTACTCAATTGAAATACAGCAAAGTTAACCAGTTTACGCTGTTAGCTACATGTATTCACATGGCATACGGGGATGAAGCAAACTCCTGTCGTGGAGCCACTCTCCGAGTGGTTCGTTTTACGTTGTGCCGCATTCAATACGAAGCATCGATGTATGTATTATTGGCAAAGAGCCATACAAGACCCACCACTTTTGGTATCCGCCAACAATAGCGGCTTCGGGCGTGCCATGCCTATCTGCTGAAGCACGGCAGGCAGCGGCAACGGCTGATCCGCCTTGGCTGAATATTGACATTCAACCTGGCCAGGAAAGTGTGAAACAGATTGCAATCTTTACATAAGGTAATAGTTTCAAGTTGACGTAAAATACAAAGGAGTTTATAATGTTATCTGAACACCGCAAGCAGCGCGGCTGATCTTTTCCACCGTCCGAGGGACAATGGGGGCCAAGTTATAACCATCAAGCAAACATGTATAAGGGTGGGTGCGTCTCTGAATAATGACTACGTCTAGGCGCGGGAAATCCGGCTACGACAACCAACAGGAAGCAAATCCCAACCGCGCATGAACCCCTTGCTCCAACGGCGTTTGTATTCCCATAAATATGTTTGCCAACAGCTGACGCTGGAGAGTGCACGGTTGGTGCATGTGCTGTTGTGCTATCCTAGGCATCGTGGACAGCACCGGCAAGACCCTAACGCTGCCGGATGGCTGCAGACTGCATGAACTTGGTGTGTGTGTTGGCGTCTGGAGTGGAATGATGAATCTGGTCAGATCGTCCTGGTCTGTCTAACTGCCTAGAGCCGATAATAGGCCCATTCAAGTAGTTATTCTGATTCAGGCTCAGACGGTGCTTTCCGGACATAACACACCTTGGATGGATGAATCAGGCAAACCAGGACGGGTATAAGGATCGACAATGTAACGATCTCATAATTTCTCGCACACCCTCTATGTCTTGTTCCGCATCACTTTGCTGTGACAATGGTCTTGGTTTTCCTATTCGAATGTGAGAAACAAATTGCCAGTCATGTATCTTTGTTTCCTCGTAATTAGCACTGGCTTGGAGTGCAAAAGTTGTCGACACGATACGCGAACAACATTGCTACCCCCACAGGATGTGACCCGGAGATAGGTATCCTTCAACGCCCAAATGAATGACCCCCACAAACTTGTACCGGTGCTGGAGAGCGGCCTCATCCGGGCGAGAGCAGGACCTGGCAGCAGAGTTATTCTCAATGATAGTTTCTTGGTATGATTGGCATCTAGATGTCATCTTCATCGGTGTCTATAGCGTCCGGCCATATGAATGGCTCCATTTGCGGTCTTTGCGGCACATCTATCTCCGTCTTCCTGCTCGACTTCTGATGCACCCGCGGCAAAACATCACTCGCCCGCTTCTTCATACTCGCACAATACTCAGAGCCTTCACCTTCTTCTCGCATTGCTCCTCGTTTCAGCGTCCCAGATTTCCGCGTCTTGGGCTGGATGTCTGACCTTGGCCCGAGGCTACAGACCTCGTCCACAAGTCGTCGAATTGCCCTGGCTCCCTCCTCTGGATCTTCATTCTCCGCATCTACGCCCGTGTTCTCTTCGGGGCATGCTGTCATCGTCCCGTCGTCCCGAATCAGAATACCACGTCGCAAGAATTCAATATCGTGGCCATCCGTGTTGACAAGAAAACAGTTAGCCGAACGGTCAAAGTATAGCGGAATCTTCAAGGGCGAGAGCCCGTCCCACTCCCCAGGTTCAGCGTAGTCGTAGCTATTCCTTTGCTCAACATTCGACTCGGCCCTGTTTAGACGGCAGAAAGGGTCACAAATAAGTCGCAGCCTGTCCCCTGCGGCTGCTATTATTTCGATGTTTTTACCTCCATTCTGTAGAGAATTAGTTGCAGCGTAGAAACAAAGGTGAGATGATTTCCACGGTGTACACACCTCATCCAGGATTGTTTTCGCGACATTATCTCAGTCCCTCTCGCCGGCCTGTAACATCTGTACACCAATTGCGGCTCCGTTCTCTAGAAAATTCCTGAAGGACATGTCTTTGGCTCGAGCAATTGCTGCTCCTCGGGCAATGTTGAAGGTGCTGTTAGTGTCCATAACGAGGTCGGGTCAGTCATATATATCTCATGGGACTGGTGTGCTTTTGAAGTCATGTGCAGAAAACGCCGGGGAACGTACCCAAGTTTTCCCATCTCTTCGTGGATGAACTGGGGTGACTCTAAGCCCGCATCCGCGCAGCATCTCCTTATGCAAGCCTTGATAATCTCGCTGCGAGGACTGCCGCCAGATACCAGCACCCTGAGCCCAGAGTCCTTGCTCCCTGGATACTCACGTCCTAGTTGTGATATCGATTGTCTGGCAAGCTCAAGCGGCCCACCAAGCGCCTTCAAGAACATCTGTTCCGATTCTGGATCAGGAATCTTGACTTCGATGTGGTCGTAAATGTCGTCTTCGATACCTTCGGCACGTAGTACCATCGGTCGAAACTTTCCACAGTCCATTTGCATGACTGCCTCATGGAACCTGTACAGGAGGACGCTCCGGACCTCCTGACTGAGCTCGAAAGAAGCGCCGTAGTTCTCTCGCACGTAATTAGTGCATAAATCGTTGACATATGCCTCCCAATGCTCTGTGCCTCCGCCGATACCTTGTTTTGAGATCACTCATTAGTTGCAGCCAGTATGACATTGGATCAAGCAAGGAAACAGCACAAACCAAAGGGTTCAGAAGCCCGGAAAAAGGCGACATCTGTGCCATGCTTTCCCCTTCGCCTCGTCATGAAAGCGCAGCCGTTCTGTGAGATGGGTCAGTGGTGTGACGTAAACCCTTGCTGGGTACGCTCTGGGGCGAGAGAAATGGGGGAATCACTGCACTAGTACTCACCATACTATGCCCTCCAAAATCAAGCAACAACGTCATCGCGTCTTTATCGCCAAAAACAACCTCTCTCTTGTAGCGAGGTGTTCCCATGAGGAAATGCGCCATTGCTTCGACTTCGGTGTGGAAGCATATGCGGTTGGCAGCCTGGCGCATCATCCGGCCCTCCTTCGAAAAGGCCTCTTTCAGGAGACGACTATACTCGGCTTCTTCGTCAAGCGTCCAAGCGGCCGGGACAGAGAGGCCTATGCCTTTGATCTCCAATGGCACATCGCCATCCTCGCACCGTTGGCGGGCTGCGCGCGCAAAGGTCTTGACAACCTGTTGCATGCCATGCTGGCGGCGCTTCTCAAACTGTGGCCTACCTTTCAGCTCAGCTATTTGCTCCCAGAGCGGATGTTCCGGAGTAAGCCCGTTTGCATCCCCGAACAGGAACTTTGTTGAGATTCTTTGCCGGCCCAGGTCGACGTGATCGCCGACATAGGCCTCGCTCTCGTCGAAAACGGTGATGTAGGAGCTGAAGGAACCCGCATCAGACGCACTCCTTGTTTAGCGACGAAGACACAGCCACCATGTTGTCTGTGGGCACCTTGAAGGGAGGTTGCCTCCAAGGTGACGTGGATAATTATCATGTGCTCTCCAGCCGCTTATCACTGTCGTTGCATCGGTCGACGTTCCTTATCCGCGACACCACCTCCTTTCCGCGCCTGACCCTACTACTGAGTACACCTATTCATTATCGCTTGTGCTCACCTTCTTGGCGGGGATTTCGACAACCATCGCAAAATACGAATAGATCTCGGAGGAGGATGGCTCGTTACCGTACTGCAGCTGTATGTTAGCTCAAACCAAATTTGAAGGTGTATGATGAAACATACTACAATAAACGAAGCCTGAACTTTCTCCCCAGCGTTGCTCTGGCTCAGCCAGACGATTTTGCTGGCGTCGAACCTGATTTTATTGGGTTCAACGGCCCATTCGATGATGTTTTTTACACCACCCTCGGTCTTAACCATCATATCGGTGGCGTATACTTTGTTGAGGACTCCTACGACTCGGGGAGGGATGTAGTCTTCGCTGCTAGGGTCATCTTCCGGGTTCAGTCTCTCTGCCAATTCCCTCTTCTCCTCCATGGAATTAGCATCTGTATCTTCATCAGAGAATTCCCCATCGTCAAGCACTCGCTTTTCATAGCCGATCGGGTTTTCGAGGATAGCACATAAATGGACTTGCAAGCCCAGGCTTTTGAAGGTGTTGTAGAGCACCATGTCGAGACCCTTGAGGCAGAACGGAAGGGCATATTCCTGCTCGGTGTGAGGATAAGCGTGCGTGCTGTAGAGTCCCGGAGGTCTGTCCTTGGACTTGAACTTGTCGGACGTGAGCATGGTTAGAATCTGGTTGTAGAGGGGCAGCGAAGTAGGACTGAAAGCAGAGGCCTGACCTGCGAGGTCTCCGTTTCCTGCCGTAATTAGCATACAGGTTGTACGTGAGGGTGACTCTGTGACCAGACTTTACCTGAAACACCTCGTGTTCGCAGTCGCTGTAGAAGGCTGCCCACTGGATAAGGGATTCGTCAGAATTGATGGCCCAGTCGAAAGTATGGGTATTTCCGAGATGTCTCACAGCCAGCTCGCCGCCCTGGTGCTCCATTGGGAGACAGGCAACCAGAGAACCGATTTGGTAGGACGAACGAGGAGTATCGACGTGCGCCTTGAACTTGCCTGACGGCCCGGAGTAGATCTACCAAGGATCATGTCAGAGAGATCGAGATGATAAACGATGATGTATCGACCAACTTACGTTCATGTTATACAGCTCTGCACGAATGGACCGTTTATCTTTGCCAAAGTCGTAGCTGGGGAGTAGAACTTGACTGACAGCGGCGACGATGCCCGTTTCATGAGGGCAGACGGTGGTACAGAAGTCACCGGCACCAAACTTCTGGGCCTTGCGGTATGTCTCGTCGAATTCGTGTCGTCCTTGGAAGCCGAATGTAGCCTTTTCAGAGACTTCGAGGAGGTGATCGAACGCCTTGGTGGCGTCGTCATCTGAAGTGACTGGGAAAGAGACTCGATTGGGGCCAGGATGTTCTGCTGGATTGTCCCACCGAAGAACGACCGGAGATGAGAACTTGTTCCTCTCCGCCTTCTGCGCCATTTCATCCTAAGTTGCAGGGCTAGATACGCCTTGAGGCTGCTCGATAGGAATCTCGCCGCCTATAGCAAACGTGCTAGCGTCCAAATATTCAGCGGAAATGGAATCAGAGACCTGCTTTGCAAGCTCTCGGAGAGTAACTGCGGAAGCCATTCTGAACCGTTGGTCTGTACTAAGGAAGATACGGTGAAGTATTATATATTGTCAATGAATACCACGGTGAAAGTCGATAGAGTAATGATGGTCGTAAAGTAGGAAAGAACTACGGGTTAAATACTTTTTCAACACAGGACTATCTCCGGTGGTCTTGGAATTGTGTGGACACCCGAGCGTCGAGGTACCGTGCACACCACAAGAAGGGTGACTGAGATACCACAAGGTACACAGGGTACCTAAGCAGCTTAATACTTATCGGATTTGTCTGCTCAGTTGCTTGGAGAGTTTCTGAATGTTTAGGCAGAAAGGTCCCCTCATTCAAAATGATGTTTCCAATTTAAGGTTAAAAGCGGCAAGGAACTTCACATCTCCTAAGGATGTGAACTGCCTATGGCATCATGTAGGACTACTAATTGGTTGAATACAGCTAAGATTATACTCAAACTTGCAATCTTTGCTGGGCCCCTTGAGCCATCCCTCCTCAAACACCTTTGCAAACATGTGGGGAAGCTGTGCGTATTCCGTCAAACCAAAGTGGTTGTTGGATGGATGGCTTGTGTTCTTTTATGTATAGCTCCTGCCGCCTCTCAATCAAGGTAGATAAGTACAAAGACGTATCGCGGCCGTCGCCTATTGGCTGGGTTGAGTGTTAATTTGATTTATCCTATTTCTGCCCCCTGAGCGAAGCTATGTCCGCTTGATAACGCCATGCCCACATACGCCGCCCTCAATATCGTACCCTCTTTGTGAATTTCACCATATTACCTAGCCTCTGCAGTCATTCGTACACGTCTTTTCTCTCAGTGCGTATGCAACGTTTTACGCACTTCGCAACCCTGTATATTCATAGACCCTTTTCAACCTCTGCAAAGGCCTCTGCAAACCCAGGCTCCTTCTTCGTCTCTGCCCATATCCTCTCCTTGAGTCCATTTCCCTCAGATGTGTACATTACAGCCGGCCATCTGAATTCATGTTAGCTCCATGATTGCTCTATCCTCGACTCGAGAGAGTCGTGTGATTTGACTTACGGCTTGATGAGTCCGTCCGAGGTGAAGCTCCCGTGACTCTCCCTGCCTTTCACTATCGCCGCATCAAGATAGCTTCTAGCGCCGACTTCCACGCTGCGGCCAATGGTCTTCTTCATGAGACCCATGAAGAATGACTCGCTTGCTGGCTTGACGATATTGGTGCCGCTGGTGAGGCCCGAGTTGGCAAGATTGACAATGATCTGGTTCGGGTTGATGTAGGTCGCCAACTTGGCTACGAAAAGCTGGCCTAGGAATTTAGACTGCTGGTAATTCTTTCCCGATTCCCACAGGTATTCCTTATCAGCCGGCTTGAACATGGAACCTGTCACCATGTCCTCCTCTGGCGTGTGCCAGTATGTGAAGTCCGAGCTGACGATAACCAGCCTTGCCTGGTCTCCCGCTGGCTTCTTCTGTTTCATGACTGGGAGTAGAAGAAGGGCTAGTAATGTTGTGGAGAGGAAGTTAACCTGGAGCATCAGCTCGTGGCCTTCGCGCGACAGCATAAAATTCTGCGCCACCACCGCAGCGTTGAGGATGACGATGTCGATCCGCGTCAACTCCTTCTTGCACCGTGCGACAAAGTTCCTGACGCTCTCGTATGACTCCATTTCGAGGTGCCATACTTGGATCTGCGCCATGGGGAATTCCCGTCGTAGGCCTTCGGCGAGGGCTTCCCCCTTTGATGTGTTGCGGACGCCCATGATAAGGCGACCAAGTGAGCGCTCGAGGAATTGGCGGCTAGCTTCGAGACCGAGACCACTGCTAGCACCCGTCATGATCAGAGTGCAATCAGACAGGTCGAATTCTTCCGGGATCTCGGCTGGCGTGATGACGGCCTGGCGATACAGGAAGGATAGCGGGTTGGCCTCCCAGCCCGCTTGACTAGCCAACTCATTGGACATTTTGGGCGATTGAAAGACGGAAAGGATAAGCTAGGTGAAGGATTTGGCAATAGTCGTGGCGTCTGTTTCTGGAAACAAGCTTGAAAGAGCTCGAAAGGCGACGTCGTCGTTTGATATATCCCGCCGGCCGATCCGACAATTATGGAGCCAAGAAACACCAAACAAGTTGAGAGGGCCCCTGGTTCCAGCTCCTGCTCGCATGTGGTCGGAGAAGGGGTTATCTGGTGTGGTATTTGATGTCATGCGGTCGACTCTTGTGTCGCAGAACCTTTGACTTTGGACCGGGTTCCCCCACGGGGGCGCGGTGTGCTTCGAGGACCGAGCGGGCGGACGGTGAACTTCTTGAGACGCGCCAATGTCCCTCCGGGGGACCGGACGCTTATTCGCGCTTGGATTGGGCGCTTAAGGGGTGTCGAGGTCTATCATGCGTGCGACGTCAAGCAACCCTCCAGCTTTGTGACATTGTGGTGCAGCGTGCTCATCGGGGCCTGTCAAGGTCAGTGATGGACGTTTTGCATGAGGGGCTGTTTCGTCGCACGATCTACCGCAAGGTCGACTCGGCGCAGGGGTCAGGGATGTGGGGATGTTAGGGGTCCACGACGGTCGGTGTGCGAGGTCTAAGAAAAGAAATGGCTGCTTAGTCACCGACTGCAACGCTGTGGACTTTGGTCTCGACATTGAACTAGTGCACTGAGGCATCGTCTGAATACGTGCGTAAGATGCTGCTGCTCCATCTGATGGATGAGATGTCTTTGAGCAAGGCTTTGTATGAGCGTTTCAACAGGCGCTAAGCTTTCAGCCAGTGTGTCGGGGTGGCATGATGGGAAATGCAAATCGGTGGGGCACATTTCACACCGACATACACCGAACTGATCTATCCTGCTGGGTGGGCTGGGCTCGGTGAAGGCTGGTAGCTGACTCAGCATTGCGACAGTGGAGCGGAGGCACTTCGGGTGAGGCCGGCGATGGTCTGTGCTCGAAGACTTATGACCCAAAATAGGTACGTAGACAGATCTGCCCCTCCCCCTCCAGCTTGATTCGCCCTCGGATGGTGGGGTTGAAGGAAAGGCGGGCGGGACCTGGAACCAGACGAGTGGGAGGAGAATGCAACCTTGGCCTTTCTGGACGCCGTTTCGTCTTTTTGCCAAACGTCCAGTCCCGTCACCGCCAATCCGCTGCCACTTCTCCTTGAGCCAGCTGCCACTCTCATCCAAGTAACACAATCAACCACCACCCCTCCCTCTGCCTCTCCGGCCAAACCCGCCTGCAGGATTCGAGAACCGAAGAACCTCTGTTCCCTCTTGTCCCATATAACTTTCTCTTTGTCTCCAACTTCTCCCGCTCATACCCGGATCCGAGTCTCCACAAAAGGGACCCCTTCCTCCCCGTCCCTCCGCTGCCGCCGTCCGCCTAGCCTTTCCGATCCCGACCTTCCGTCAGCTCCTAAAAATGTCCGGCCTCGACGCCCCCGAAATTGCCGCGGCCTACGATGCCGTCCGCTCCGACAAGGACGAGACGAGCTGGCTCCTCATCTCCTACGCCAGCGCCGTCGGCAACAAGATGACCCTCACGAAGACGGGCACCGGCGGCATTTCCGAGCTGGCCTCGGAGCTGGACGACTCACAGGTCCAGTACGCCTACGTCCGCGTCGAGTATGCCAATGACGTCGAGAGCAAGCGCGTCAAGTTCGCCTTTGTCATTTGGATCGGCCAGAACACAAAGATTATGCGTAAGGCCCGCGTTAGCATCGAGAGCAGCGAGGTCAAGAGGGTGCTGCCGCACCACAGCATAACGGTCAACGCCGACCATAAGGGCGAATTGGATGAGGACGATATCGTTAAGCGGTTGCGCAAGGCTGGCGGCGCTGACTACAACGGTGGACGCGGCTAGATGTCAGGCAGGCTCAACCAGCGACAAACATCCTTTTTCGAGACCAAGGGAGCAACAAAAAACGCACGCATATATTTCAAGGGGGAATTCAGAGAGTGGCTATGACCGGTGGGATATGAGCTACGAGTACAACGGTATCTGGCCAGGCGGAGGCGCTTCAGGGAGCGGCATGCATACTCTTTTCAAATACAGCATACACCTTGGATAAATATTTTGGGACCCAACACGGGGACCCGGCGCAAGCCGAAAGAATCAAGGGACTTTTTCTTCTTAAGGAGGCCGTCTGCCAGTCCTTCCACCGATTTCCAGCGATACGCTAAAACCTAATCATACGTACCTAGGGCGAAGGAATTAGGACGTCTGTACCCTCCCCGCATGACAAGCTCTGGAAGGAAATCCATTTTACCTTCATTACCGGGGTTCAGCTGCTGCCTTGTCTTGCCATCCAATCTCTTCCCATCTTATATTGCCCTGTATAAGCGTCCCTCAGTCGAACTCTGTCCTCTTCTCGAGCTAAAACGGCATCGTCGTCTGGCGGCGGACCAGCATCTGGGACGATCCCTGTACCGTCGGCGCCTCCACATCCGGAGAAATTTGCACATGGAGTAAGCTGGTGGGTTAAGCTGTCAGGCCAGTAGTGTCGATATGGAGATCCACTTCGTCATCCACGACGGCCTACCTACCTCCTGCGAGTCTCCCAAGTGACTTCACCGGGTAGGCATCGCCCCGAGCCGAGACCTCACCGTTCGGCAAATCGGGCCCATCTTGCTCCGGATGGTGCGTATCGCTGCTCCCTACCCCCACAGGTGCCTCACCCTTCACGTAGTAGTCGTCTTTGTGGTTCTGTTGTTGAGATGATTGGCGAGCTTTCCCTCTGTTAAGTTGCCTACGACGGATCTCTGAGGCTCAACTTGCCCCAAAGGCATGCTGGCTTCGGACCCATGATTCCCGGCCTGGGAGTCGACGTTTGCATCAGATGTTTTGGACTCTGAGCGGCTTGAGAAGCTGAAGGTATTACAGAGTACATCACAGCTTCGAAACAGGCGCCGCAGCTATTCTAGGTCGTTCCTTCCAGTGGCATCGGTCCCCGGCGCTAAGCCCATGCACTCAGGGCTTGTAATCGGCCCCTAGTCTAAACCCCGAATTCACCTCTTATATGGTCCGACTAGGCTTGCGTTTATGCAAGGTAGATTCCTCGGACTTCTCGGACTTGAAGGGTGGATAGGCCGCTACGCGGCAAATTTGATTGATCATGGAGGAGGCCAGTCACAATAGGCGACGTCAAAAGAACTTCCGCTCCTGTAACCCAACAGCAGGACGAACCACATGTACGCGTGCCATCACGGCTGGTGTCTGCTTACCATGATGGTTGGCGCGCGGAGACTCCCGTCTAGCAAGCAGCCAGCGCCGTAGTTGCCGCTGTTCATGACTGCTCGAAAATACCACCAGAAGCCGGGCGCATTCTTCATTGGTTGGCAAATACTCGAGTCCACTGTGTAGCCGTCCCTAGCCGCTTTGGATAATATTGAACATGGTTTTGATAGAGAACATTCTCTCCACAGCCAAGGAGTGGAAAAGACTTCAGTTCTCAGCTTTGCTTGGCATGTGGGTACGCTTTGCTCCAATAATCCTTCTTGGCCCTCGGTCAAAGTCTGAAGAGGCATAGGAACATCTCGAATCGGGTCCCGGGTCAGAATAAGCTTACTTCAACGAGAGAGTTTGGGACTTTGGGATACTAGTAATAGGCCTGCGCTCGAGGTCCATGTCATGCTAACGTCCTGCCGTAATTAGTTAGCTGCGAGATTTCCTTGCACTGCTGAGTCCGAGAAGCCAATTTCCAATTTTCCCGCTTGCTGTGTGCAACAAAAAGCGCACTATAGTAGGTTCTTGTTGCCCTCTCTTCATAAGAAACTACTTTCTTGATACTAACGACCGTGTTATGACATTCCCAAGTGCTGCTCAACCTTGAGGTGGTGAACCCTGTGACAGTCCACCATCATCATAGTAAGTTCTTGATAACCACTTGAAGAGAGCCAACAACATTCAGCGTGAGCTTTTTCTGTTCAGTAGGTCTATTCCATCATAGTAAGGATTGAGCTTTGCAGATGCCTGTTGAGAATGAGCTCAATTCGTTTGGATCAGGCCCCAGTTGAGGGGCCCTGCTTGGTGCCAAGCCTTCATAAGAACTTCCGTCAGCGTTGAACTCCCGTCCTTGCTACCTTATACCACGACAGAAATCGACTGAGTGGTACCTAGTCTGTCAGGACTGTTTACACATGAATCCAGGCCACGTGAATGCTATAATTCGTACACCATTGCCAAGCTTTGCCCTGGAGTTCCAGAGCTGTGTACTGCAACTTGATTACTTGGCAGATCCCGGAGGATTGCGTTGACCTTGGGAAGTATCCGGATGCTCGGATTCAGTCTAGTGTTATACCGTTGAGGGAATATTTGTATGTTCAAGACTTGGTGGTAGGTTGTGTATCGAGTATCTCTGATGTATTCTAGTTGCAGGTGAGCTTCGTGACCAAGGCTGGGACAGTTCGGTCCCTCACTCACGACGTATAAAGACCCGTCCAAGTGTCACCTCTCATAGGGTCCATTTTCACTCACTCCCATCATCCGCTCAAAGCTCCAAGTTAAACTGAATCTACTTTACACATCATGAAGACCATTCTCTCTGCGCTCGTTGCGGCCACCATGGCAAGCATCACTCATGTAAGTTGCGAATCCGACGACATAGCCTTCTATGAATTATAATCCCTCTTACTAAGTCGTAATTTTCTGTAGGCCTCTCCATTTGACGCTGGACTTGTTGCTCGGGATGAGAGCGTGATCCCCTGCCCCATCGGCCTTCTGGGCTGGGAGGATCCAGTCACCCCCGAAGGTCCTGATGTGTACTACGAGGGCGCCGACATCGAGGCCATCAACGCTCAGATTCTTGCCGATACCCCCGAGGCCTCCATATTTGTCAACATCACCGAGTCTGATGTTGAGAAGAGAGCCGGGCACGGCAGCAGCCCCATCGAAGCTCGCCAGGTAAGTTCACAGTCACTACTATTCAGCTACACTTCAACGGCAGTCACACTAACGAACTTTAGGCCTATTCTCAAACCTGCGGAGCCGGACGCTGGGGCCTCTTGTCCCAGATCGATATCCAAACTGGTATCAACCATTTGTACAACGTCGGTCGCTGCATTGTGCAGGCACGCCAGTGCATTCGGACCACATGCAATCAGGACTCGGCCATTGCGTGGTGCAACGACAACACGTACGCCATCAACGTCCCGTGCAGCACCGTCGCCGACTTCGCTTCCCTTGCCATGTGGGAATGCGTCAACTGGCGCGAGATCCCCTTCCCGAATCTTCCCTCTACCCAGCGTTTCCACGAAGCCGAGCGCTGTAATGTTATTCTATCGGAATGCGGCTTCTTCAACCCTGGTGGCCAGCCGGTTTGATTCTCGCGAGAGCATCCTGGCAAACCTATGGCTGATTAAGTAAGGGCGTCGATGTCTCGGTGTCTCTTTCGTGACCGCGTATAGAGTAGAACATATGGCTCGGTTCTGAACATGGGGAGGGGTAGGCAGGCTGAGCTATCATGTCGAGGTACATGCGATCAACGGTAGCTTGAAGCACGCGTGGGTGGATTTTATTCATGGTTCAATTACTTTAAATACACATGTTATTAGGGGTACCTTGTGGAAAACTCTTTCTCACAGTTATGCTATCTAACTCACAGCTACCACGAGACGCATAGACATTTCTTCTTGTGACCTTGTGATACGAGCGGATATGGACCTGATGTAGCGCGATTGAAGGTTCCGAGAGCAAGGGCTTGTGAGTGAATGGGTATTATGTTTCTCTATCATACCTGAGTTGATCGACAGTCGAAGCCACGTAGGATTCCCCAAGCTTACAAAGCTTGTAACAATATGTAACATGTTTCAGCAGTCAACGATATGGAAAGCAAAGTTACTCCTGTCATAAAAGTCAAACACCCATGACAAGGATCATTCTATCTATTGACCATGAGATAACATTAGCGTGAACCTTTGTGAATAAAAGTTTGAACAATTTCTTATGAGTTTAAACTAGATGGTTGTCGAAATAGAGACAAATTTGTTCATGTTCGATAGTTTTCATGCAACGGCTTATTGTCGTAATCAACGGGGGGTGACTTTCAAAGGCTAAGTAACCGCAAAACCGACTCGATTGAGATACATAAAACTATAAGTGACAACTATGCACAGTGAAGGGGAAGTTTTTTTGCGGAAGTGCAGGCAATCAGGTTTCAAATACCGACGCAAACGTAAGTACTAGCCCACATGTTTTGGCAGTTGGATCCGACGCCGGTATTCCACGCGACAAACTTTGCCAGAAAAATCTGCTCATAGTTGTAGATCTGCTCACACGTGTCGCCGGAGGACACATAATGGAACTTCTTGCAGTTCGTAACCATGCCGGGCTGCGTAGGTTGAGAGGTTTGGACACCAGCCGGCGCTGTGGTTGTGGTCGGCTGAGTGGTTGTAGTAGGCGTGCTTCCTCCGATGACTCCAACGCAGACATTGACTTCAGCCCACATGCCAGTGCAATCGGAACCAACATTGGAATTCCATTTGACAAAGTCTGCCAATGTGATTTGCTCGTAATTATAGATCTGGTCACACGTATTGCCCGTAGACACCCAGTGGAACTTGTTGCAGTTGGTCACCATGCCAGGTTGAATAGGCAGTGGCGTCTCGATACCGTTACTAGCCGGCGTGGTGTTTGTGGTGGTAGCCGGCTGGCTTGTTGTTGAGGGTACAGGGGCAGCAGTGGTCCCGCTGATGACACCAACGCAGACGTTGACATCAGCCCACATACCGGAGCAGTCGGCGCCAACACTAGTGTTCCACGCGTAGAAGTCCGCAAGGCGGATCCCCTGGGCGCTGAGGACCTGACTGCAACCCGTTCCCGATGCGACAAAGTAGATCTTGTTACAGTTGCTCACCATGCCTGGCTGTGTAGGCTGGGGCGTGGTCACACCATTGCCAGCGCTGGTAGCGGTGGAGGGAGCCTTTGTGGTAGTTTGTTAATGTTGTCGGCACGCTGGAAGCAGTTGTTGAAGAAGGTGCAGGCTCCGCTCTCCAGTTCTACTCAACACAGTAGGAGTTGCCCGTGATGAAGGTGCATGAGGTTAACAAGATAGGGTTTTAAAATGACACGACGATCGTCAGTAAGTGTTTGACGCCAGAATTGAGCGAGAAGAGTAGTGGAACCATCGCTTGAAAGCTGCAGCGGCTGAACGTGCGCAAAGGGCAACTTACGTATCTGACGAGCTGATCCTGAGTAATGCCGTACCTCACAGTCACTCGAGCGCAGGTATCTGAGGCCCCGGCGACAAACCACCAAGTACAGTCCTTGATGGTGTTCGGGTCCGCAGTAGATGGAGGGGGCTCGGTGTACTGGGCGGAGGCACCCAGACACAGAATTTGTGCCAAGAGAGTGGACTGTAGCATGAACTTCATCTTGAAGATATGGGAATGATCTGTCTCCTCTCTGATTGAAAAGATTTCATGTGAGGCTGGTAAGGTTGTTGGGGAGGCAAGTAACATGAGACATGACAAGATCGTCGGTTGGTATTAATATACATATTCATTGCCATGTCTCGGGCGGGTTTTGATACCAAAGTTCCCAAACTCTTTTAGCCTCACCGGCCTCGTTCGAGATGTCGCTTTGGGAAAAACTAGTTATGGGCAACATTTCCCTGGCTTCGACTGCCTGATTCCGCATACCTCGGCATCGTCGCAATTTCCGACACTTCCACGGAAATGGCCAGAAGTTCGGCATCACCCGAAGTCGGTGGGAAGTACTTGATTCGGCGAGTAAAGGTTGTACTCTGGACCCTAGTATCCTTGTGAGTCGATAGTTGTCAGATTCTAGCCTACCTGCAGAGATTTCATTGTTGGTGGCCGAGAACTTTCGCGTATCTGCAGACCATCTACCACTAATTCGCATAAGTAATGCCTTTCTAGCGCTGCCGGGACAAATTACTCAAGTAACCGCATGAGAGGGTTTTCGGTTGCTTTCCCTGCTTCCTGCGGCTTTAGGCTTCTGCCGCCAAGAAACAAGGGTTACAGAAGATCCTCCGAGCCTTGGCATACAGGGCCAATCAGACCTTGTCGAGTCCCAGGAACTGGGAAGTTACCGAGTGTTAATGAACGATAAAAGGGACTTTGGTGAATACGGTCATTCCGGGTGTGTCACAAGCATGTGCACAGCGTTACGCTTGAGTGAAGACGTTAAGAAGTGATATGGATGTTTTGGGAATCAAGGTGGGGGAAGTAAAATGTTTTGAGCTTTATGGAGTAGAGGAATTTTGGGAACCAGGTTCGTACGGAGCGGTTCATATACATGCGCACTCTTTGGGGGTCGGGTGGAAACATACAGAGATAAGATGGGAGTTTCAGCGAGCAACGTAGAGTTGAATGTAAAGTCTCTGTTATTGAATTGAAGAATTTATGATAAAACTAACTAAGTAAAGTCATGGAGATGCCTGGTATCAAGAGTCAGTCATATAAGAGCGCAAACTTGATTTAATTACAGGCAAATACCGAACAGTAAAACTTGTTTAAGTGAAGCTGCGACTCTTGACAAACAAGATAAGTTCAGACTCAGAGGCTTGAGTCAAAGTCTCTGACAGGAAGAAGGCAGTACCAAAGGCCAACTCGCAAGTACTGCGAGCAGCTTTCATTATTGCGCAAAGAATGGTTCGCACGCAAAAACAAATTAATGGGCACGGCGTTGCCAGCAATGATGCTCGAACAAGTCGCGCCCTCCTGGACCTGGAAATACTGGCCACAAAGCTCCGTGGTGCCTTGCGCCACTGTGCCAGTGGAGGGAGGGTCAACCACTTTGTCAGCATAGCCATCACCGGAACCACGGGTCCTCCGATATTTTCATTACCCGTTCCGTTGCCGGAAACAACACTACCGTCAGGAATTTCTCCAGGCGCGCTGACACAGATGACATTACCCCAATACGGAGTTGTGGCTGGAGAAGACCAGATGTTGGAGCATCTGTCATCCACGCCAGAGTTCCATTTGATAATGTTCTGCCAAGTGGTGGCTTGGTCTACTCCGATGGCGACGCAGCCGTCTCCTTCTTTCACGTCGTAAGTTGTCTCACAAGTGAGAGGCAGACAAAGTTCCGAGCCGGCTGCGGGAGCATCACAATCGACTAGGCTTGGGTTGATGTAGTAAAGGCTTGATCCAGACTGTAGCAAAAGGTTGTTAGTGCAACTGTTTTCTTTGCTTCATTAACCTGCACTTACGATGGACTTTGCTTTTGCAATACTATTACACGTATCACCAGCCTGAGCAGTGTACTTCACACCCGTCGCACAAGTCTCCGGCACAGTACCATTGGGGGTAATGACAGGAAGCTGGGGGTCAGTCGGTGACGTTGTCCCTCCGCAGTCTGAAAGGCTCTTGGTCAGGTACCGATGGAAATATGGATAGGATATCCGGAGACTTACTTTCATTGATGTATTGCAGTGTCTCGGCCCGCAAGGAATCATAAGTGGAATAAGGTGACCGCTGCATCATTCTGAGCTTCTCTCCGTAGCAAAAGGAGCAAAGTTGATCCTTTGGCATATCTACCAGCTCTTCGAAATCGTCAAATGCTTCGATTTTGGCTAGAAAGTTTGGTGTTAGTTGACAGATTATCGGAATGATTCTCCAAGCAATTGTGTTCTCCGACTCACCATTGCAGTAGCCACCATTGGCGTCTTTCAAGCAAGTTTCGTTCCATCCGGCGGTAATGGAGTCGATGGGGGATAGAACCGGATATCCTTGGAAGAGCTCAGGAGTTGAGGCGCAAGAGCCTGCGATACGACGACGGGCAGTGGATAGCGCGGTTGAACAAGTGGCGGAGCAGACGGTACCTGTGAAGGCCGTGTCGCCAGGCGACCCGTGATAGACCTTTTGCCCGAGGTTCTTGACATAGGGATCGCAGTTAATGGTCTGATAGAGCACTGATTCGTATGCCGTGGTGAGGCAATAGCCAGTGTGGGAACAAACGGCAATCGCTAGGTATACACGGAGCCGAGCTATGTCACGTGTCTTCGGCACGTGACACACCTCAGCTCCCTCCTTCCATATCACGAGCCTTCGCGTTTAGATACTCTCCTTAAGAACAACAACAGAACACCAGATTAACCCAACGATATTGCTACCGATCGCGATACCAGGAATACCTGTGTGACTAACCTGTGGTACACGCAAACCAACACTGATCAGTGGTTTTTTCAATCACAGATTAGCCAGGTATTTGCATTACCTACAGAAGAGACGTTTACGACCCCTAGGTCCTTTACGTGCTAATCAAGGCATCGTCGGCCCCTTGGCCCACGAGACCTTCACTTTTCCTTCCGACCCAGCGGTCCGTCGGAAAAGGCGTCCTCAACGCTGCCATCGTTGGCCTCGCGAAAAAGCTCTTTCTTACGCGCCAGTGCGCCTTTGGAAGAGGCCTCGCCCAACGTGGTATTCCTTTCACCTACTACCTCGAGACGCGAAGTACGCGTCTATTTGTTTTTATCTCCGAATCCAACAAGCCTCATATTACATTACTATCGCCAAAGTATAAGCAACCAAGATGGCGCAACGACCACCATTATCGTCATCACCAGATGTTCTTCCAGTCCCCGATGGATTCTACCGCTTCATCGATGACGCCAACTGGGGCATCTACGACCAAGAAAACTCCCTCCTCCTTGACGAGCGCGACAGCAAAACAATATGCTCCTACATGGCCTACAAGATCGCCACTTGGCTCCACGATGGCCTCTTGGGCCATGAGCTCTGGGAGGCGTTCCAGAAGGACTTCGCGGACTGGGACGAAGCCCTCTTCAACGCCGTTGATACCAGACCTTTGGGAATCCTCCGCGATCACCTTCTCCATCACGGCGTCTACATCAGCAAGGGACACAGGGACCAGAAGATTGCTCCCAACCTCGTGGGGATCCTGGAAGAAGAACACTTCCATCCCTGGACCGACGATGAAGTCGAGAGCCTGAGAGCCAAGTCCTCATACTTCGACAAGCTAGTTGACAACAATGACGAGTTCCTCAAAGATATCCAGCGAGGATATATCACTCCTGAACAACGCCGCCAGATGCGCGAAGAGCAGCAAAGACAACATATCAAGAAGGAGCCGGAATTCGACCCTGAACTGGATTTACAACTCCAACAGATGGTCCAGAAGCAACTTGCCAGGAACGACCGTATCAGAGAGCTTACAGAAAAGAGCAAGAGCCGCTGTTCGTCACCTCATCTTTCTCCCCGTCAATCACTGCTTCACCAAACGATACCTCGTCCATCTTCATCACAACAGCCTCGCTTCCAGCAAGGCCGAACCGGCTTTCAGAACGACCTTCCGCCCATTACCGGCATCCTACCGACTCACGAGCTTCCCAAAGAACCGAAACACACACAGCGCACCCCTTTCCAACCGCAATCCCATAGCGACGACTTCCATCGGGAGCGGCAATGGTTACATGAGAAACCCCCGTCCCGCCCTGCCCAGAATCAGCTTCCACAGCTACTTGCTAACCTCACAAAGATAACCACTGACGACATGAAATTCAGCGGCGAAATGTACGATGTATTTGACCTGAAGTTGAATATCTTCCG
The DNA here is from genome assembly GCF_030913505.1 of Colletotrichum phormii. Lineage (NCBI taxonomy): Eukaryota > Fungi > Ascomycota > Sordariomycetes > Glomerellales > Glomerellaceae > Colletotrichum > Colletotrichum phormii. The sequence continues at coordinate 81,778 of NW_026851476.1, forward strand.
CGATAACTGCGATAAAGTGGGTATATCGACCCATCACGACCTTAGCCTTGCCTTCTCGACGATGCTTCGCGGAAAGGCCGCAACATTCTACTTCCATCGAATTTGCAACAACGGCCCCCGTGACTTTACTGTCATGGTCGACAAGGTCCGGCAGCACTTCGAGGGGCAGGAAAGCCACCAGAATTACCTCATGGAGTGGCAGTCGACCACTTTTCACCGCATGGAGCAAACTAACATAGGCAAGACCAAGCTTCAAGTGTTGGAAGCCCTCATAACCCGCCTGACGACAATTCAGTACGCCCTTCCCCGGGAGTACCATACTGACGAGGCTCTACGTCTTACCCTTCTCAACGCGTGCGCAGACGTCCCCGAATGCAAGCTGTGCTTGTATAACCCATCATTGACGCTCGAAGGAGTCGTCCATCAGCTTCGTGCTGCAATCAGCACTGAACTGAGGATCCAACAACGACCCGACCAACAATACGCTGCTAACCAGACCGATAACCAGCATTGGGTCGACCGTACCTACCAAGGCAACGGCAGGAGCAACAGATTCGGCCGTGGCAGCAGCGGCCCTCCACGAGGCAAATACACCTCTGACCGCAAGTGCTATATATGCAAGAAACCCGGTTGCTGGTCGACAAAGCACACAAAGGAGGAACGAAAAGTTGCATATGGCAAGTTCGAGAACAGTCAATACGTAACTGACAACTCCTTGGCTGCGTACAGCAGCTTCCTTACGCAATATGAGGGCAACGAGCCCTTTGACGACGATGATGATCAACCTTATCACAGTGAAGACGAGGACCTTCGTCAATACCTCCAGACCACGACTATTGACGAAGACCACACAACCCACGATACCTTCCACATCAGTACCACATTCTTCGGCGAATCGGACTTCAATGGAAAGACCATTACTTATTTCCTTGCGAACCAGTCGTTCCGTCACCAATTGATCAAAGCCGACCCTTGCGAACCTGCTAGAGAGGCAGCCCATCAATTCACACTCGACCGATACTCCTCTGACATCTTTCAAGGTATCTTGCCGGATACTGGAGCAGCCGGCCACTCCACGGCTGGTCACCTCCAAGTCTTGGCCCTTCGTCGCATATACCCAAGCGTACGAATTGACCCATCACGGGCCGGTGAAGCAAACATTCGCTTCGGTAGTGGTGATCCCATCGCCTCGAGTGGTACTATCATGGTCCCTACACCATTCGGACCCATCGACTTCCACGTGGTGCCCGTCAACACCCCTTTTCTCCTCTGCTTGAGAGATATGGACCGGCTTTTCGTCCATTTCAATAACCTTACTAACCAACTCATCCAGGGTAACGTCGTCGTACCTGTTGTTCGCAAATGGGGGCATCCATTTATGCTACTTGGCCCTTCTGCCGCCGAGCAGACCATCGCCCATTGTCACCTGACCGGCATCGAGCTGCGGCGCCTTCACCGCCGTTTTGGTCACCCATCTGTTCTGCGACTCTACAAAGTTCTCCATGAAGCCGGCCATGACGTGGAAATGTCAGCTCTTGAGCACCTAGTCAAGTACTGCCACCAATGTCAAATGAACGGGAAGTCGCCCAACCGCTTCAGATTCTCCCTCTGCGACCATGACAACGGTGCCTTCAACTACGAAATCATCGCCGACATCGTGTACCTTGACAGCAAACCAGTGCTCCACATTATTGACTCTGCAACCGCCTTCAACGCCGGCCGATGGCTGAAGGACATCTCTGCCAAAACAACATGGGAAGCCTTGCGCCTTTGCTGGATCGATGTCTACCAAGGACCTCCCGACTGGATTGTGGCAGACGCTGGGCGCAACTTTACGTCCGCAGAGTTCCGCCGCGAGGCTCGCGCAATGTCAATTGAAATCAAAATCGTACCCGTGGAGTCACACCACAGCATTGGCAAAGTGGAAAGATACCATGCAGTACTCCGACGAGCGTACGAAGTCATCACAAAAGACTGTCCGTTGCTACCAAAGGACGTAGCTTTGCAGGCAGCATTCAAGGCAATCAATGACACAGCCGGTCCCCAGGGCATTGTCCCAACCTTACTTGTCTTCGGCGCTTACCCGCGTATGGCTGATGACTCACCCCCATCGCCAGACATCGTCCAACGCGCTGCGGCAGTGCGCAAGGCCAGCGAAGCTATTCGCAAATACCACGCGACCAGGCAGGTCAACGAGGCACTGGCGACACGCAACGGCCCCGATACGGCTGCGCAGAAGGCGCTTCCAATCGGCTCACAAGTCCGCGTCTGGCGCGAAAGGGATGGCTGGACTGGACCGTTCACACTGCTCACTGTCAACGGCGAAGACCTCACGGTTGATGTCAACGGACCTCGGACCTTCCGGTCTACAGTGGTTAAACCATACCATCACGAGGAGGTCACCGACGGGCCAGAACCTGACGCCGGCGCCGTCGCTGAGCTCACCACTGGTCCCCCCCACCCCTCTGGCGAATCCCCCGTCGATACGTCCCCTGGAGAAGAGCCCTCTGACGATGTCGCTAACGCTGAAGACCATACAGAAGATACCATCGTCGTAGCTATTGGTCCACGGAAGTCACTCCTAGCTACTACGTTACCGCTACCGCGTAAACGCGGCCGCCCCTATAAGCACTACGTATCTGCTGAACGTACCTTTCTACAAGAAACCGACGCCCATATCGATGAAGACCCTGATACTGCTTTTATCTCCGCTAAAGAGAAGTCTGACCTTGACCTTGCGATCAAACTACGCAGGGAAGGCGTGCTGACTACGCCCGGCGAGCCATTCGAAGCTTCGGCAAAAGCCGAGATCGAATCTCTGGTCAGCCGCGGCGTATTCGAATTCATACCTCGCAATTCCATCGCACATACCAGCCGAATATTCAAATCGCGCCTGGTCAACGAAGTCAAGGGCAAGGGCACCGATCAGCCCTATGAGAAGTCCCGACTTGTAGTCCAGGGCTACGCTGACGACGAAAAGTTGACGATACTTACACAGTCGCCCACTATTCAACGCGCTAGCCAGCGTCTCATTCTCGCATTGGCGCCGTCTTTGCTCCATAACGACCGCCACGTACTCTGGCTCCGCGATATCACTCAGGCCTACGTACAATCGACTTCACCTCTTAACCGCGCTATATACGCGCACTTGCCGCAGCAAATTCGCCACCAATACCCCAATGGCACCATCATGAGGGTTGTAAAGCCCCTGTATGGAATTGCAGAGGCAGGAACCCATTGGTGGTCCACCTACCATCATCACCACAGAGAAGCTCTCCAGATGGATACGTCCACATACGACCCTTGTCTTCTCCTTTCATCGCCAACTAATCCAGACTTTGCTCTCATTGGAATGCAAACTGACGACACAATTGGTCTCACAACTCAACCCTTTTCCATTAGAGAGGATACTGAGCTGCAGGAGGCAGAGTTCACTGCCAAACCAAAGCAGCACTTGACTCATGATAACCCCCTCATCTTTAATGGCGGCATCATCACAATGACAGGCACATCCCTCGTTCTTCGACAAAAGGGACAAGGCAGCAAGCTGCAACTTATAGACAGCAAGTCGCCGACGGCCCAGCAAGACTACGTCCAACAACGTGCTCGAGGAGCATACATTGCCTCCATCTGCCAACCAGAGGCCTGCTATGATATGTCAGCAGCCGCTCAACACAAAGACCCAACCGAGGGTGATATCGAGAATCTCAATCGGCGCCTACAATGGCAGATGAATTCCCTTGACCGTGGTCTCACCTTTATCCCATTGGATCTCTCAACGTCCAAGCTCTTCGTCTTTGTTGATGGATCATTTGCCAACAACCAAGACCTCACTTCGCAACTCGGCTTCCTTATTGTATTAGGCAACGAGACCTCTACCCCTGACCTGGACAACGACCACTTTACGTTGGACGCCAACATTATCCACTTCTCGTCAACCAAATCAAAGCGTGTGACTCGCAGCGTGCTTGCCTCCGAGGTTTACGGCATGGTCGCGGGCGTGGATATGGCATACGCGCTCTCGTCGACACTGGCGATGATCATGGACAAACTGGGCCACCCAAAGATACACACGGTGGCATGTACCGACTCATACTCACTATACGAGTGCCTTGTCAAGCTCGGAACCACCCAGGAGAAGCGGTTGATGGTCGATATCATGGCGCTTCGGCAATCGTACGAGCGACGAGAACTTACAGAGATACGATGGATACGTGGCAGTGATAATCCAGCAGACGGACTTACCAAGGCGTCGCCAAACAAAGCCCTGGAGAGACTTATTTCCACAAATACCATTACGATCAAAATGGAGGGATGGGTGACACGCACCTAGGCAAGGTGAGGGTATCTGGAAGATAGAGAGCATAGTGAACGCGCTAGAGATATGGGGGTTGGGAGGAACCGCATGTGCGCGATCAATACGTCTTATTGTCGCCTAGATATCTACAGACCCTTTTCTTCCACAAAAGAAAAGATTGCCAGTGTGGGAACAAACGGCAATCGCTAGGTATACACGGAGCCGAGCTATGTCACGTGTCTTCGGCACGTGACACACCTCAGCTCCCTCCTTCCATATCACGAGCCTTCGCGTTTAGATACTCTCCTTAAGAACAACAACAGAACACCAGATTAACCCAACGATATTGCTACCGATCGCGATACCAGGAATACCTGTGTGACTAACCTGTGGTACACGCAAACCAACAGCCAGAAAGTGTGCCTTGGGCGGCAAGCTGGATGCCAGTCGTGGTCTGTCTCAGCCAGAGAATTTGAGGAATACCCCTTGCTTCAACAGCCAGCGAGCTGAAGCCTAGCGCAAGAATGGCGCTTGCGAAACGACGTGAGTTTGAGGAGGACATTTTGTCCCACTGATAATAACGAATGACTGTGGTGAGGAGAAAAGAGTGAATGATGGAGAGACGAGAAAGTCGACGACCTCAAGTTCCATCACGGCGAGACAATCATCTTCAATTCGGGTTCAATGTGACCATGGCTTACAAGAGCCCCAAAATTCTTCGTCGAAGCTCATTCTCGGCAAATTTCACTGCCCACTTGCATGAAGGACTTTGGAACAGTCCCATGTTCCACCTGAATACAACATGAACGGCCGAAGACCGCGCCTCCGAGACTAGACCGTCGCAGAACCGACTTTTGCAAATTAGACGCATCGCTCCTGATATCGACATGGCGTGATGAGGCGAGAAAACCTGAATCGCTTGGGCGGATGCGGCAGGTAAGCTCATGTATCCCTGATGAGGCAAAATGCGTGTCCACATGAAAATCAACATGATGTGAAGAGGCTGAAGAGAAAGCGTGTGAAGGATTCATGTTGTGGACGGGCCGGGCCACATCGCAGGTGGATCGATCCACCCGTCATGCTTATGCATATTAGTTTACTGCTTACTTTCCTCCGCAATTCTTAGCGCGATCCTAATGTGCAACTCAAAGCGGAACTGACGTCCGAACTTTGAATAACCAAAGTCCCAAATAATTGTAACGATGAGTTGAAGGGCGGCCGCCGCTAATTTGCAACAACCAATCAGCAGTCTTCAATGGAAAGGGCTTTCTAAAATTTCCCATGGTCGTCTGGATATCCCCATTCTGATGATCTGGGCCTTCAGTTACCCTGGAAGTGGGAACCGAGGATGCAGGGGCCAGATGCTTGATGATCACGGTCCCTGTATTTGGCACTTCTTGGCATGCGCACCTGATAGTTGCCTAAGAGAAACAGCATGTAGGATGTATCTAGGAGACAGAGTCTGGCCGACTCATTGATGGGATATCTAAAGCTGAGTCGTCTCGCAACCAAGGCCGCCAAGATTCCACAGGTTATCCTATACTGACACTTCTGTCATTGTTTCTTGTTGGCTCCTTCATTATGGCCAAAGTACTGCTTCTTCTCTTTTCTTTCGTCACTCTTTTTCACGTTTCTTTGCAACAAGGCCCCGAATGTAGCGCCACGCAATTGTGTCCCATCGGATGCTGTTCTAAATCTGGATACTGCGGTACAGGTCCGGACTTTTGTGGGTTAGTAGAACTGCGTCGATGCGCAGAGTCGAGTAACTTGTGACGAGCTCCAGCTGACTAGGTAATTACCAGCACCGATTGTGTCAGCACTTGCGACTTCAAAGCCGACTGTAATCCAGGTTGGGATGACTCTAAATGGAGCAAAGCCGAGACGTGCCCCCTCAATGTTTGTGCAGCAAGTTTGGCTTTTGCGGTACGACGAAAGACTTCTGTGGTGATGAAGTTGTCAAGGTCAGTTAAGAGCGTCTCACTCGAGAAATTCTAACCATCTAGTAAACAACTTGCTGATGATTCTCCATTCTTCCTAGCGTCCATCATGCAGCGTCAGCGATACTCCTATTACCCGTGTAATCGGCTACTATGAGGCTTGGTCCACGACAAACCGTCCATGCTATAACATGCTGCCCGAAAAGATTCTATTCGGATACTACACCGATCTCATATTTTCATTTTTGACCATTGGCCCAAAGACATTTGAAATCAAGGCTGTCGACACTCAGACGGCAGAATTCATGCAAAGAATTGGTGCTATCAAGCTCATTCAGCCCGATATCAGGATCTGGATTGCTGTTGGAGGATGGGCTTCCAACGACCCTGGGGCGACATAATCGACATTTAGCGACATGGCCGCCTCTTCAACTGCCACCAAGTCATTCATTGACTCACTCATTAAGATGATGAACCAGTATGGTTTCGATGGTATTGACATTGACTGGTGAGTTCCAATCCACATGCAATCTTTGGACTCGCACTGATGAGCAATAGGGAGTATCCGGCTGCCGATGATCGCTTCGGCAAAGAAGCCGACTTCAAAAGCTTCGTCACCTTCATGAAGTCGCTGGGTCAGAGGATGCATTTCTTTGACCAGAAGAAGTTGGTCTCCTTGACTCTTTCTTCCAGCTTTTGGTATCTGCAGCACTTTGATCTCAAGGAACTTCAGAAGCATGTAGACTGGTTCAATGTCATGAGTTACGACCTTCACGGCTCTTGGGACATTCACAATAAGTTTACTGGTCCTTACGCCGATTCTCACACCAACATGACCGAGATCCAGGATGCCCTTGACCTGATATGGCGCAACGATGTCCCGCCGGAGAAGGTCACCTTTGGAATGTTTTTTTACAGCCGCAGCTTCACTCTTCAAAACGCTGGATGTAACACTCCTGGATGTGTTGTCAGCTCTGGAGGAAATGCGGGCGAGTGTTCAGGCACGACAGGTGTTCTTCTGCACCCCGAGATCGCGGATATTGTGAGCAAGAACAATCTCTCACCTACGCTTCATCGAGACGCGGCTGTCAAGTCTGTGTCTTGGGGTGACCAGTGGACAACGTTTGACGACTTGGCAACATGGAGGCTCAAGGCAAACATCATCCGCGGACAGTGTATCCCAGGAGTAATGGTTTGGGCCATGAGTCAGGACAACAAGGACAACAGCACCATTATCTCTCTCACATCAGCTCTTGGCCGCAAGGCGATGGACCCGCCCAAATTTGTTCCTGCTGAGCCCGTGGAACAACCGCCCAAGGTTGCAGAGCTATGTCGATGGTCAGGATGTTACCAAGACTGCCCAGCAGGTTTCAAGACTGTGCAGCGCGACGGCCATGAGGAGATCATGCTTACCAGTGAGAACTGTCTCGATGGTGGCATGGACAAACTGTGCTGCCCTGCTGACCAGCCGATGCCTACTTGTACTTGGCGTGGTCACAGGAACAGCGGCGTCTGTGAGCCAGGCTGCGAGAGTGGCAAGGTCAAGGTCGGCTCCCTCCGCGTCGGCTGCAACTTCTCTCACCAGGCTGCTTGCTGCACCGACGTGGCGTCCACCACCTCCTACGGCATGTGCAAGTGGGTCGGTGAATCGCCGACCTGCGACCAAGACTGCCCAAGCGATTATCCTAACAAGATCTTCTCGTCGCAGATGGCCGGGGGAGGCGAGCAGCCTTGTATTTCAGGAACGAAGAACTATTGCTGTCAGGAGCCCAAGCCCGCGGCCTTCGACAAGTGTGACTGGGTCGACAAGGGCAACCCACCGAGGTTCTAGCAGCCGGATATCTGCGAAGACAGCTGTCTCAGCGGCCAGATCAAGCTGTCATCTGAGGTTGGCGGTTTGGCTCAAGACAACGACTGTATGGGTGGCGCGAGAGCATATTGCTGCGAGCCTGCTCAGGTGCTGAAACCCCGTGGTGACGATGATCCTTTTGGAGGCAAGCAGAACAAGGAGTTCCAGCTGCTTCTTGAGGCTTATGCGAAGAATCCTACATGCTCTGCCACGATCTTGCATCTGTCAGAAGGTAACATGTTCGGCAACACCATCACCAAGCGCAATCTTCAGGCGGAGGCCGCACACTACCGGTTTTTGAATGGCAGAGCAACAGACTGCGAATCCGACCGGTTCGACAGGATGATTTTATTTGCTGCTCTTTTGCTCACCACCACTGAGTCGCTCCTGGAACCTTTGAGTCTTGTTTACGATGATCTATTCGCGGGCGGCTATGACGAGGAACTTATGACCACCAACATCAGAAATTATTACGCCGAGCGTCCCGAAATCGATCCTAATGCTCTAATAAGATACGTCTTCATTAACCAGACTGCTTCTGGGCCTGGTCTGAGGCGTGCTAGGAGGGCGGAAACTACGTTCTGCGAGCTCATTCCTACAGCAAAGCGCGCAGAGAGAGGTGTTGCAGGCAATTCCAAGAACGTAAGCTGTTCCTCTCTTTCAGTGTTCTCGGGGACGCACACTAATTTGTTCTTGCACAGCTCTCAACACTTACATCCCGTTAAATAACATGGCTACAGAACGGCGAGACCGGTCAGCCTGACATGTCCACAATCCTTGAGGGTATCCTGAGCGGCGACTTGAGCCTCCATTACGCGCGTTGGCAACACATCGACAACCAGGGTGGTCCTATGCTTGAATTAGCATACTGGATCGGCCGCACACCCGGTGTACCGGAGGGCAGCGACTTTGACAGATTTCGAGACGAGTGGGAACACGAAGAAGAGCGCTGGGTCGTCTTCCATTTTCACGTCAACCAGGACATCGATTGGGTCGCCCACGTCGATGGTCGCACCCGTGTAGGTGTCCAGGCACTCCGAGTATTTCACGGGTACGAATCGAATGAGGTACCAGGCAGTGGACAAGCGTGGCGTGTGGACAATACGGGTTCCAATTCCGAGCGTGATGGTTTCTCATGTCCGGATGACCAGCTTTGGTGGGTCGGGTCCGAAAGGGACCTGCCGACTGACCAGTTTGAATTTGATATGGTCTTTTTTGAGAGATTCCAGCAGTGGGGTCGGGTGTTGTTTGATGATGGCTATCTGGCCACACGGGGACTGGACTTGATCTTCACGGTAAGCTTTCTCTTTCCAACTTGCTGATGCTTTCTTCATAATCTTTTGTCACTTTCTTTGAATATTTCAAATTGTCGTGAACTGTCAGACTGACAGAACCAGGGCGGCTCCAGGGTCAACAACAATGGAAACGAAGACCTTAACCCCGACAACCAGGGACTACTACTACGTGGCGGACGCGCTCATCCGGGCTTTGGCGTCATCATGCAGGATGTCAATTTTCTGATCAACGACTACGGTTACAATTTCAGGCCTATAGATCCTGATGCTTAAACCTATCGGAAATATGAGAGGGAAGTTGTGAGGCACGTAGATGTGCTCTTTCTTCTTCATGTTGAAGTATTTCGACACAGGAATATTTGACCATGTTCTTGGCCAACCTACATATGTTTGGCCTTTTTGGCTAGTTGTTTCAAGCCATGCATTCATTCAAGCGGACATCATTTATCTTACCTGTACAATAACGTGATACTTCAAAGAAGTTTTGTTCTTCGCTTCTGGAGATTCTAGATGAGTAAAGTAGGTACTTGTAGAATCAGGCCAGTAGATGACAGTCAAGCTGCCGTGCTACATGAGCCGCAATAACATCTACCACATCCGTTGCTTTGCTTCTTCTCGCCCACATCAGTGGCGTGGTACTATCCGCCTGGCCAAGATCTCGAACATTGACGGCCGCATTCTTTACAAAGTCACCCAACCGGAACCCCCAAACATCACTCAGCATCTTCCACGTAGTCGAGGGACTGCGAATGACCTTCGATTTCAGACCCATAGGCGCACCGCCCGAGATAAGTCGTTCCGCCAAAATGGCAACATCCGACCTGACCGTCGAGTCGTGTGCAACAGGCCAAGATGCCAAGGCGTGAAGAGGGGTCCAGCCCTCATCCGTGACAACAGTGGGTGCGGCACCATGCTGAAGTAGGAAGCTGGCTGTTTCGCACATTTCTGATGTTTTCTTCCCTACGACAAGCGCTAGGGAGCACAATAGAGGTGTCCACCCATTAGTATTGGACACGTTCACGTCTAGGCCAAAGTCCAGTAAGAACTCGACAGTGTCTCTCTGCCCACCGACCGCGGCGTAATGAAGCAGCGTTTCTCCGTGGATATTCTGTAGTCTTGTGCCCTCGGCTTCCGATGCATCGCAGTGTGATAGACAGAGCTTCAGCTGCTCACAGCTTGCAACCTGTGCAACAACGTGGAGGGGCGTCTCTCCGTTCTCGTCCACCACCTCGACCAGAGCGCCGTGTTGGAGAAGTGTTTTCAGAGCGACATCTTCGGCGTTCCCTCTCTTGAATGAATGGAAAACATGGTGAAGAGCGGTCTTGCCCTGGGAATCCACACGATTTGGATTTGCCCCTTTGTCCAGCAGTCCTTTTAGTGCGCCAATGCGATCCGGAGATGCTGAAGCTCTATGTATCAGAAGAGGCTGATTGAGACGGGCGCTGTTGCTGTCTGGATCTGCACCGGCGTCAATGAGGCGAATAACTAGCTTTTGTTGCCGAGCCATGTCAGTGGCGTTAGGATCTGGTTTCGTTTCGTGCTCGGGAAGAATCATCCGACTTCCAACAGCCTTCTCCAGGGCATCTTGAATAGTGTCAGGTCCGTACTGGCCTTCTAAATCAGCCAGGAGCACAGCGGCGGTGTCATCACACCATGCTGATGCTGCGTCTTGCAGGGCTAGGTATTTATCCTCGTCTCCCCAGCCGTCCCATACGCCCAGAAAGTAGGCCGTGATATCTGCATGATTGTTTCTGGCAGCTATTTGCAAACAGGTAGGACTGGACTTTCGTCTTTTGCTAGGCATCAAGCGCCCTTCAGGGCCAATCCGTTCCCAGAAAAGTTGTGCCATCTGGAGTCTGCCGTACTGCGAAGCCGCCAGAAGTGGTGTTAAGCCGGGGTCTTGGCGGTCTCGTAGGCTAGGACTGGCGCCGGCGTCGATTATCATTTGCACAGCGGCGTGATTTCCTTGAAAAATAGCGTAGTGAAGGGCCCAGCCGATATCATTGTTTGTGTCGATCTCGGGACTCCATGATTGTAGGATGTCTGCGAGGTACTGTCTGTCTCCTGGTTTGTTTCCGTGCCTGAGATATGGCTCCACAGTGTCGTAGTAAGTCTGTGGTAGAGCCTCTCCCGAGGAAGTCATGGTGACTGACGTGTAGTTTTCGTGGTCGTAGGATGGTGTTGGAGAATAAAAGTGGTCGAGGGGTTCGCCTCTTATGGTCGAAAGTGAAGACTTGACGGTTACATCCCTGTCCGGGCTGACAAGCTTATTCCTAGGGACCCACCCTGCCGCCTTTAGTAAATCCCCACTTTGTTATGACTACTTTATCAACTCACATTCGCACGATGATCCCGGTCGGACTAGACTACGGTTTAAGTACATGAGCTGCCTAAAATCTGGAGTTGAGGGGTTTGATTATCGTTCAATCGGACGTTAGACTGACTCTTCGAGGAAGAGGCGTCCACTCATTGCAGTCCAAAGATCTTTCACTCTCTTTCATTCTCATCAATTCAAGGCACCCTTAATTTGTTGCTTATTACCACTTGCTAGACGCCATAGTCAGGGTTGGAACGACCTATAGGTATGTTACGGCCAGCTAGTCGTAGTGAGGTATGTTTGCAGAAGTTGAGGCTGCGGAACTGGTAACAGTATTCGTAGTCGGGGATAGCTTCAGGGAAGCTATGTCTGTAAGTCGTAAGGTAAGGGAAGGCTTCGGTGATCAATCGTAGTCTTATCAAAGAGGTTCTCAGGGAAGATAGCTGAAAGCGATCATAAGATCTGATACGAAGTTAATTGCTGAAGAGCTATGGAAAGTCTGTCCTAGAGTCCAGCTTAAGTCTATCCTTATATACAAGTCCTGATCCTGAACATATCCTTTGTCCCTTAGGTCATCTTAGTGTTACGACCCAACATGCATGACCAAGAACAGGGCCTGCCCCGCAGGCTCGCGGCGGTTACAACACACCACATATGCAGGAGATAAGGGACACTAGGCACCCTCTCACGGAACGGAAGAACTATGGTACAAGTCACGTGATGATAAGATAAGACATGAGCGACCATGGTGGGGCCATGAGCGCTCATGCCAAGTAAATACCGAATACATCGATCCGTTAGAACTCCCCCCTTGGGAGCAACTAGCGGACTGGCAGACAGCCCTCGCCAGGGTCGGCTACGAACCTAATAAGACCAAAGAAGAACAGGCCCTCTCCTTTACAGGCAGGATGGCAACTTTCTCCAAGCGGGACATTGTTGTCTATACTGACGGGTCCCAGATGTCGGACGGCAGCAGCACCTCCGCCGGGGCAGGCTGGGTAAGGTACCAAGCTACACGGCAGATCTTCCGCGGATCCGAACCACTCGGCTCCTAAACTGAGGTGTATGACGCGGAGGCACATGCTGCGTATCACGGCCTGATGGAAGCCACCCGGGCTCCTACGGCTCGTATGGCAGATAACGTCCACATCTGCCTCGACAACCTCGCAGTCGCGGCTAGACTATACTCCCAGAGCACAGGAAGCAGCCAGGCTAGATTTAGGGCCTTCAATAGGCTCTCTTCCTCCTGGACTCGGAGACAAAGAGAGAGCTGGACAACCCCCGGCAGGGTTTATGTTTGGTGGTGCCCTGGGCACACGGGAGTACCAGGAAATGAAGAAGCGGATGCTCTAGCCAAGGAAGCCTGCAAACTAATCCCAAAATCATAACCACAGCCCTCATTAGCGCACCTAGAAAGGCAAGCTAAAGTAGCTACCTTCCAAGCCTTTGCCAGAAAATGGCTGTCCCAATGCCCTCGGCAATATGCCGACCTCGAGATAATTCTTCACCTCAAGCCGCCCGAACTCCGCCTCCCTCGGCACTTACTAGGAAGGCTATACGCAGCAAGATCCCATCATGGAGACTTTGCAGCATACCACGAGAGATTCGCTCATCAAGATGTGTGGCAGGTGCAGGTGGGTCACGTGAGGCAGCTCCTTCACATCTCGGAGCTGCCCCACCTACACCTTGCCCAGATATCCAGCCCAGCCAGCGCTCAGCTTTTCCCATCATCATCATCAGATCCAATACAGTAGTATTGCCTCCACAAGATGCGTTGCTCAACTGCAGCTGTGGGAAACCCAAGACACCAGTCCATTTCTACTTCTGCAAGCGTGGACGCAAGGCTACACCGCGCTACCTCCGCCAACGTATGGCCAAAGCAAGCATTGATTTCTTGTTAGGTTCTGCTAAGGGAGCCTCTCTTCTATGCGAATGGATAGAGGAGACCAATTTCTTTTCCGAAATTTGCCCGAGTCCCTGAACAGGAACGTTAGGTGAAGACGGTAGCCTGTAACATAGTTTATATTAGCATAGACCATGTCGGCATAGCGCCCGGCACGTCCTTTTGTTACCAGACGTTAAATACATCATCATCATCATCATCATGCCAAGTAATGAGCGCTCATACAGGAACAATGAGCGCTCACCCGATCAGAGGGACTGATCATTGACAAGGGATATGTTCAGGACCAGGACTTGTATATAGGATGGACTCGAGCCGGACTCTAGGACAGACTTTCCATAGCTCTTCAGCAATTAACTTCGTATCAGGCTTAACATCCGCTTTCAGCTATCACCTTGACAAGACTACGATTGATCACCGAAGCCTTACCTTACCTTACGATTGACAGACATAGTTTCCTTGAAACTATTCCACGACTACGATTACTGTTACCAGTTCCGCAGCCTCAACTTCTGCAAACTACCCCTACGACTAGCTGGCCGTAACATACCCATGGGTTCCTATGGGGCCCCAATTTCCAAGTCTAGCCATAGTCCCAAAACCCTTTCTCTCATCTGCCACAATGGCCTCGTCTCTAGATGATATCGCAGCCTCGTTGGCTGCTTACTGCGCCTTCATCTCAGCACAGAACCGCCGTGCTCTTGAAGTTTACGTACCATTCATTGCTGCCGCTGTACCTGACGACCTGGAAGACGACGACGATGTCGAAGAGCTCCGCCTAGACGGCCTCAACACGCTCCTCGACGCCAACCTCCAAGATTTTGGCGTTTCAGAGCCCATCAAGGTTCTCACGCGCTACGATGAGCTGGCACCGAAGATTGGCCTCGACGGCACGTATGTGATGCAAGATCACGAGGGCACCTCTGATGAGCGTGAGGCTACGCGCCGCGAGTATCTATCCATTATCGAGGAGAATCTGAGACGAAAGTCTAGAGAGGACGTACGGGAGAGCATTTCAATTCCCGAGGACTTTCGCGTGCCGGCCGGGCTCGTTGATGGTGTTGTGGGCTACGGGCTGCCCGTCTTCCGGAATGAGACACATCCGGCCTTCTGGTGGGGCTGCCGAGTGTACCTTTGCCCACACGCTGAAAGGGTGATGACGCCTGAGGATCTTACACGACATGCGAATCTTCCTGACTGCTGGTAAATTGCAGGAGGTTGGGCACCAGGCATAGGGCCTGATGCCAACTTCAGCATTGTATATAGCCGCGAGTGTGACGAAGACCCTTGGATGTGGAGATACACTCTATCCACGGCGGAAGACGGCTTGCAAATTTTTGAGACGATTCCAGAGTTTTTGGCCTTGTACACAAATTTCGGGGAAGACGACGAGGTGCCTGGTCCCCACGAGCTGAATGCAAACAGACTTCTTTTCAGCCAAATCTAGTCAGACATTGTAACTTAAGGTAATGATCAAGTCTACAGAGTCAGTAGGTTCTGCGTAACATCGTAAAGGGAATATTTGGCACTACATAAAATTTCGGATAGGTAGTCCGGATCATCTAGGGGCTTGGATAAACATGATACATCAGCAAGGATTCGCATTTTCACTACCTTAACGTATTATGATATGATTCCACAACATTTACGTGAGGCCGGTCTACAAGCAACTCGAACTTGTTAAACGAGACTGGATGATTGTAGAGCGAGAGTTGACGATCGCCATTAATCATGGTTTTCGGAGACTTGTACTCCAAGCTGACACTAGTCCTTCCATCCCAACCTGCCGCTCGATGAATCAGACCGCCAAACAATCAACTCTCCAGTCCTGACATGAAGCTGTACGTAACACTTCCTCCGACATCAAGAAGGCGTATGGCTTTCCTGTGCACAATTCCTCGTATTTGAGTTCCAGATCGTATGGTAATTGCGCTTCTGTTTGACTTCGCTTAGGCATTCTGATCTTACAGCGTATGCACGTAATATGTCTCTCAGGATACGAGGTAGATCGCGCCCAGCGATGTAAGTAAGCCTTGGCCAGCGCCCGACTGCAGGACTTCCTTCCGAAGGATTTTCTTGCGAGCACTTTTGTAGGCAGATTTCTAGTCGAATGGGCTGTCGTAAGCCCGTCATCCTACTAGTGGGCGAGAACCTGGTAATATCACTATGTTTGTGCGGGGTTCCTATAAACGAAAGACCGAGATGACATTGTATTATCGCACTACAACAAGGGTTGAAGTAAGACTGAAGGTGAAAGAGAATCAGTATAAATCAGACGAGGTTTCAGATGGCAAGTCAAATCACCCTGTAAACCAAACACTCACGAAAGCTTTGTAACCCTAATACTCTTATGCCGACATAGGAACTCGTATTTTCACATTTTGGCAAAGACAATAACTTGTACAATGATCATTCAGACCATCCTCAAGACGACCATTCTTGCTGTTGCTGCAACAGCAGCAACCATTTCTGCTAAGAGCACCGATGACACCAATGGGTTCCGTCTATGGGCCAACATGCTCTACCCTGATACACCAGGCAACGGCCCGATCGTTCAGGGCTTTGAGCTCGGCTACGTCTCTGGCGACGAGTGCCAGGCCACCGTGATCCTGGTACCCGAGAGTCAAGGATCTACATTCTATGCCAGTAACAACACAATTGGCGTTTACTTCGACAACGACTCGTCCTCCTTTGCAGGCATGGTGGTGCCCTGGCGCGGGTCTGCGATGGTTCCGAGCGGTAGACCTGTGGAACTCAAGTGCGAGGACGGTACACCAGGTCTGACTCTGAACGACAAGGGCGTGTACTATCCCGGGGAAATGGGTCCGGACTTCAATGGCGCATTCATGGTGTGCGAAGATGGAGGTGACCCGTTCTTGAGCTTCTATGGCTGGGGCCAAAGGCCCCTTTGGGGTTGCACTGTCATCCAGCTTCTTCCCATCTCCTAAAGCCAAAGGGCAGACCATTTTTCATATTATAATCAGAAGAAAATCCGTCGAAGCTTTTTCGTACAGCCATGATCGTTACGGTCTTCGTATGAGGGTCTTCTAAACATGCTGTGTGATCAAATGGGCCCCAAAAAGATCTCACGTGTAAACAAGTAAGTGCATGTAGCGTCATGTCATTGCAATCATCATTCCAAAAATGGAAGTTGACATTGGAGAAGACCTGAGTCCGCTCGAGGGAAGCTTCAGGGGATACAGGGCTCGGCTCAGGGGGTCCATATGTTTCTAGGCTCTCGTCCAGCGTTTACTTTGGGCGGCTCTCCCCGTCCAAACCAGGGCACGTCACTGTATCTAGGCCAATTCCACCATCTCCATTTCCGCCACCCAAGCTATCATGCCCCCCTGTGTCATTGAAACTTGGGGAATTTCAGTGGGTACAAGAGGAATCTAAGTGCCATCTTAACCATGTCCCATATCGTAAACATTGATCGTTTTATCTATCTTGACCCAAAAGAATCATCAGTGCAATCATCTGGGAAAGGAGAAAGTGAGTTCTCTTCTTGCCTCTGATTGGAATAATTGCATAATTCAAGGCACCCTTGTTGAGACCACATGTAGTCTGTTCGAAGTTAGTCAACAGCTAGGAGGCAACCAAGCAGACAAGAAGCATACAGGATATAGGCCAAGATCCCAGATGGAGAGAGATTCTACCGTTGGCCATAGTGCACCTAACTAGAATCTAGCGACCTCGCCCCCATTACACTCTATTTTGCCCGTTTCCGGCACGCCAGGAGCCGGCACGAAGCCTGGCACGACTCGAGGCCTGCCCACCTCAATTAAGAGCCATAACATATTAACTGAGAATTACACAGAAGACATCCTGAGAGAGTTCGGAGTAGTTTCAATAAATTTTTGGCAATCAACTTACCTTCTCACCCCCCTTACCACCGATCCGTGCGCTCTACCCGCCACTGAACAGTCTCAGCAATGGGAATCACAGAGACTCACCGCCAACACCCCGAGATATCATCTTATGCCGCTTCCGGCTACGGCAATCGCATGGGCTGGGGCTCAAGGCCTGCACTGCTCCTCGTCGATATCTGCAAGGCCTACTGGACCACCGGCTCGCCCCTCGATCTCTCCGCCAACCCCTCTGCCATTGCGGTCCCTGAGAGTGCAGCCCAGATAGTAGCGGCAGCGCGAGAGGGCGGTGTACCCGTCGTATGGACGGCCGTCGAATACACGGATCCCGAAATGGCGGATGCGGGCCTGTTTTGGCTCAAGGCTAAGACCCTGGCCGTATGGCAGGTCTGGAGTGACCTCCACTCGCAAGGCCTGGCAGACTGGGTGAATGAAGACCTGACTCCGAAGAATGGCGATGTCGTGGTGAAGAAAAAGTATGCGAGCGGCTTCTTTGGCACAACGCTGGCGACGGAGTTGACGTGTAGAAACGTCGATACTGTGGTCATTTGCGGCGTTAGTACGAGCGGATGTGTCAGAGCTACGACCTTGGATGCTATGCAGCATGGTTTCCGACCTATGGTGAGTTCTACCGTACCACATGACTGTGGGCATCGAAAACTAATATGATGATGGCGTTGCAGGTTGCTCGCGAAGCGTGCGGTGATCGCAGCGAGGAGATTCAGAACGCCAATCTTTTCGATCTTGACTCCAAGTATGCTGATGTGGTGTCAATGAAAGATGCGATATCACGTTTGAAGTCTGGATGGGAAGTAGCATAACATGGTACTTTGATCGTCTATGGTGCCGTTCCTGGTACGGAGGTATAAATATCAAAACTCATATCCTGTCCTCATTCATCCACAGGCTTCGAGTCTCGCCTCATTCTCCACTTTGGACCAACCTTCATCTCGATGTACATGAGGGGAAGAAGAAGAGCACAAGCTCCGCCAAGTAGAACATAGCTCCAGCTGATGCGCAAGGCGGCGGTCATCCTGTCAATGAGACCTACCAAGAGGGCTGCCAGCAAGCATCGCACAAGGTTTGTCTGCGGCTAGTATTAACATTTCGAAATTCTGGCATAGTTTTAACGAGCCATTTACTCACACATGCTGTCGCTGCCGAGCTTCTCGTTTGTAGGATGTCGATCATGAGAGTCATGGTTGTGTTGAGAATAGCAATTGACGTATACCCCACTAGAAGTGGTCAGTTGTGGAATCGCGACTTGACTAATAGAGACATGTAGCTTATGTGGTCAACTTACAGACGATCTGAAGGACGAGAGGGACAGCGATATGAACCCCTCGATCGACACAAAAGCCCCATGCTATCACAGCTCCGGAGAAAAGCACTAGCAACACCGGCATGGTCCTCAGACGTGCATACTCCTTAGGGAACATGATAGCGCCGTCGGATTCTTCGACCTTCTTCTTGATACGAGCATAGTCCCAATCGAGAAACTTGCCGGTAAGGGTGCTGCCAACGATCATGCCAAATCCTGTGGGTAAATAGCACAGACCGAGTGCGGTTTCGGACAGCCAAGGATAGACTTTGGCAAAGGAAGAGGCGACCGTCGTCACGACAGTGTTATTGACTGCATAAACCACGCCCGTGAAGGTTAGGGTTATGGCGACATCGGGATATACGAGGATAACGAAAGGGTTGATTGACCGCCGGACACCGGACTTGTTGCGCTGTGTCTTGTTCTTCCTTCGAGATCTACCTACGATCGGCAACAGAGGGGTGTAAACCCCGCCAAGAGAGATACTTCCGTTGCCAACGAGGTTTCGAAGAGTCTCTGGAAGGAACCTATAGAGATGGGTTTTCGTTGGGACCCGATTTTGAGTAAGGGAGGGAGGAGAGGGGCTGGCCTGGCTTGTCAAGCGGAACTTACAACAGGATGAATAGAAGGCAGCAGACAGCCATAATGACTTGGAACCAGAAAATGGAACGCCATCCAAGTTTATCGGAAAGAGCACCACCAATTGCGGGAGCGATGCAGGGTGAGAGCTAGTAGTGTTAGCGATATGACGGAGTACTGTTAACATGGCAATGGTAGCTAGACTAACCATGGGTCCGAGGTTGAACGTGCCAAAGAACCCTCCCCTCTCTTCAGGAGTCGAAATATCGCCAATGACACCCGCTCCTATCCCCCAACAGGTCAGTATTACGTATCGAGTAGTTCGAGGAAAAGGAAAACTTACCGAGGGCAATTGTGCTAGCGCAGCCTGCAGCCTGTAGACAGCGGAGGACAATTAAGAGCCAGAAAGCGTCAGTAGGAATCACGGCTATTCCTATACACGCTCCGATCAAGATGGTCAGGCAGACTAAAAACACTGGTCGCCTTCCATAACGGTCGGAGAGAGGTCCCCATAGCATCGGCGCTGTTCATTTACACGTATTAGGGGAGAGGCATTTCAAACACTGGCTGGGAGATGAGAGGGAGGGTGAGGGACGAACTGTGCTATGGAGCGCATAACTTACAGACACCTTGGGTCGCAAGGAAGGCTGTGACTGTCAAGTTGAGGAGCTCGACGGACTTTCCAAATGCTTCCGATAGTTTGGGTATTGCTGGTAGGTAAATGTTTGCCGGCAGCGGGCTAAGCCGCAATGTTAGAGTATGCGATAGAGGGGATGACAATAAGTAATTTACCTATAGAAACCCGCGACAGCGACCATTGCGACGATGAACCACTTCTCTTTGCGAGTGAATATGCTGTAGGGCTCCGCAGGTGCGTTCTCCCCTAGTGGAAGCACAAGATTCTCCTGTCCGGTTAGGGAGCTCGGAGCAGGCACAGCGCCGGACCCGGGATCGGGGCCATCGGTTTTAGATTCAGCCATCGTGGGGCACAACTCGGAGGCCGGGAATCGGGGAAGTGGATGCCGTGATGGGACCGTCCGGACGGCTCAATGGACGTGTGAATTCCTTGGCGGAGGGAAAGATGAGGAGAGGAGCAAGAAATGCCCCTTTGCAGTTCCCCGGCTGGCGAAATACCCATACCACCTCGGCCTACGAAAAATCTTGACCGAGGACATTTTGGACCCCACGCAGACCCAGAAATCGGCCAAAAGATTTCGGCGCCGGTTTCGGAAGAGGCGAACAGCGGCGGGTCCGCCGCGGCAAGGCCATCCGAGAAGGGGGATGGGCCAGTCCCGTTTGTTAGGCTATGAACGGTTCGCATTAGTTAGCCTATCGTCATTGACATAATCCGTCGCTAGGCTTGCTAAGTAAGCGGATTGACACATTGGCAGAGCGGCTCTTGGATGGTGGAGCTTTGTGGATTCGGCTCGTGGGGATCTTGGGCCGGTTTGCAGTGATGTATCTGGCGCATATCCGGGGTGCCAAGTTCCAGGGTTAGTGATAGGCTATCATGGGCCAGTGGCCACCAGGAAGTCCGATGTATCGGAGGCTAAGACTCGAAGATCCGGCAATCTCTTTTGCCTGTTCCTTATCTTGACAAGAGATGCGGTTGGGAAGGGCTGCAGCCGGCGACCTCTTGGCAACCAGGTTCAACCTGAACACACCTTAGCAAAGAGGAATATCCTGTCTCTCCTGTCAACCTGGTCAACATACGATGCTCCTGTTATCAGTCACCCAAGCCTTCGGGCCCATTGCCACGGTCAATAATTGGAAGACTCGGTTTTCATGGATTACCGAAGGAGCAATCAACGCAGGTTTTATCTCGTCCGAAAGTGACCATTGCCCATATCGAACTACCTCCAATTACTTAAAAGACCTGGCTTTACGTGGATGATGGAGCATCTTGACCTCCACCGTATCCAGAAGTGGATTCGATTCCTCGACCTCCACCAATCCGCCAGTCTAAGGTCTTGCGCTGCAATCTCGCCATAATAGAAGAAGTCTGCAGCAAAGACAGGCATGATTGATCGTCCGAAGCAGAACGGACTCGGTGAACCAACTTCTCCAGAGACAGCCTCCAGCAAAAACGAGAAGAACGATGTGGAAAGCACAAGTTCCATCCAAGATGCGCAGGCGGAAGAAATAAAGGGTTGGAGAGGCCTCATTAATAGCCTAGTCATATTCGGCCGGGTGGAAGTGCGAGGCATCACCCCAATTCCCATCGAAGAGCGGGTTGTTACCAAGACGGTCAACGTCTTTACGTTATGGTGGTGTATGAATGCGAACATGCTCCCGTAAGTGCCTACCTGCTAGAACGCTGTCCTCAACTCAGCCTCTTGACGACGCAAAGAGTTCATCGCTAACGGCGGCGGCAGGATCACCTTTGGGATGCTCGCCGCAACATATGGGCTTGCACTGAGAGACTCGGCTCTAGTCATCATCTTCTTCACTCTTCTGACGACGACTTTACCGGCATATCTGTCAACCTTGGGCCCAAAGACGGGAATGAGGCAGATGATACAGGCAAGGTTTAGCTTTGGGTCCGTCCCCGTCTACCCACCTCTTTGGCGATCTGCCAAACTTTGGGGATTACCACTGACGAACAACTCAGTCGTCACTTGGTCGCGGTTCCCGTTCTACTCAATCTGGCAACTCTGGTAGGGTTCTGCGTAATCATGGCAGTCATCGGCGGACAATGCCTTTCGGCCGTCGGAGGTGGCGACGTAAGTCCTGCAGTAGGCATCGTCATCGTGGCTCTTCTCGCTCTGGTGATCTCCTTTTGCGGGTTCACCATTCTTCATCTCTACGAAAGGTTCGCATGGATACCGGCTGTCATAGCAATTGTTATTGCCACAGGTTGCGGTGGTTCACACTTGAAGGATCAAGCACCGACCGAGCCGGCGACTGCACAGGCTGTTGTCTCCTTTGGCATGATCGTGGCTTCGTACATGATCCCTTGGGCATGTCTGGCTTCGGATTTCACAACTTATCTGGAACCATCTACTTCATCGTTAGTGACTCTTCGTGTGACCTCGACAGGCTCAGGCAGTTTTAATCTTACGCAGTTTGTTAGGAAAAAGATCTTCTGGTACACTTACGCAGGTCTCGCGACCCCCACGATCCTCCTCATGATCCTCGGCGCGGCGATCGCAGGAGCAGTAACTAGCGTTCCCTCATGGGAGACCGGCTACGAGGATAACCTAGTCGGCGGTGTCATGGCGGCGATGCTAAGTCCGGCAGGAGGGTTCGGCGCGTTCGTCACCGTAATCCTCTCTTTCACGCTCCTCGGCAACATCGCAGCAACAAGCTACTCCGTAACCCTCAACTTCCAGCTCCTCCTCGCGCCTTTCTCTCGAAAGGCCACGGCCGTCCCGCGCTACGTCTACGCGCTGCTAGTGACAGCGGTGGTCATCCCCGTCGGCATCCGAGCGGCAACCAACTTCTTCGCGAGCCTAGAGAACTTCATCGCTCTCATAGGTTACTGGTCTGCGGCCTTTCTCGGCGTGGTTCTCGTCGAGCACCTCTGGCTTCGCGGTGCCGACTGCGCGAGTTACGACCCCGACGCCTGGGATGACGCCGCGAGACTGCCTCTCGGTGTGGCGGCATTGGCGGCGTGCGTCTCTTGCTTCGGTATTGTCGTCCCCTGCATGGCGCAGGTGTGGTGGATCGGGCCGATCGCCGAGACGACCGGGGATATTGGGTTCGAGCTGGCGTTTGTGGTATCTGGGTTGCTGTATTTGGTGTTTAGGAAGTTGGAAAAGAGATTTTCAGGGCGATGAGAGGATAGATCCCAAGACAAATGGGAATCGACCCATGGCGATGAGGTCCAACGGGTGTGTTGTGCGAGCTGCGCCGCTTGGCCCGCTGGGAAGGATCGCAGGGATAGCAACTATATCAAGATACTCATCTACGGTACAGACGGGAAGGTTCATGAGGAAGATGTAACAAGTGGTCAATAGGTTCAATCCATACTGTTTGCTTGCCATAGGCAGAGACCGACGGGTGGAAGCATGTTAGGCGCAGCAATAGATCTATGCGCGTGGATGCTTGCATCGCCGCTCTTCCCATGTACCACTTGGCGCATGGAATCCCTTAGGATTAGGGATCCGAGAATCTCGAAGCCAATAGCTAATTTACTTACCTGGACCTCCCGCAACGGAACATGCTTCTCCAGGCATGCCGCGCGTCGGTAACCTCGGGCAAACAAATTGATATTCAGGGCGGTGTCATCCTCCCCTACGACCCTGCAGCAAGATTGAAGCTGTCACAACACGCGTCCTTTGTTGGCAAAAATCCAATCAAAGATATTCTTCTTCCCACAGTGTGGTATTCTCCTTGAGGCATTTTCGGGATCATCGTTGCCGGTCGAATAAGAATACATGTAAACAGACGGGATGATGACCATACACTGGTCGGCGATACTGCAACAGCATATGCAAGAAGGAAGCAAACAACACGTTTTCGGCGGCAAGCCGTCTCGCACAGGATTGCTCATGTTGGAATAACGCCCGAGATGGGGCCCTGCAGAGAGATCTCGCACCAACCAACTGGGACGGAACTCATCCGGAGATCCCATACCATGCCCTTCGTCGTCGTCTTTCTCCATACTGCGGCAGTGGCGGGAGCACGATCCGGGAGAAAATGTTGAGACGACTGTAAGGAGAAGGAGAAAAGAAAGGGTATTGTTTGCTTTTCGCCGCATACTGTACGCAGGACATGGCGCTCCGAGGCTACGGAAATGAAACCGCATCGCCGCTCGGTCTGTGTCACCTACTCGAACGAAGGAGGTTGCATGGGATGAGACTGAGTTTGATGTAGGGAGAGAGACAGGAGGAAGAAATGCACGTTCTTGCTCGAAAGCAGGCGAGAAACGCGAGAGTATTGGACCAACAGCTGGCCGGTGCTGCCCCCAGTGCCGGCTTACACTCACTCTCACTCTCATCTTCACTTTCATTGTCACTCTCATTCTCCCTCCATCCGTCTTACTTTTCTGTATCCGCATCATCGGTGACGAATCGCGGGTGTCCCTCGGCAATGACTGACCAGCAAACAACAATCCGAGCCGGTTGCAATTGAGGCGTGTGACGGCTCGGAGTCTGATTTCTTTGCACCCTCATGCATTTGAACACCAGTCGAACGTTCTAACCACAAGTTATCGCTGCCTCCTCCTTTCCCTTCGACCGTGATATCGGGAGTCGTTTGCAAGGGTTGCACGCCCGGCCGCCAGCCACTGGAGCGGGAACGGCGTGAGAGGCGATCTTATCCCAGAACCAAGTGCAGGGGAACACGGAACCAAACCGGGACGTCGTGAAACCACGGCATCGTCCCATCCAGACGGCATTGTAGTCTGTAGTGATTCCATCGAGTTGAGGCGGTGTCGCCACACCACACCCGGAGGACGGTCTTTGAACTTTCTAGCTCACCTCTCAGTGGCGACCGTCCAAATAGGGTTTCGCCTCGTTCAGAACGGTATCGGGATGTGATTGGACTATTTCGTACCTGGATGGACGTTCGTCGCGTGGTCACGCAGATGGCTTATGCGGTTGAGAGAGGTGTGTTATCCGGTATCGCCCGCACCAATGAGTGTTGTTGGGACTGAAGAATCCAGCCGGTTTATTGCCAAGATAACCGGGAGCGTCGATGATTAGACCTCTTCTTAGGCTTGGCCTCGTGAGCCTTTGGGGTCCATCGAGCATTTCATAGGAGCCCTAGGTACGTAGAACTTGCAAATTGTTGACGACCAATCCAAAGCTCCCGGACCGAGCGTCACTTTCTCACTGGTTGGTGCAGAGGAAAGATGTGGAAAAGAAAACGTGGGAACTCCGCCTTCTCCGGAGTGGATGCTCGGTGGTGCTGTGATTTCAGTCTGGGATGGACTGATGTTGACCAGGAAATCCGGGGAAGAGGAACCTTGACACATTGCGATCTAGATTCTCTCTTCCCCGCCAAGGAACAAGACCAACGAAAAAAACGCGCATTGTTCCATTTGGGAGCCCGTAGAGATACTTAGTCTGCGGTGCGGGTTAGCTCAACCCCAAGCTTGCCCCCGGCTGGCGACGCCGCCAGCTCGAGGGCCACAGTTCGTGTCAAAGTCGGTCTCAATGGCGGCAAAGGTTATCTTGTCGACCGCTTCCCCAGTCGTCTTGCTCGCAGTGCCCTGGACGGCGGCTGCTCCCAGGACATGAACTGGGAAACGGGCGCGTCAGTCGCCAAGACCACGTCGTTCTCCTCTTCTGCTATGAGCTTTCGGTGAGAGAAGAAACTTGTGGCTTGCACATTTCATGACGGCGCACCTGTCTAGTGAAAATCTGCCCTCGTCCATTGGCTTCTGTCGGTATGGGGAGCTCGTGTTGCTCAACTCTCGTCAACAAGCTCATTGCTCACAAGACCGTCGAATAGCTAGCTCGGGCGCCCGCCAAGCACCAACCAGCGCCCACGGTGTGATGCCCGGTCTCGGCTTCACTGGAGTCTGGAGCAGAGAATGAGAATAGCGGGAAGAAGCCCGGTGCCCCCCCCATCACCCATGTCGCTGATGAAAATGAAGCCAGGCTGGACTGGGCAAATTCCATCCCAATGGACCCGGACTTAATCGCACATGACAGAGAGACAGAAGTCAAAAGCACGCGATGCCCCATTGGCCTCTTCTCTAGCAAGATCTTGGCAGACCAGGAAACAGGTCCTCCCACAGAGCCCAGAGGTTCAGAGGCTCACAGACGTCGGTAAGAATTCCCCTAGTTTGGCAAAGAGCCGTAATTTGATTAGCCCGCCTCCACTGCCGGGCCCCTCCCCAAGACTTTCCAAGACCTCGACTGAAAGGGATCCGTAAACTATTAATCGGAGCGCTCTCGTCAAACTCCACGACTCTCTCTCTGTGCGGGGAAAATGTCCAGAAACAGGATTGCGGGGGGATGGATGGAGAGAAAGGAGGAGGGGCACGGCATGGGGGTTTCGTGAGAAGGCTGGTTCCCTGTCTCTGGCCAAGTATCTCGCTCAATGTCCGAACTTTTTCTGCTTCTTATGCTTATTTCGTCTGGGGGCCTCCACGAATGTCGGTGGATGGATGAGTGGAGAGGCTCGTGAGGGGAAGACGGGGTCACGATGATGACAAAAGGATGATGGCGGCACTGAGGAGAGAGATGATGTCGGGGGAGAACTCCGTCGAAAAGTGTTCATGTTCTCACCCCTGTCTTCATGTTGCCTACCGGCACCTCCACCAGCCTCCAGGTTCCCCATCCTCTTCCCCGTTTTCTCCCCCGCGCCGCGATGTGAACGCCCATCACCACGAGAACAAGCTTGTGAGAAACTTGGGGGAGGACGGCTCGAACTTAATGCAGTACCCGTCCTGAAGGACTCACATACTTCGGAGACAAGGAAGCTAACGGGAAGAATCGAACATTCCATGCATCCAGCTTGATCTTCTTGTCCATCTAGCGTTTCCGTTGGTGTTCGTGAACCGTCCAGCACTCCTTAGCTTGCAGGGTACAGCCTTTTCGTAAGTAACACAAACAAATCCCTTGGGTCACACACTGGGACGTGCAGACAATGTGCTGCCAGCAAGGAGCAATGGTTTCATTCCAATAGGCCAATTTGCAATATCCTTAGGGCACACTGCCCGTCGTGTTTGCTTCTGGTGCCAGCACAAGCGCAGGCTTCTCGGGCTGGGCAGAAGAAAGTTGAGGGCTGCGCTCGACGAGTCATGGATATTGCTCAAATGGCCTGGGCATCGTTGACTCTGGTTCTCTCTTCTCTATCACTTCCCATCGTCGTATTGGAAACGGACCATTCACCTGTCTGGCTTATTCTTGCAGATGCTGCTTCGCGCTCTCTTCTCCCCATAAACCATTTCGAAACCCCCATCCTCTGTTCTGCCCACAGCCTGCCTTCCTAGCTAGCCCCAGACTCACCAGTCTGCGGACCAATCGCTAGCAACAAACTGCTCCGGGGTTGGTTCATGAGAAGTGCCAAGAGCTCTGGGCATGCATTGGCGGGGGCAAGTTATCGGTCGTACGGACGAGGAAGTTGGACAACTTTTGCTGAATGCGACTCGAGGAGTCGAGACGTCGGAGACACAAGCAACAAGTCCAAAGTCCTAATCCTGAGCCAGAGCTAGAGCCAGTCACACACATCCCCAACCCGGATCCCCCCTGTCGTTTTGTTCGTCTCGACATGCATGCAATCCAGCTGCGAGGAGGACCACGACCAGCAACCTGCATGCTGCATGGCTACGTAGTACGTACCGGAAGCCAAAGCCCTGCAAACCCTGCCCGCAGTTACGGATAAGGCACTCCCAGAGCTACCAGACCTAAATCCAGTCTAAGTCCATGTCGTGGGCGGCGCGGCGGCGAAGCTATGACTGGTAGACAGGGTTTCCGGTACCGAATTTGAAGTACTCCCGTCCCCCTCCCGTCGGAAGCCCGCACGGTGATGGCTGTTTACACAGTACTTCCGAAGAGAGGGGGGCCCTCCACCGAAACCATTCAGATGAGAAACCAATTTCGTCCTTCCCATTGGGGTATGTGATGTATAGAGTGTGAGTGTGAGTGTGAGTGGATCGGGGGTAGCACTCGGCGGCCACGGAGGGTCCCGGGCATGGCAGGATTATCTTTGAATATGAGAGGGAGACGAGACGGCCGCCTACATCCCGTGTTGTCGTCAAATTTATAAGAAGCAGCGCTCAAGGTTTCATCCCACGTTGGCTTCGGATCTGCCCCTCAAGCTCACCCAGGTTGTTTTGGGACACATCCTCTCTCTCTGTGGGTTTCTCTCTCTCACAATTAACCTTTCCATCTCTCCTCTCAACGCCTCCCGTCTGCCGCGTTCCACCACATCTCGAGTCTTGGTCAACCTCTCCCCTCGCCCACTCTCATCCTAAACTTCGGTTACTTGTGAATACACCTGAATAACCCGACCATTTAAGCGAACGACGCACCGAAATTAGTGCGCTTGCCTTTCTGACGGCTCCTACCTCTCTTTCTTGAGGTTTCTTTTTCTTTTATTCATCTCTGATAGGGAAGAGGGAAGCAAACTTTTCTGCGGGATCCCACAAGCAAACCTCGGAAGAGCAACACGCCTTGTTTCAACGTGCGCGCGCATACGCAAATCTCATTCGCACATCGAACACCTTTCCCGCTGCCAACGATCATCGTTCCAATACCGTAGCCATGGATCGCGACGGGAAGAACGACCACGAGCTCGCCGAGAGCTCGGACGAGAAGCCCATCGACTCACAGCTCGAGCAAGCGCAGATGCTCGCCGATCTGCCCGATCCCGACGCCGGAAAGTCTGCTGAGGAGCGTGCCGCCATCGTACGTGTGTTCCCTCCCCCGTTGATGAGTGATGAGATCGTGAAGTCCTTACTCACTCAATCATTTCAAACGAAGAGATGAGCCGAGGTGTGCTAACGTTGCCCCCGAACCTTAGGACAAGAAGCTTATGTGGAAGGTCGACCTTTGGCTGGTCCCCTGGTTATCCCTCCTTGTAAGACACGATCTTCCCTCTCACTCACCTCCCTCCGAGGGATCCAGCGCATGAGCGGCTGCGCGCGCACAATACGGTTGACGGCATACTGATTCAAATTTCTACATAGTACCTCCTTTCTTTCCTCGACCGAACCAACATTGGCAATGCGCGTCTCGCCGGCATGGAGGATGACCTCAAAATGAGCGGCACCGACTACAACATGTCGCTCACCATCTTCTTCATCAGCTACGCCGTCTTCGAGCCCGCCACCAACGCCCTGCTCAAGCGCCTCACACCCCGCATCTTCTTCACCGGAATCATCATCGTCTGGGGCATGATCATGACCCTCATGGGTCTGTGCACCAACTTCTCCGGTCTCCTTGCGGCCCGCTGGTTCCTCGGCATCGCTGAGGCTGGTCTCTTCCCTGGTAAGCCCACAACCTCATCATGGGGTCATATTTACCTATCGTAGTGAGATTCCACAGGCTAATGCGAGATTCTAGGTGTCAATTACTACCTTTCCTGCTGGTACAAGGGATCCGAAATCGGTGTCCGCTCCGCCGTCTTCTTCTCCGCCGCCGCCCTCGCCGGCTCTTTCGGCGGTCTCCTCGCCGCAGCCATCGCCAAGATGGAAGACATCGGCGGCAAGCCCGGCTGGGCCTGGATCTTCATCATCGAGGGTCTGGCCACCGTCTTCGTCGGCATCTTCTGTTGGTGGATGGTCTTCGACTGGCCCGAGAACGCCCGCTTCCTGACCCCCGACGAGCGCATCCGCGTCCAGCGCCGCCTCATCGCCGACAAGCAGGGCCGCACCGCGGAAGACTTTGACAAGCGCCACATCTATGCCGCCATGTCGGACTGGAAGACGTATGGCTACATGGTCATCTACATGGGCTGCCTCGTGCCCCTCTACGCCTTCTCCCTCTTCCTGCCTACCATTCTCCGCGGCATGGGCCACCAAGGCACCAAGGCCCAGCTGCTTTCCGTCCCGCCTTACGCCGTTGCTGCTGCTCTCACCGTTACTGTCGGTGTCATTGCCGACAAGACCCGCTGGCGTGGATACTGCAACGTCGCGACTGTCACTATTGGTATCGTCGGATTCGTCATGCTCATCTCCACGACCAACCCCCAGGTCCAGTACGCCGGAACCTTCCTCGGCGCCGCTGGTATCTACCCTACCATCTCAAACACCCTCTCCTGGGTCATCAACAATACCGAAGGCTCTCTCAAGCGAGCCTTCGTCCTCGGCATGGTTGTTGGCTGGGGTAACCTCAACGGTGTTGTCTCCTCCAACATCTACATCAAGACCGAGTCTCCTCGTTACCTCACTGGTCACGGTGTCGTCTTGGGCTACCAGATTCTCTTCCTTCTGGGTGGATCCATCTTCATGCACTTTGCGCTCAGAGTCTCCAATAGCCGACGCAGAGCCGGTAAGATGGATGCCCAGTGGGCTGGTATGACTGATGAGCAGAGATGGGTTGCTGGAGACAAGCGTCCAGACTTCATGTACACGCTCTAGGTGCTATACGGTGCTTTGGTTTGCTCTTACAGCTATAGAAACTGGACCAGGAGGCGTGAGCCCTCCGTTCAAAGATTGAACAGACATGTATAGGTTACATAGTGCCTTTAGCGCGCTTTTTTGTACATTCTTTGTCTTTTGTGAAGTCAAATGATACCATCTTACATTTCCCATGAGACCTTCAGTCCTGTTTCCTTTACCAAGTGCATGGGCCATAGGCTAAAGATTGTGAGACTTTCTCAATAATTACAAGTTCTAGCAACGAGTCGGGGTTTGGAGTATTTAGCTACAAGATATCATTTAACTAGCAGTGCGCTTTTCCACCAACTTAAAGCGCCGGAGATACTTGGACATGGGCTTACAAATCCATCTATGTATTGATGATCGATCCTCAATAGCTCTCCGCGAGCATTTTAACAACTACCACAAATCGTGTGAACGGGTTACAAACGTGTAGAGGCTAAAAGCTGGATTGGCTTCTGGGAAGCACAGAGTTCATTCTTTGAGAACGTGAAGTCATTAAGGTGTGCTCAGAGAGAGTATATGCTCGGTTGCTCCAGCTGCTCTTGAAGCTCATCCTCAGGGTCATCACTGAAGATTTCCTCAGACGAAGCTTGACAAGGAGTCAGGGTTTCAAAGTCTGTTGAGACCCCTGACCCTTGAGCTTTGCTGCTCGCCACGGTGATAGTTTCCTCTACCAAATCGGCAAAAATGCGCTCACCTACAGAGCTATCATAACCTGATTTAGCTGCTGTCTTCTTAAGTTCCGGTAAGTGCCCGCGAGGTTTGAAGCCGGTTCCGTGTTTGTAACTGCTTTTGACGCGCGCTGAGAAGGTCATCCGGTTTCGCTTTCGATTATCCCCCGTCTTATCAAGCCGTGCCTGTTCCTGTCGTTGAAGATCTTTTCGCGTCTGCTCTTGTGGACAGGCCACAATCTCCCCCGTTTCCAAGACCAAAAGACCCCGGCCTTCATCTTCTGCATCTGTTTTTACTAGACAACAACAGTACGATGGATAATAGTACAACGGCAGATCTATGGTCGACATTTGGCGGCAAAGCTTCTTTCCGTTCTGGCCCATGTAGCCCCTTTGAACGACAAGACGTACATCATCGCCATTGCCATCAAGGCGAAGATTGAACTGCCAGTAACCTCTGGAGGGTTGTGGGAGCTCTATAATGTCGCAGCAGGAAGAGAAACGGAGACGCAATTTTCTTTCACGGTATTGCAAGAAAGGATCGCATATGATCTTGACTCTGACTTTTCCATCGCACCACTTCTTCCAGAAACGCGTCCCACGTTGTGATTGCACGTATTTTATTAGTACACATGATCAGAAGGATGTGGAATGGAAGATATGAGTCAAAACACTTGCCGAGTCTAAGGAAACTTCAACTTCTTCTTCCCACAAACTCCTAGGTTTTCTACGGCCTTTGACGGCGATTGAACCTCCCAGTTGGAATCCAAACGCCGCGCCGTTCCCTAGCGCCTTCTTAACAGACTTGATGTTTGCCGTTGCGATCGCCGCTCCCTTGGAGATATTTCATGAATTGCCACTGCGCATTAGGTCTCATATGGTTCGAGAAACTTGTACTGCGTGGTGATAACTACTCACTCTTCCCTGTCAAGTCCCTCGTAGAAGCGGAACGGTACTGGGACTCCATGTTTTCCACAAGCTGACCTTAGCCGAGAGTGTACAACAGAGTTCTTGCCACTACCCCCAGAGAGAACGATCTTGACACGAGTACTCAGAGATACTGCTTCGGCTATCTTTCTTTCAGCGAGCTGTATAGGTTTCTCCAGGGCAGCCGCGAAGAACTTTTCCGCGAGCTCTTTCCTCAAATACACGGAATATCGTTCGAGTGGGTTGTAAGGGTTTGTCGAAGATAAAGACATTGATTTGATCTCACTTGTCGTGAAACTCTTGATCTTTAAGTGAAATTGTCTGAGTAGACGTGCTCGTTGTCGGGGCGGCAACTCGCAATCTTGATGCTTCTCCACTTCCTGTCGGCAGAAATCAGAGACTTCCCGCTCCCAGAACTGTGTCCCACCGAAAGTTGCTTTGAGACAATTCTTAGTCCTACCTTTCGTGCTAAAAGGGGAAGAGAACTGCTTACAAAAGGTCTCGCCCACTCTGTGATAGCTCAAATGGCTGCCATCGCCTTTTTGTACCGCGAACATGCATCCATTCCAGAAAGTGTCAATCCCGTGGTGATTAGCTGCCGCTATTAAAGAGCGCTCACCATGGTGTACCCGCCAAAGTCAAAAAAGACAAAAAGCGCAGATGTTAGGGGCGGTGGGATGATGTCGTTGATCAGCTTTGGATGCCAGAACAGACAGTGGGCCGATGCTAGGCTTTCAACGTGAAAGCTAACATCGAAGTCCTCCTTTATCCAGGCTAATCCTTCGGAAACCACTTTTCGTATCAGCTTCTCATATTTGGTTCGTTCCTCGACCTTCCAATGCGCAGGGTAGGATAATCCGATCTCGTCGATACAGTACAGTTCCCGATCGTAATTCTCGCCGTCGCAATGATTCTCGATTTCGATGAAGACTGCTTCGATGATTGCTTCCGTACCATCATTAATTCTATCCCATAACTTCTCTGACCCCAACTTGTTCAACGAGGCATCGATTGCATCGAATCCAGTCTGTGGATATTTGGAGAAGAAATGCTTCGACGGCACCGGGTCGCGATCCTCGTCAATAGCTTCGCCCGTGTAGACCCTTCCGGCGTCATAGAGATACAATGCCGAGCTGAATGCTCCCTTTTGATAACGTTCATCATGACCAGGTGTTGACTTGGTATTCCAAACAGTGAGAGCTTTCTTTTGGTCCCGAGGTAAAACACTCGCTCGAATCGAACTACTTCCCCAATCCAATCCCAAGATTCTGGATGAGCGTTCGAGAGTTAGCGAAGGACGACAGAATTGGGAATCATGAATGCATTGGAGACTAACGCAGCTTGCCGTGTTTGTTTGGGCATTGTTGGAAGAAGTGTCAGCGTCGGTGGTGCCAATGTGAGGAAGAAATTCTGAGGTCAGAAAACACGCCTTCAACACGCCTGATCCGTAGATCAGGGGGGGCACTGCGGACAGGTTGAACGCCACCGCCTAGTTTCATCGTGCCCAAGACCTTTCCCTACTTTAAGGAGAATGCAGTGACCACGATGGCCATGATTTAGTCACCAAGGGCTGAGGAGTCAATAGCAGGTGTGCGGCCAGCAAACATACTCCCGCCTGGCATACGCCTAGACCACTCGAACAAAATAAGGATGTCCGAAATCAGTATTTAGGCTACTAGCATGACTATTTGTCTGCAGCCACCAGAAGTTTGATTTTGGCGAAGTTGCTGAGAGTGGAGGGGCAGAAGCATTGATGTCAGTCGTGTTCCTCGTGAGGACCTACTTTGCCTTTGGCGTTCGTGGCGTCCAAGAGAGTTTCTCGCAAGATTGTAGTAGGTAGTCTATACAGGTCACAATAGCCGATGTGAGACCTCTCGAAGAGAATCCGAACACTGCCTCTTGCATTAATAAGATTACGAGATTCTCTCCTCAATCTTGACACTGACCCTCTTCTTCCTGTTGAGCTTTCTCTGCAACTGCGCTCGTTGACCCCCAGGACTAATCGACGCCAACACGCTCCACCGATCTGATATCGCGACTTGGCCGAAATTCTGTCCTTCCCGACCAGCCACGGCATGATGAACATTCCGGACATTGGAGAGACCAGCGACGTTTCTTAAAGAACAACAGCAAGAGCCGCAGTTGTTCGGGAGATCCAGCGACGGGAAGGGATTTTCGAAAGGCAAGCGATGAGTGCAATTGAGGAAACTTTAGGCCGCTGTGAGAAGGCCAGACGGCTAATCTTGGAAGACCTTCTGGAGAAAATGCCTCTCGAGTTTGAATCCAAAGAAAGAGCCGGAATTGTTGCACAAATTCAGAAAGAATTCCCGATTCGTATCCAAAAGTTCAGTTATCACAGTTTGGTCGCCGGGTTCTTCTCCTCCGCCTTTCAATACACTGAAAACAGACCATACCCCTCGACGACGCTACCGTTCCTCTCTTCCATCAGCCCTACGTGTACTTCGAAACCCCTTCCTCCCAAGAATCGAGATAGGGCTGCTATTCGACGTAGAAAGGGCGATGGGTCCAAAGTTGTGACTGTTTGCAACGTGGAAAGGTTTCACTCTGATGATTTTATTTTTTTCATACAAGCTCGATGGCTTAGAGATGCACTGGATATTGGTCTGTCCGAAGAAGAGCTGTCAGAGCCACACCTTCTCCAGAAACCCCATTGCTGGGGGAGATGCGATAGCACACTTCAAAGGATGCAAGGTCCCGTTCAAAGATGAGGATTCCATTGTCAGGACGTACGGAATCAAAGGTAAGCCAAGTTATCTAACACTTTAGTTTCCTGTTCACAGGGTACTAAATGGCTGACATATCTATTCCTGGCACTGAAGTTGTACCACATCGACGAGACGCTCGAGATCAGCCTATATGCGACCGGTGGCTAGAGAAGCACAATAAGAAGGTACAACGGAAAGCCAAATCTCGATCGACAAAACAGTCTCATAAGGCCAGCAAGGAAGCGAGCGCGGGTTCCGGCAGGGGGAAAGACACTAAATGAGATTGCCTGGGTGCATGTGACTTGGGTAGTAGACATGGAGACACATCGATTGTGTAGTTGATGGCCAGGTCCGGGATAGACTTGAGAAAGCAGTCTCTAGTCATTGTATCGTTGGTAGAGAAGTGAGCAGTACACTTCAGCGACGTTGCTACGAGGCAGTTATAGACCATGCATTCTCAGACCTAAAATAAGTCCACATCCAGTCAGCGACCCGGTGCGTTAAATAACATCCTAAGGATGTCTCAAAGTCGTCACGCGTCCATAAGCCATATTGGCAAACTCAGAGTCAAAGACCTCCAATGGAAATTCTATGCGGTTTACAATTCTTTTGCATTGATTATGAGAGAAAGAACGCTCACTGTGACACTTGTCCCAGGTGTAGGGAAATCATTAATGTCGGCCAGCCATGCGTGTAACTATGACCTACGGCATAGAACTGAGAAGACTATAGCTAGATTCACCATTCAAAAATGCAGCAAGCTCGGCATCAAATAAGTCATCAGGGAACGCATCCATCTGGGGCAAGTTACCAACTCCAGATTGCCAGTCCTGATACGCCATCTCCCCTATACCTTCCTCACGACTTACAGCAAGCAAAGCACTTTTCTCTAGTTTCCTAGTTGCTAGGATGGGTCTTCGGTCCTGCGTACTCGACCTGTCCCCCTTTCCTGGAGATCTCATCGCTACGGGGGACGCAGTCACAGAAAGGGGGCTGGCAACCTGCTGCAACCCTTGCTGCCACCTCGTGCTCGTCGGCCACGCTTGATGCAGCTCACTCAGGATCCTCAAAGATCCCAACGCCATACCCTCAGCCTCCGATGGAGCGACATGCGGACATAGACACGGGTGCCGCCACAAGTACGACGAAAGCGAGCCGCACATATAGACGCAGAAGACCAGGATAGCAGGGAACCCCTCGTCGCGGGCCCTCATGCTGAAGTATGCCTCGACCTGCTCATGTAACTCGACCACATTATCAAATAGCTCATTAGACATGACGATCCAGAAGCCCTCGGGCGCGATGTTCTGGCATTCCTTCTCGTCGCCTGCGATGATGGGTGATAGGGCAAGGATAATGTAGTTGATGTACGCCCTCCTCAGCACAATATTACTCAGGCGCAAGACCATGACGACTGAAAGGTAGGCTAGGTGTAAACCCTCCGCCCTCCAACCCCTCAGGTTCCACACACTCCATTTCTGCTTCGGTGGAATTTCCGCCTCCCACGATTTGAGCCCTTGCGCCAGCGTAGCGTATCGACCCTGAGGCCTCCAGGGATATTCTACCGCCAGACTGTCGGCTGGATGCCCTGCTTGACGAGCAACCTTCCCCCATAGGTTATGTGCCTGGATAAGTGTCGCAAAAAGGCATCTTTCCGAGCCCCTCACGAGGCGAGGACAAGCGATGGCAGGAGGCGTGCCAGGTAACGCAGCCCTCTCTTCAGGGGCAACGCCGAAAGCAAAGTCGCTCTCTGGGCAAGGAAGCAGGGCCGTGATGGCCTCCAGGGGAAAGGGCGTCGGAGTGCTATGCCCAGAGTGGAGGTTCTCCTGGCTCTGGATCATCCAGAACGTGCGCCTTGCCGATTCCGCCCGCACCACCTGCTCAGCCTTGGCATTCGGCGGTAGAGCGTACGTCTCTTCTAGATGAAGCTTGAGCAACGTTGCCATACGCACTGCAACTCCCATATCCATCGAGCTTCTCTCCTTGTCCCCATTGCCCCACTCCGCGATGGCGAGTAGGAAGAAGGCTTGGGTGTTTTCCAACGAGGGCTGGTACATCTCCTCTGACACCATGCCTCTTGCCTGCTCTAGGAAGTGGTTCGTTGCTTCAGCAGCAGTTCCAAATCGTCGGATCAGGATAGGGGTGAAGCGGGAGGAAATGGAAAGGATACAGCAAAGGAGGAAGTTGCTTGTTGCGAGAGGGTCCTGTGCTAGGTTTTCCTGGAACATTGCCTTTGGGATAAATCCCAGCTGGAAGTAGGATGTCACAAAGGTTCTACAGCCCTCGGCTACTTCTTCATTCGGCGGCAATGACCTTGCAGGTTCTCTCGCTGGTTCTCTTGCTGGCGTGGGAGGTATAGTCTTTCCAGCAGACAGCTCTGGCGTCCGCGGCATCAAACCTGCCGCCCCATTTTCCAAAGTATCCTCCGCAACTGTGCCCAACCCAGTACTCTCCTGCATTGTGGAAGAGCCGCACACTATAGAAAACCCGTCGGGGCTACCTGGAGAGTCGGTATCATCGGGTATATATAACGGCAGTGGTCGCGATCGTCGACGGAACTGACGGTCAGCCGCCCCATCCCCACGTCGAGGGAATGTGCAAGATCTCACGGCTTCGGTGCCGGCATGGCGGCATGCTTCGCACGGCGGCTGTGAATTCTGCTTTACGCACTTGGATCGAAGGCGCCGGCATCTACGGCAGGCGGCCCCCCCACGGCGTCTAATGGGCCTTTGTATATGGGTGTCCTCCGGAGCGGGCTCGTCGGTGGGTTCCCGGGTGGAACTAGACATGGTTGATAGTAGCCTAACCTTCACGGCTATCAAGGAAGAAAAATGAGATTAATGAGTCACACGATGTTTCCAACATGGAAAATGATGAAATCAGACAGGCAGCGACAAAGGAACGCCAAACGAGAATCGCCGGCTAGCAGGATCTATAAGTGGATCGGAAGACTTGAGCCGATATCTGGGAGGGGAAGATAGCGTTATCATGGATATCTTACTCCATGCTTGGATCGAGGAATGGGACATCACCGAGCATCCCAGCTTTTCCCTTTACTCCCCCTCTCTTATTATGTGTCTCTAATACACCACAAGCTCGTTGAGGGGTTAAATGCCGAGATTCGCCGCCGTACAATATGCCACTTTCATTCTCATAAAAGCGCCTATCGCGATGTCACTCACCTTAGTACATGTAGTCAACACCTTACTTGTGGCCTTTGACATATGTTCTGACCATTTGAAATAGCTTTCAGGGAGCTCTATGTTCATGATATTCGATCGCCAAGCAGTATTCTATGCGTTACTATGACCGTTTGTACCGTTACTATAAGCATGCCGGCCCTCATTCACAACCCTATCGGCCTTCTTCCTCCCGAGACTTGATAATCCCGCCTTTCCCAACTCCACATCAATCTCATCCAAATGATCCAAAAAGTGCGCTTTCGCACCAGCCCAAGGGTCCCCAGAGCTCAGATGCAACGACTTGGCCCCTCCCCCTTCAATCGCCCACTCAGTAAGCAAAACAGGAACACTAATATGAAACATGAAGGCCACCGTACCCTCACATATCCTATCAGGCTTCAGCTCTCTGGTCGTTGCATCTAACCACGTCTCATACGTCTCGCCGTGAGGCATATAACTCGCCTCATAACTCAATCCACCTGGCTCCAGAACGTGGCTACTCCCACCGTACGTCCCATAAAGCAAGCCCATCATCTCCGTCGACATGTTTCGGTGATAATACGGCGGCCTAAAGGTGTCCGACGTCGGGATCCATTTAGGCGTAAAGACCAAAAAGTCCGTCAGCGAGACACCCGGGATCTTGGACTTGGCCGTAAGAACGCAGTAGACCGTCGGATCAGCCTGGTCACGGTTCACATTCGCAACATTGATGAATCTCTCCGTCGCGTACTTGTAGGGTGCTAAGTTACCCCTCCACGCGACGACGTCAAACGGCGTATGATTTTGCCGGCACGCGTGCAGCGAGCCCGCCATCTTGTAGACAATCTCCCACTCTGATGAGTCGACGTCGAACGAGGCGACGGGGCTCTGAAAATCCTGAGGCAGCGCCATTCCATTCGATCCAAGGGGTCCCAACTCCGGCAGCTCGTAGTGGTTGCCAAAGATTTCTTGGATATAGCCTCTGCACGGGCCGTCGGGTAGGGAGATGCGGAAGCGCAGACCGGCTTGAATGACGGCCAACTCCCCCGGCCGGACCATGAGCCAGCCTAGCTCGGTCTGTATGTTGAGCCTGCCTTGCTGTGGGAGGATCATAAAGTCCCCATCATTATTGCAAAAGGCTCTATTCGTCATGGACCTGGATGCGGTGTAGACGTGTATTGCGATGCCCTCCTTCGAAATCGGATCTCCCTGGCCACCAATTGTACGTATTCCCTGCACGAAATCGATACTTCCTGACTCTGCCTCGCCCTCTTCGCCAGGCAGCGGGAACGGATCCCACGCCTGTTGTGCCGCAACATACTTGACTCGCTCATTGAACGGCGAAAAGCAAGCCTGCAGCCACGGATTCAGCTCCGGCGCAGGCACGACGTCGCGATGCGCGACCGACGGCCAGATGCGATACATCCACACATGCTGAAGCGTCGCCCTCGAGCTCACAAAGGCGGACCCGTTGAGCTGTTCTGAATACAAGTCGAATTTGCATTTCTGGGGCGCATTTTGACCGAGGGGCAACGTTCCCGGCACGGCCTCCGATGCGAACCGATTTCCGAACCCCGTTTGGTAGCGGTGGGGGTCCGAGTCAGTCGGCGCCGTGGAGTAAGCGGCCGCCGCTGTGGCCCCGACCATTTTCGAGACCGTCCTCTATTGTCTGTGGTGAGGGGTAGAGCAGGTGAGCAGAAAGGCACACGCGGCTCCGTGTGATTCGGTGATGCGAGCTACCGTCTGCACGTCACTGACTAGACGTTGTGACTAGTGAGTAATATCTGCGTCTTAGGTGAGACCGTTGGAGTGAATGACAAGAAACGGAGGGCCGTAGGAAAGAAGAAGGTGCGTAGAAGTATTGCAGAGGGTCAGCTACAAATGAATTCCAGCACAGCTCAAGTATACTCCGAGAAACATTCGATAGTAAAAGCTTCCAAAATGGCACAAAGCTCAACATCATACGGAAAACGCGGGAACAGCCCATGGACCAGGGACCACGGTGTAGCAGATGGGCCATGTCGTGTAAGACGACTAACATTTTGCCCATTTCCGGCAATCTCAGGAGCTTATCGCCGGCTGCGGATACACTTGTCTTTGGAGTGGCTCCTTTTGCCGGTTATTACCAGGATCCGGCAAGCCGTCGTGGGCAGATTTTCCGACCAGGTTTTCCTTTGTGTTGGTTTGGCGTCATGCCCAAGTTCTCCTCATCTCAGGTTTCTCACATGCACTAACCCGAGTTAAACAGCTCTTAGTCTGTGTGTCCTTGACTCTTACCCTCAATGACTTCTCGCTGATAGGTAATCCACTGGCAGAATAAGGTCTCCTCATCATTACGTGCTCGAAGGACGCTGGCCCTTCTTCCACCCCGTCAGCCAAAATGACCATTCTGGGGTTCCTGCGTGCTGCATCACGACAAGGTTGGAATTGGAATCGCGTTGGCTATCATTGGTGATACCTCCGTATAAGAGCCTCGAGGCATCCCCATCACCAATACCCATCTTCCCAGCTTCGGTGATCCTAGTAAGTAAGACTATCCCGAGGGCAGATTCGCTCGCTAACGACGCTCGCTACATTCCTTTGAATGGAAATACGATACACGGCAATGGCCCTCTTCCAAATGATATCCGTGCATAGCACACGCCTCGCCGCGATCCTCCTCCTCCTAGCCGGCGCCGTCACCATCCATGCCCTACGGACCCGGCGCACGCGCCCACGCAACCCCGGAACCCAGCGGGGCCTCCCGCTCCCGCCCGGCCCCCGCGGCGAACCGATCCTCGGCCACCTCCGCATCATCCCGACCGACAACCCGGAATACGCCTACGCCGCCTGGTCAAAGGAGTACCGCTCCGATGTGCTCTACTTCAACGTCCTGGGCCAGCCCGTCGTCGTCCTCAACTCTGTGCGCGCCGCCGTCGACTTGCTCGATAAAAGAGGGGCGAATTACTGCGATCGCCCGCGCTTTGTGCTATTTGAGGAGATGGGCTGGCGCAAGACGTTGACCTTTTTGCGATGGGGCTCGGAGTTTCGTATGCATCGCAGGATCCTGCAGCGGAGCTTTTCCAAGACGAGTATTCAGATGTACCGCGAGCTACAGGAGAGGGAGGCCTTGGTTTTGTTGAAGGGCATTATAAGAGACCCCGGATCCTGGGAGACGTCCCTTCGGAGATTCGCGACCGCCGTTGTGATGAGCATAGGTTTCGGTGTCAATGTGGAAAGTGATACCGACCCGTACATCCAAATGGCCACAGACGCGTCCTACGCCCTCGGCCACGGCGGAGCCCCGGCCGGGACTCTCGTCGACTTCTTCCCCTTTGTGCGGTACCTCCCCGACTGGCTAGTCCGTGACCGGTCGCTCCGGTTCGCACGGGACTGGAGCTGGGCTATCCGCCAGATCCACGATGCCCCCTACGCCGCCGTGACCGCCAAGAAGACCCAGGACCAGGAGCACAGCCTCATCAAGATCCTGCTCGAGCAGAGAGCAGAGCAGATCAAATCCGGAATGACGCCGGAGCTGTCGGTAGATGACATCAAGGGCGCAGCGGGGGCGGTCTACGCCGCGGGACAGGATACGACGTGGTCCACGCTGGTGGTCTTCGTGCTTAACATGGTTCTCCACCCCGAGGTCCAGGATAAGGCGCAGAGGATGCTAGACGAGGTCGTCGAGGACGGGAGGTTGCCGACATTTGAAGATAGGCCGAGGCTGCCATATATTGACTATATCGTCCAGGAGACCCTGCGGTGGTGCCCTGTATCCCCGATCGGCGTGCCGCACCGCTCGCTCGAGGATGATGTCTACGATGGCATGTTCATACCCAAAGGGTCGTTCGTGTACGCCAACGCGCGCGCGATGACGCATGACGAGCGGACGTACGCTGATGCCGGGACGTTTGACCCAGATAGGTATATTCCCATCGTGGAGGGCGGCCGCGGGGAGCCGTTTCCGGTGGGACAGTTTGGCTTTGGGAGAAGGGTTTGTGTTGGGAGGCACCTCGCGGAGGCGAGCGTCTGGATTGCCATCGCGTCAATGTTGGCGACGGTCAGGATTGAGAGAGCTAGAGGGCCGAGGGGGGAGGAAATTATACCCCTTGTTGAGTTGACGAACGGGCTTACTAGTCATCCGAAGCGTTTTCTGTGCCGGATTAGCCCCAGGAGTTCTCGTAGGGCAGAGATAGTTATTTCTGCAACCCGATAGATGTATCCGACCTTGAATACATAGGCCGTATAGGTACACTTTACTATAATTTCGCACGCCTAGCCAGTCGACAGCGCAAAATGCAACTACTTCTTTATCATTCTATCTGGGCTACACTTGTACATCCATGGCATTAAAGACTCCATATCTTCATAACCATACCGCCTTCCACATCCACCTTTTCTGCTGACCGCTCAGGGGTCCAACACAACACAACCAACACAACTAACATAACCAACACAACTAACATAACCAACACAACTAACATAACCAACACAACTAACATAACCAACACAACTAACATAACCAACACAACTAACCGCATTTAAAACCTTAAAGAAACACCGCAATTGAAAATTCCCCTCTTCATCACATACTCGCAGCCGCTCTAGAAACCATGGAATCCAAGGAGGAAGCCGGACTGTGCTCGCCCAAGGATGTTCTCTCCAACATGTCGTCAGAGGCTCGCAAGGACGCTTACAACAAAACAGTCGTGCTCTCCACTTCAATATTCGTCTCCCAAGACTCTCCAAGCGGACCGATAGAATTCTTCGTGCCCGGTAAACAAACGCAATGGCCTGGATTGCCATTGGCGAAGTGTCGAGAGTACAATGAACAAGAGACGAATACAGCTTTTTACGGCTCGAATCATTTCAACCTCGTCGACACCACAACCCGACGCGAAACTTCGATCCTAGAAGCCTTTTTGGTCTCTCCCGCGTCAGCCCATGCGCGTCTGCTATCCCACTTGTCCCTCAGCTTTCCTCCCCTCGGGGCGGTAAAGGGACGGTCCGAAGCGCTGGGGCTTACGCAGGATGGGACGCGCACCTTGAAGCTTCTCCAAGACTACTGTGTCAATCTGAAAACGTTGGAATTGTACATGTATAAGGACAATGTCTTCGGTCTTGTTGGAGAAGCTCCTGGCGACTCACAGTCCCGCCGCGAGGCTTTGTCGCAAGTCGACGCGCAGTTGAAGGCTATCCCGTCTCTGAAAAGACTTCTCGTCAGGTTTTATCATGACAGACCAACCCCTGAGGTGATGCAGTTGATGCAGGGCCTTGGCTGGATGGTCATGATGGGCGATAAGGGGTTATCATGATTGTTAGAAGCTTGTGCGCATAGCTCGTCGCTGTTATAAGGCCATAGAGAGCATGAGGCTATGTGACCGAGATCATGTACGGAAAGAACTTGAAGGTATTTTCGTTATTGGGCATGGAGGGGCATTTTTGCATTCAAGACTATTAGCGGCGGCATGAACCGGTACAGCATTTGTTTGGCCTCCATGTTCACGTTCATCATCATCACTGGCATCGTTCTGCCATGGGTGATGAATTCGTTAGTGGTGCAGGAATGACGGGTCGTAAATCAGATCACTATGTCACCTTTACCAACTAAGTCAGTATATTATATCTATTCCACCCAATGTTGATGTTCGCGTCTTTGAGGGAATGTGACGGAAACTATATGTACCCACAACTACCTAAATGCAGTAGAGGGATCTCTCTTTTGTATATGGCGCAACGGTACAATTCCGAATTCTGTCAGAATGCTTATCCAGTAAATAGCATCACTCAGATGCCCTCGGACAACACGGAACATAGCTAAGGACGCCCACCGGATACGAAATACTCTGCCTGAGCAGTCCCCTGCCTGTCCCCAATGAATAACAGCTACCACTTTCGGATTTCGCCCCAGCAGCAAGATGACGTTAGACGTGACGAGATTATCAGATATCATATAGGAAATGAGCTCTACTGTTACGGGCGACCTTACGCCAGCCATTTATGGGTCCGAGCTAAGCCTGGACGGCCCTCCCTTTCTCTACTATCGCACACACTTATTTGGCGCCCATATCCCATCGAGCGCGAGAAAACGTCGTTATGAGCCTCTCCAGTCTTCTCGAACATTTGAATTACCGAATTGACTGGGTACATCAGACGGCATTAAGACGGGATTGATATGGTTTGTCATAGAAGAAGACGTGATTCGTTACCAGCCCTCAGGAGAAGTACGTACCTTTGTACTGACATTGCTTCGCACTCGATGGGACAGCGCATTCTCTCGGACTCTGCTTCTACCCCCCTCTTAGGTTAAATTCTCAATGAGAAGGCACCCCGACGTCAAATAAGCCTGGGTGGCGCTCTTGAAATAAACACCTCATTGTTTTCTACATGGAGGAAAGGTTCAAGAGTCCTGCCGAGATTTACCCGGGGAGTTACTGATTTGCTGGGCGTAGCTCATCCTACCTAGGGGCTTCGAGACTCATGAGACTAAGTTAATTAGCAAAAAGACTTGGCCCTGGACTGCTTTACTATATTTGTTGGAACATTGGCAGAAAAG
This sequence comes from Colletotrichum phormii, assembly GCF_030913505.1. Taxonomy (NCBI): domain Eukaryota; kingdom Fungi; phylum Ascomycota; class Sordariomycetes; order Glomerellales; family Glomerellaceae; genus Colletotrichum; species Colletotrichum phormii. The sequence goes on from NW_026851476.1 coordinate 126,164, forward strand.
GTGGATTGGGAAGGTGGTCTGGGCCGTTGCAAACGGCCCTTCCACCTACTTGTACCCAACGGAAGAATCGTGAGCTACGCCCACCAACTTCCTCCTTATACATACATACGCATGAGCTTCGTACCGGCCCTCAGGCTGCCCTGCTGAAGTGTATACCAACAATATTCGATCTTGTTCGCTTGAGAATCGTAAAGACGTTCGAGTATTTCCAATGTGTAAGGCAAGGAGATGATTTTACTTTAGGTAACTATCCATCTAAAAGTACAACTACAGACAAAGGAAATCTATAAAATCGACCGCGGCCTTCCTGCTGTGGTATCAAACTCGTGAATTAAGCAAAAAAATAGCCATCAACGCCGATCTGCTCCAATCATCAATCCTTTAAATGAGTGTCTGTGGTATGAGTCCCCTCTTAATTGGAACCATTGACCTTGGCGCCGTTCTCACTCTGCATAGCCTGCATACCAGCATTGATCTTGCCAAACTGCCACTCAGGCAGCGTAATGCCAGTCTGCTCGTTGATCGTCGTCATCAGAGGAGGCAGCATCTGGTAGACGTTGCGCATGGTATCAATACCAGAGTTGGCACCACCCTCACCAGAACCCTGGCTACCAGTGTTCCAGACGCTGATCTTGGGCTGCAGGCCGCGAATGGCCTCGGCATTAGCCTTTGCGAGCTGGACGTAGGTGCCCTTCTCGATCATGAGGTACTGCAGCAGACCGGCGGGCCCGCCAAAGGCAGTCGACATCTTGCCATATGCGTCCGCCATGGCAGACATGCCCTCGGCCTTCTTCAGCATGATGGCGAGTTCAGCCTCGGCGTTGAGCTGCGCCGAGTACTGGTGCGCCTCTGCGTCCTGGCGGGCCTTGTAGGCGTTTGCATCAGCCGTCTTGGTGGTGCGGTTGAACTCGGCCGAGGTATGCGCGTCGGCGTCCTTTTGCGTCTGGTAGGCCTTGGCTTCGGTCTCGCGCTGGCTCCTCTCAAAGTTCGCCTTGGCATCGGCCTCGATGGCGTAGGCCTCGGCGTCGGCCTCTTGCTGGCGCGCCTCGCGCTCGATGGTGGCCTTTACGACGTCGGTGGCACGCAGGCGCTCAATCTCTGCGGCGGCGCGCTTGAGCTCGACCTCGCGCTTGAGGTCCTCGTCCTTGGACTCGAGGGCGCGGCGGGCCTCGACGCGGGCGATTTCGACGTCCTTGCTGAGGGAGGCCTGGCGGGTGTCGAGGTTGGCCTCGGCGGTGGCGCGCTCGATGTCGCGGTCCGTCTTCTGGACGGCGGTCTCGGCGTTGATCTTTGCTATTTCACGCTCCTGCTCGCCCTTGCGCTTCGACTCACCGACGTTACCGCGCAGCTGGGCCTCGGCGACGTCGATCCTGGCCTGGTTGCTGGCGCCCTCGTGGGCCTTGCGGGAGAGGGACTCAAAGTAGTTTGAGTTGGGGGCGTCCTTGAGCTCCTTTACGTTTGCGTTGTAGATCTTGAGGCCGAATTGGCTGAGCTCGGATTGGATGTTGCGGAAGATACGGCGCTTGAAGACCTCGCGCTCGGTGAAGATCTCTTCCATGGTCATGCTGGAGACCAGGACACGGACCTCACCCTCGATGATGCCCTTGACGATGTTCTCGAGATGGAGCAGGGAGCTGGTCTTCTTGTCAGCGGACTCGGCGAGGAGCATGGCGTACTTCATCAGGGCGTCGCCGCGGTCCTCGCGACGGTTGGAAGACGTGTAGCTGTCGTCCTCATCGTGCTGCTGTTGCTCCGATGTACCGGAGTGGTGGTTGGATTGATGGGCGGCGTTGGCGCCGCGCTGGTTGACATCGGGACCAACGGTGAAGACGACGGGCAGGAGGAATTGAAGCTTTTCCTTGGTCATGGCCTGGAGGCTCATGGCATAGTCATGGGGCGTGATGCGGAAGCGCATGCAGCGTTGGAAGGGCCATACCCAGGCGGCCTTTGTGATCTTGACCGTCTTCACGGACATACCCGTGATGGCGAGGTATTCATCGGGGGCGGCGACTCTGTACGACATTTTGGCTGTGTTGTTTGGGTTGAAGTGAGTGGGCGTAAGGTAGAGATAGAGGAAGGGTTGGACGGGCGTTAAGGGTGTGAGATCTTATAAGGTGACTGCTCTTCTGAACGTGTTGGGATTAAGGCTCTTACTTGAGGATAACGTAATAGCTAGAGGGATGTTTGGACTAAAGGTTGCTTGAGGTAGTGATATGCTCTTGTAGATAAGAAGACTCGAGGTATCTCGAGGTAGCTCTATGTTTGTGTGACACAACACTGCAAGTAAAGAAGCTTACCGTCGTATTATATAGAAACAATGCGGTGAAACCGAGACATCAAGCTCCGAGCTCGAGAATGGGGTCATATCATTTCACCAACCTTACCTACCTCATTGAGCCCCTGACGGGGACGCCCAGCCAAGCAAGCTAGTATTACCAGTAAACGGTTGCAGGATGCATCATGCAGCTAGCGTGTGACCAGTGACCAGGCATTTTTTGTTTACACCACATAGCATTCTGGCAGCCTGTGAAATGAGCCTCGTGGCATGCCTAGCATAGCACATCATTGTTGGAGTGAAGACAAGCGTTGGGCGGTAACATTGGTAAATGGTCGCCGTCAGGGCGCCGTCCCGTTGGTGGCGGTGCATAGGGTAAGTCAAGACATCCATGGGTCCTGAATGTGGAGGAAATGGCATGGCTGAATTGGCCCCTTCCTATTGTTGCATCAGACGGCATGCACGGCAGGCAGCCGGTTAGTCAGTCATGTCTCTCCACGTGACACAGTCGGAGCATTTTAGGCCAATCAAAAGTCCGCAATGGATGAGCCAAGTCAGGTGATGTGGCTCAAGCGCGCTAGAGTTATTCTCGAAGCCTGCCGTATATGGCTGCCTAACTATGTAATCGCCCAATGTGGCTGGTCTGAGGAAATTAAGGTGTCGATCCACCCCCCCCCCCCCCCCCCAGCACGTCCCATCTGAGGCCCGCCACTTCTTCGCCCGACACATTGACAACACCCTCACTCACGATTTCGCCAGGTCAGACTTGCATCAAGGGATGCAGGGACGGGCTAATGCAAGTGCGCAGGCCAAAATCAGATCATCGAGGTTCCCGTCGATACAACACAGGCATGTAATTAATGTCTCGTCCACAATCCCTCTCAAACGGCATAGTCTGCTCCAGTTCCGGGAACCGCAATATGAAGGAAGGCCTGTCCTTCCCGTCACCGAACGCTTACTTTACGACTGCATGTCAACTACTTATCTTGCGGCTGAAACTGGCATCTTGATCACGCACTATCAACGCCAGGAAATCGCTCAAATATTCACAGTTACATCGGACTTGACTTGACCTTCTATTCCCTAATCGACGACCGAGTCCTGAGCCTGAATTTCTCTCCTATCAATCGACCAGCGGGCCTCATTCTCGGTCACCTGTTCCGGGAATGCTGAGCGAGGGCGCGCTAATGCCTCCTCGCCCCCTTCCAATAGAAACCAGCTGCGGCGCAGCACAGCACTTCAGTCGGGCGTTTTCCCCCTCCTTTTCTTCTCAGCACGTTCTCCAAGAACGCCTCCGAGAATCCTTAGAGCAAGCCATTAGCGTCACCGACAATCGTCGACTAGCAATTGCAGCGCCTGGCGATGCTGCTTCGCCCAGCCGCAATGCCGCTTGAACCGATCCCAAGGGTTAATCGAAGGATCTACAACACCCATGAAGCGATTCACAGCCTCTCACGGCCTCATTCCGTTCCTACTCTTTGATTCAACATAACCATACAATTCCCGCCCCTGCATATCATCAGTTGGTCCAAGGACCCTGTGACCCTGTGACCAACCAATCCGATAATCTCCGCCACCATCCCCGGATTGTGACTTCCACTCCGCGCAGGCATTCCGGTTCCCAACGCTCAGCCCTGTGGAAGTAGAATTGATGCTCCCATCGGCGTCGGCCGAGAGCACTTCAACCACCACATCGAACTGTGTTTCCACTCTTTCACCATTGCGGAATTGCCGTCTCGGCACCGAAAGTCGTTGCCTGCCTTTCCCGATCCTCCAAGGTTCATTCACTATTGCGGCACACATCTGATCTCAGACGTCGCCCGAGGCGTTTTCCAGCACAAGAGCGCTCAGTAAGTTGCGGTTCATCGCTCAAGGTCGTTGTTCACCCTGTGGCCCACGAACGCCTGGCTTCCAATCATCTTACCCACGACTCGCACTGCATCAGCCCTACGAGTTCACCTTCATACAAGTCTCGGTCGCCAAACCACGAAGCATCAACCTAGTTCCCAACCTACTCTAAGGTACCGTCGCGATGTCGAAAAGTCGTGATGGAGACGGGGACCTACCCCCCTCATACAACGAGGCAACGACATCGTACCACTCGCCATCGTCATTCAACCCCAACTCATCGGTCTCGGCAACTCTCAACAACCTCTCTTCCCTTCTCCGTGAAACACAAGCTCAACAAACTGCCCGAGATACCGTCACAACGACAGCTCTTCTCCCGCTTCTGACGCCCCACATCACATCACTCTTAACGCGTCTAGGGACAACCCCTCATCCGCCGGTATCAACAGAGCTCTATCTCGTTCCCTCGGCAACAGTTGGTCCAGAATGGATCATCGCCTCAGATGCCGACCCGAAGGCAGGACAGGTCGCGGAAGTCATCCGCGTGGAACCGGAGCCCGATCCCGATTCAAAGGGGAGGTGTGACACCAAGGGTCCAAGCTCGGGCTCAGCCTCCGGAAATGCAACTGCAGGCTCCTCATATGAATTTGACGAGTGGGGCCGCTGGGACGACGACACCAATGTAGGGTCGTCGTCGTCGTCGAGGGAAGGAGAATGGTGGTGGAGCGATGAGGGCTTGGCCCGGCGTCTCGCGAAACGACTACAGCCCGAGCCGAAGCTCGGCCGCACCGTCGTCCGTGCCGTGGTCGAACAGGCAAAAGAGGATAAGAAGGCCGGCCGGTGGGGGCTTTTCAGGACCGGCACGGAACCATCGTCGCCTTCGTCATCTTCTTCGGGCCCACCGCCTCCTCGGCAGATTTTGAAGCCCACGTCTCCTTCCACGACTTTTGAAGAAAATGTTGCTATGACGGTGCGCGCAGAGGAAGTCACCTTTCGCCGTGAAAACGAGATGGGAATATGGGAGAGTATGCGCGGCTTCGGAATCGTGGTGAGAGTAAGAATACGAAGGACATGAGGCTTCGATACCGAAGCGTCCAGGCTGGATAGCCAATTTCAGGAGGGTAGGACGTCTAACTGAGAAGTGTTCCTCTCTGACGATTTCGTACTTCGGACTATTTCGGTCATCCGCTGCAAGGCTATCTAGCCGAACGGCTGCCCATTGCTGACCAACTTCTCGGTCCTCGGCCTTGATGACGGGATGTCAGATGGGTTCGAGTTGACCAATGGGATAAAGCAATTCCTGGAGGATGCATACTGTTGGTATCCCTATCATAGGGTATTGGTTCGAACCGTAGGGTCCTGGGGGTGACGAAGTATCAATATCTCTGTATTGATTGATTCTGCGTAAGGAGTAGAAGGGAGATTCCAACCGGAGGTTGGGTGGGTAGTCGAGGTCGAAGTGTACCCCCTCGAGGTGGCCCATGCTCTGCCCCTACTCGCGGCCGAATTGGACTTCCAATCCGACACATACCTTTCGTCCGAATATCGGTCGAAAGAATCTTGAAAGCACATATGCTACCGTAAAACACTGGCAACGGTAACGGAAGATATTGGCGATAATAGTCAGTAACTAAATATAATACATGAGCCATGTTAACGCACGGCAGGACTTCCACAGCTAGGAATGTTGTAGTTGTATATAAGTCTTGCTATCGAATAGCCCAAAGGTTGCAATCCCCAAACTTGCAAGTAAATACTCAGACAAAGCTGTCGACAATGGTTTCTATTCAGCTAGTCAATCAGTCCAATGCCCTCATTGCATCTCTGCCCAAGGGCCTGGTAGCAGTCTTCATCGGCGCAACATCAGGTATTGGCAAAAGCACCCTCCACCACCTCGCCCAACACGCTCAATCCCCACGCATCTACTCCATCGCCCGCCCTCAAACCGTCGCATCGCACGAGTTCTTCCTCGCCTTGCTGCGCGCAAACACAAATCCAGACGACAGCTACACCATCCTCCCCGCAGACCACGCCCTCGTATCTGACATCGACGCCGCCATGGACACCATCCTCCAGAACGAAACAAAAGTCGACATCCTCTTCCTCTCCGCCGGCTTCATCGCCTTTGAAGGACGCCAGGATACTATAGAAGGCTTGGACCCATCCATGTCGACGCGGTACTACAGCCGCCTCCGCGCCGTACAAAAGCTCCTCCCTCTCCTCAACAACGCGCCTCGCCCGCGAGTCGTCTCGGTACTAGCGGCGGGACTGGAAGGTCCCATGGTCGACGAGGACGATCTCGACCTCCGTCGGCCGGGGAACTGGGGGTTCTGGCCTGCTTCGGTGCAGGCTACTACCATGGGCACACTCGCACTCGAGGTATTGGCGAGGGAGAACCCCGGTGTGAGTTTCGTGCATTCTATGCCTGGCATGGTGGCGACGCCTGGTTTGGAAAGGGCGAGGCGGTTTGGAGCGGTTGGTGCGGGTGGGGAGATGAGTGTTGAGGAGGCGGGTGCAAGGGGGTTATATTTGGTCACGAGTGATTTGTATGATTCTCAGGGACGGGAGGGAGTTGTGAGGGTTCCTGGAGGGGTTGAATGTGTGAAGAAGTCCGGAGGTGGGATCTTTCTGGTTGGTCCGCAGGGGGAGAGGGTTGACAATGAGGAGGTTTTGGGGGATATGAGAGAGCGAGGGTTGGATGAGAGGGTGTGGAGGTTCACTCAGGAGTTGTTTGATGATTGTCTGGAACGGAAATGAGGATGTATGGATCGATCGAAGATTATAAAGAATTATAGAAGTTCTTCGAGACCACGATCAAGTGTCATGGTTTAGGTATCGACTGACGGATGATGCTCTCAAATCCTGGTTCGGCTCGTAAAATTGGCGTTAAAAAACGCCATCTAGCATTACTATAGGAGAAGGTCTTTATGTATCGAACCCTCAGAGGATTAATTATCTATCCAAGCTTATAGGATGAGTTTGTATCCAGTCAACGCAGTCTTGCTCTAAACCTCTTTCCTACCAAAATTACCCAGGAAAATATACAAAAAGATCCTGCCAAACAGAATGTTGAAAATGGCAGGAACAATGACGATGATAGAAGCAGCAATCAGGATGTATAAAGCGGCAGCCTGCAGGGAAGGAGCAAGAACAAACGAAAGGCGTGTGGTGCCTTCCAAGGCAGACTTTTCCTTGCCCTTCTCTCGCTTCCATCCCGATGCTCGTGGAATTTTCTTCCCACCTACCTACCTACTTATCTTAATTTCAACTCCCGCCACCCATCTGAGATTCCAGCTCACCTTCCATCCTCACCTCACCCACCTTCAGGCTTCATCTCACTACAGCTCTCACCTCAACAGAGTCGGTTGAAAGCACTTTCTTGGCTTTCTTGTCTCTCCCTTACATTTGATGGACGCCGTTTCGATGGACACCGCCTCGAAGGACGCCGCCTCGAAGGACGCCGCTTCCATAGCGCGTTTTCTCCAAAGCCACGTGCGTCGGGAGATGCGTGGTGACAATCCATCAGGCCCCAATCCCGTGGCCGTGGCCATGAAACCCGTTTTCCTCCGACTGCTGGAGGAATACTTCAGTTGGCCAGACTCGCAAGGGCACAGTCTACCAATCTAGACACTACTGCAGTTGATAATTAGATGACTGATACTGAACAGCAATCCCGATCCCGCCAATCTGGCCCGCATTCCCGAGATGCAACAATTGCTAGATGCTTTCTTGAGCCGAGAAGGCCCCGACGGAGAGTAATGTCTACCCGATTTTCATCGACGCACCTGATAGATTGCTAACACCATACTGAACAGCGTGCCCAGCATGCTAGATCTCGAGTGCCTCTTTCAACGTTTGGCATCACACACACCGCGGCTCTCGAACAGCGACTACCTCAAGGACCTCGACCAGAAGATTCCCTTGGTGCAACAGATCAATCAACTGTGTAGACAGTTCCATTCAGATGCCTCGATGAAGGAGCTTCACTTGGACAAGGCTTCGTTCTGGTCCACGTTGATGACCATGGACTTGGAGAGGTTGACAGAAGTTCGACGCGACCTGGATGATATGACCAGCGCCAGGGCCAAGAGGCTTCTACTCACGGTGTTTCCGGCATGGGCCATCGCAACACCAACGCTTCTTCGTTCTTGTATGGTACACCCCTGTCCGCTCTTCTTTGAGTTTACTAACTCGTTACTCAGTCATGCGCGGCTACGCGAAGGAGCCTAACCTCTTGTGTTGGCCAAAACTGCCGTTGAGCAACACGTCCGAAGCCAAAAGTATAAGCATCAGCTGCTCCTCGATGGATAAGTCAACCCATCCACTTTCGGTCCACCCCCCCCCCCCCTTTAGGCCACTCCATTATATCCCTCCCAGCCACCGCATTATTATCCTACCCTCAATGTACAAACCACCACAACAATTACAAAAATCTTCCAAATGAATTTTCTTTTCGCACACTTATTTATTGATATGTAATGGTCGATTATACCGAAAATAAAGTTGATCGGGCTCTTCTAGCTATTGTAGACGGTCTCTCGGTCAGGAGAGCCTCGACTGAGTTTGGAGTACGACGATCAACACTTCGCAATCGTATAAGCGGCCAACAGAATCGAGCAAGGGCTTTTGCTGAGCCTCAGAGGCTTCCTCCTTGGCAGGAAGATAAGCTAGCTGAATGGATTCGAATTCAGCATATTCTAGGAGTCTCTCCAACCCATGAGCAAGTTAGGGAATTCGCTGAGCGAGTTCTGCGTGCCAATGGCGATACTAACCCTATTAGAAAGGGATGGATCTATGCCTTCCTTAAGAGAAATCCATCAATCAAGGTCCAGAGAAGTCGTACCATTGATTCAAGGCGTGTTAATGGAGCAACTACTAAGGTAATTAGGCCCTAGTTTAGATTACTCGAGATACCAGAGATTAAGGGCATTAAACCAGCCAACCGGTATAATATGGACGAGACTGGTATCCTTAAGGGCAAGGGATCTAATGGGTTGGTCTTAGGTATGGCAGAGACCAAAGCAGTGCGAAAAAAAGAGCCTGGATCGCGTGCTTGGGTCTCTATTATCGAGTGTATCTCTGCTGATGGTAAAGCCATCAAGCCATTGGTCATATATAAGGGAAAGTCGGTCTAACAGCAGTGGTTTCCCCTTCAACTTAACCCATATAAGGGTTGGCACTTCACAACAATAGATAATGGGTGGACGACAGACCAGACTGCCCTCCATTGGCTGAGGGAGGTGTTCTTGCCAGAGACCCAGACACCCCCCTCCCTCCTTAGGGACCCCCTTGGTCGACTTAACGGTCAAAAGGAGCCTCGATTGTTGGTTCTGGATGGCCATGGGAGTTATACGACGACTGAATTTATGTAGGAGTGCTTTAGTAATAACGTCTACTTGCCCTTCTTGCCACCACATACCTCTCATGTCCTTCAGCCCCTGGATATGGCTGTTTTTGGACCAGTGAAGTCCACTTACAGGAAGGAGCTCGGAAAGTGCGATATAATAGACAATTCTACTATCGTTGGAAAGCGTTACTTCTTAGACTGCTATACGAGAGCTCGTTTGGCGGGTTTGACGTCGTCTAATATACGAAGTGGTTGGAGAGCAACTGGACTATGGCCAATCAATATGGATCGACCACTTACCAACTCAATGCCAAATGGTCCTGCCCAGCCCAGCCACACCATTAAACAATACCGCAAATACTGGGTAAGCAATTGGTAATGTCCTAGGAGCAATTGATTAGGCAGTAGCGACGTCTATTGTTAACTGGTTAACTCCTAGGAAGGCCAGCGAGCTGTCTGGCCACTTAAAGCTATTTACAGAGCTTAGTCCAGACCACACCACCCAACGACTGCTCTTCAAGAAGGTCAAGAAAGCTTTCAGCGAACAAGCCTACCAGTTGGCCACCTCTCGGCACCAAGTTCGAGTTCTTGCAGCCAGAGTTACCCGCATGGCCCCCAGGAAGAAGAAGACTGTACAGATAGACCCTAATACCAGGTTCGCCAATATCAAGGACATACAGAGAGCTCAGGAGTATTCTGGCGAACGTCTCGTTAGTCCCAGTCGACTCGCAAGGGTCGATTTACCTAGTGACGGTAGTGAGTGTATTGTAGTGGCAGTGGAAGGTAGTTAATTAATTGAGTGTACTTGGTGGTGGTGATCTGAGACCATTTTCGTTGGGGTGGCCGAAAGTGGGTGGGTTGACTTACTGGTGGAAAGGAGAAGTTGAAATTGACACTCTTTCCGCAAAAGGCACGTCAACGTGACGGCAACTGCTGCGTCCTCACAAAGCATGCCCCCCTTGTTACCGAAGTCTATCACATCATTCCACTTGATCTATTGAGATTGAGAACCCATCTGATCAAGCAATTAGAAGGAATGAGATCATGGTATACAGAAGAAAGCTTGACCGTCCTTCTGAAGAAGTTGGCATCGGAGTCTCGCGATGAAAATATCATCGACACTCGCCGTAACATGATCTGCTTGGACCTATCAATAGGCCAATGTTGGTTCAGGGGGAGATTTCATGCTCAAGCCGATGGGTCGCCCAGTCCAGACGGTCGTCCCAGTTCCAGCAGAAGACCAGGCTGATGAACCTCAGACGAAGGTCGTATGGGTTTTGACGCTGATCTTCTACTGGCTTCGAAAGACGGAGTTTCCAGGCATGCAGCAAACCGTTCCTTTCGACACTGATCCCCGCCAGCACTTCGAGGACCTTGATCCCATGCATTTTGCGGCCTTTAATGTCAAAACCAATCATCCCTTCCTCGGCGGAGAGATCATTCGAATCTTTGCCCACGATGAGAAAGACTTGCCTGACTATGACTTCTTGGACCTGCGAGCGAACCTGTTTACGGCATTCTCGCTAGCAGCTGCTGTGGATCCGAGGGCCTACAAATTTGAAGACGATGGCGACAACAACGGCGGCGGTGACGGTGACAACGAAGACGACGACTTCGACGATGCGGTAGCTTCTAGATCTCCCATTCGGATGCGGATGAAGGAAGGGGGTCCACTCACAGTCGAATCTACAGCGCCGCATCATGCCTTCGGCCGCTACTGACGAAACGTCTCATGCCCAGCATGATTCGGCCGAAGCTGCGGTTGGAGCGGTACGCCCCGATGATGATGGCAACAAGGATACCGCCGAGGACGACAAAACGGTCGACGAGATTCAACTCTCTACTGCCTAGTTGTTGTTGTTGTTGTATTTAACGCCGTGGCGGCAAGGGCGCAGCCGCCCTTGCGGCCGACCTCCCGAGGGGTATATGGCGTGGAGGGCCGCAGGCTCAAGCTACATACTCTACAGTACACGCCTCTTCCTAACGTCCTCCAAGTCTTGCCCGTGGGCTACTATGTGTCCTGTTCGTCCCTAGTACCCGCTGGTTCTCTAGTTCCGTTGTGACCGTCAGATCCTCTACGAGGAGGGGGTTGTTGGTAGGGCCTAGGTCAAGACCTAGTCCTTAGTACCGCGGGCAGATCTTCTGGAAGAAGTCCGTTACGGAGAGAAAGGCCTGGAAGCCTTTAGGATTAGTAATTAGCCCCTTATAGTACCGCTCTAGGGATCCTATAGGTCCTATAGGCTCGAGTGGACTAGAAGGGTGGAGGGTAGGCCACTGATACCTCCTCACTAGGGTCTTTTGGTAGTAGACTAGATGGTCTACTGCCTTTGCCTCCCCGTACGAGTAGGTAAGTAGTGCTTCTCTATAGTTGAAACGTTGGTGGTACTATTCGAAGTCTCTATGGCCTGATCGGGCTGCTAGGAGATGGTGAAGGATGGCTCGTGGTAGAGCTAGTTTAGGGGGGCAGGCAAGGGTAGCTTTAAGCCCTAGTTAGGTATAACGGGATGTTACTTCTCGCTACCACCACTTCTTATATTGGCGCCGTATATGCTCTTTAGTAAGCCGTTTGATCCCTGATAGGGTAGCTAGTTGGCCCCTAGGGGTTGGTAGGGTTGTGCCCTCCTTAGCTGGGCTGTCTGCTTCCTCGTTTCCTCTGATCCCTTGGTGCCCTGGGGACCAATGGGTTTGTATATCGTATATATTGACTGCCTTTTGTATTTCAAGGAAGGCTGCTTGGGAGGAGTCTGGGGCCTTGCCGCGTATCCCCTGGATAATGCTAGTGTTATCGATGTAGATGTGTATAGGCTGTCCCTGGGAGGTAAGGAGGGCCCGTCGGAGCCCCGCCCTTGCCCCTTCAGCCTCACCATCAAATACTTCTGCTAGGCCGAGGCGGCCGCAGCCCTGGGCTATGCGTTTGTTGTTTCGGTATATTACAAAGCCAAACCCTGTAGCACCATTAGGGGCTTTAGAGCCGTCTAAGTAGATAATAGTATGCTCTTTTGGCACCGTCTTGAGCCATGTCTGGAAGATCCTGGCTGCTACCTCCTTCGTCTGTGTAATTATAAGGTCACAGGACCCTGGAAGGTATTGCGGCTGTAGAAGTGTCGGCCTTGGGCACTTGGGTAAGAGGCCGGCTGTTCTTTGAAGCCTCGTCTGTTGCCGCCATGGCTGTAGGAGCCTTGGGACTAAGGGGTGCTGTTGATTAACCTTCTGTAACCGTGTAGCGAAGCGTAGCCGTACTGCTTTGAGGGCTACCTCTGCCGTAGGTAGGCCAGCGTCTCGGATAAGATAACTGGTTGGTGTAGTTCTCTAGATAGGTAGGATAGCTCTCGCTGCTGCTGTGATGACTTTGCTGACTCTGCGGACTAGGCGCTTTTGTCCTGTACTAACTATATCTGTCTGTGAAGTAGTGCTACTGCTGGTATTGGTGCTGCTGTTTAGAGCTGGTCTGGTCAAGCCTGCGTACCAGGTCTTAGCTCCATATAGGGCTGTTGGGAGGACATAAGTAATAACCGCTTTTCGAACTGCAGCTGCTGGGTGCAGCTGCTCGGAGCCCCCTTTTAGTGTTTGTTAGGTGCCGTAGGAACTGGGCTGCCTTCTTTGCTGCTGCTGCCTTCGCTTCCATATGGTGCCGGAAGGTGAGTCTCTTGTCAAACTAGACCCCTAGCTATCGTATAGGCTTTATTGAGGCTTTGATAGTTAGGCTACTCGCCTGAATATCTGGTAGGCCTGTTGTCTGATTATGTTTTCTGCTGAAGTGGACTGCCACACACTTAGCTGGGTCGAAGGCTACTTTGTTCTCTATACCCCAATTGAGGATACGTGTGATCTCCTGACCTAGCGCTATAGCATTGTCCTCTAGCGAAGGGCTAGTAGCTACTAGACCTATATTATCTGCATAGCCGAACCGTAGCTTTTGATTATTAGCTAGAACATTAGCTATATAAAGTTAGAAGAGAATAGGGGATAGTGGGGAGCCTTGTGGTAGCCTACAGGATAAAGGGAAATCCTCTGTAGTTGTATCCTCTAGCCTGGCCCGGGCTTGTCGGCTAGAGGTAAAGGTGAAGATTAGCCTAATTAGATGATTAGGCCAGCCCTGCTGTCGTAGCCTGATAATAAGTCGGTTTCTTAGGATAGAGTTAGAAGCCCCTTTAACGTCTATTGTTATAAGAGTTGCAGTAAGCCCTAAGTCTAGAGCCCTCTCGATCTCGTGGGTTAGATAGGCTATTAGGTCGACTGCAGCCCTCCCTGGTAATTCTCTAACCTGCTGTGGGCTAGCAACCCCTTCTAGGATAGTAAGGTAGGCCATCCTTTTTACTATTAGCCGCTCTAGGCCTTTACCTAAGCAGGATAAAAGGGATATCGGACGCTAAGACCCAGTATTTGAGAAGTCTGTTTTCCCTGGCTTCTGGATCACGATAACTTCTGCTTTGCGGAACGGTCTAGGGAAGTGGCCTACTTGAATACAGGCCTGGAAGAGCTGCTGTATAGGCCTAGCTACTGATTCCCAGGTCTGCTGTAGTAACTTTGTAGTAATCCCGTTAATCCCAGGGGTTGTAATCTTTGTTAGAGTAGCATGGCGTACTTCTTCCATGCTAACCATATCCTGCCAGGGCACTAGACGCCGTGCAACTACTGGGATAGTAAAAGGATCCCCATGTAAGTCGTCTATAGCGTCAAATCTCTCTAGTAAAGCCTTTCGTAGGGCCTGAGCTTTATCGTAGCTGTTGTCGATTATCTGACCTTCTACTATAAGAGGCGGGCCTTTAACAGCTAAGCTAGACTTCCGCCAGCCTAATATCTTATATAGGTCTTGGTCTGTCTTAGCCTCTTCGATCTTAGCAGTCCAGTAAGCGCGTTTTGCCCTTCTAACAGTTGTTAAGAAGACCTTTTGCTCCTCCAGGATGGGGGGAGGTATAACTAGCCCAGGTTCCTGGGCCTGCTGGCGCCTAGCCTCGATAGCAGCTCGGTGGGCTTCTACGCACTCTTCTGTCCACCAGGGGGCTCCCCTACCCTGATTTGTCCGTCTCTTACCTACAGCTTGAATAGCTGTATAGAAGAGGCTGACTAGTTGGGTAGCTAGAGTGTCCAGCTCTGCTGGACTAGGTACTTCCCCTAGGGTAGGTAAAGTTGAGGCTCTAGCTCTTACTAGGTCGATAAGTCGGGGTAGGGCTGACTCTGGGACTGAGGGGTGGCCAGTCTGGCGTTTATGTTCCTCGGCCTTGCCTATAGGGATAATTGTTGTGATAGCTTGGTGGTCAGCCCCTGGGTAAAGGTGTGGGCTAATATAAGCCTTAGTAAAGGGGATATTTGAGAATGTTAGGTCGAGGGTATGCCTATGAGTATGGGTAGGGACCCTAACCTCCCTAATAAACGAAAGATCGTATCCTTCAGCCCACTCTGTAATATCGTCCCCCCGATTCCGGTTAGGGGAGCCTGGTTCCTAGGAAGGGTGGCGGGCGTTAAAGTCCCTGGCTATAAGGGCTCTTTCTGGCGCATGGTATCCTAGGAGAGTAGTAGTCGTATGGTTTGTCGGCTTACCTGGCGGCCTATATACGTTGATAATAGTGAAGTTGCCAGCCTTAACCCATAAGATATCTCTCGTTTAGGTAGGCCTTTGTTGCTGTATTTGAAGTCTTAGACTCTTACGTATGTAGGTCATAACCCTAGGTCTTGTTTCTTTACTATTCCAGAAGTCAACTGGGATATAGGAGTTGAAGCCTGGGTGTGTATTAATCTGCATTTTGTCTTTATAGCCTATCCAGGGTTCCTGGATTAGTACTATATCGATTTGATCTTCCCAGAAGAGCTCTAGGAGAGCTGTATGAGCTGGGTTTTTCTTCCCCACGTTACACTGGGCTACCCGTAGTGCCCGTGGGGCAGCTGGTCTGAGCCTACTGTTCCGAACTTCCGAGTCGAGGTCGAGGTGGGTGTAGGCATTAATAACATTGTAACCAGGCTTCTGTACTACCCTCTGGCTCCTGCTGCTGCTCGGGAGCGGGCGGATAGGGCGGTTGGTTAGGGGGGGTAGGACTGGGTCGTTAGGGGCTTGCGGTCCTTCTGCTTTAGCCTTATTCTCATCTTTATCTATACTGCTATAGCTAGCCGTATCACCAATGTCCGCTACAACGATCGAGTCCTGGGTAGGAGTAGGGGCGCGTGGGCGCTTTGAGCCGGGCTGATGGCTTATTGGGCTGCTGCTAGGCTGCTGGGTGCTGTTGGCTTGAGTGCCGGCCTGGATGTTCTGATAGAGGGCCTTATAGGCCTTTAGTCTAGCCTTACGGATCCGGGAGAGTTCCTGTCGGCCTGGGAGGGTAGGGGAACTGTTAACCACTAGGGGCCTTGCTGGGTAGTCCTTGTGGTTAGCTTGAAAGGGGCCGCAGTAGTTGGCGTACTTCGGTCTAGCTATGTAGGGCCTAGTCTCATGGGAGCCTGAGGGCCTGCCGTAGTTGCCACAAAGTGGTTGCCGGTTGTAGTGCCGGTTTGAGTGATATCCCTGGCAACCGGGATCATGTCTGCTTAAGGTCTTCTTCCTTTGGATAAGCTGGGACCTACTGCTTTGGTTGAATAGTCTAAAGGGTGGTACTTCTGCGGAGAAGGAGATAACCCAGAAGACTTCGTTTATAATAGGGTTAACGCCTAGTCGAGATTGTTGGGCCCGGATAGGCTTACGTCCTGTTTGTGCAAGGACCTCGTCTTTAAGCAGAGTAGCTGGGTCGAGGGCGTCTCCATCAATAGTCCATAGCTTAGCAGGGCAGCGTGGGACGACGTAAGTAAACCACCTAGTAGGGGTCTCAACCTTATAGTCCCCCAGACAGTCTGCCAGCTTCTCTTTGTTTATAAGGAGGGCTTGCTGGACCTGCTTATTCAGGGGTCTCAGTAAGTAGCCAGTTGCAATACGGTATATATGTAGGATATCCGCCAGCTGGAGCCCAAGAGCCTGGCAGATCGTCCGGCGTAGGGTAAAAGGGGCATGCTTCCTAGCAGCCGCTAGACCCTCTTCAGGGATACGGGTAAAGACTCGGAGGTCCTCCTTTGGTTGGGCCAGAGCCAGGGCCTGGGTCTGGGCCTGAGTCTAAGTCTGGCCTTGGGGCCGGGTTAGGTTTCGGGTACGGGCCGGGGCTGGGGCTAGGACTGCAGCCGGGGCTGAGGCCGCCACATCGGCCCAGTTCCGGCGCGGGGTCGGGGCCGCCGCCTCGCTACCCATAATCCTCTTCAAGGCTTGGATTACATAGGCTGTAGCCTCCTTTGCGATCTGCTTCCTGGGCCCCTCGAAGCAGGAGACCACGTTATCCATAGACTGGGCGATAGCTACAAAGAAGTCCTTTCGGGCTTCATAATGCTTCGCTTCTTCATTCAGGGCCGTAAGGACAGCTCTAGTAGCTATCCCAGTTGCAGTCGTAGGCCCCTTAGCCGTTAAGGGGGTTGTCGTATAGGCGTCAGGCTGGCTTCCCACGAGGCTGGGCCGGGGTGGCTGGGCCTCGGTACCGCGGCGGCGTTTAGCCCTAGAGGTTGAGGACGACTTCGGAGGGGGTCCAGAGCCTCGGTCAGGGCCGGCCGAGGAGGCCGGCAGCGGTCCAGAGTCCGCCGGAGGCTGCGAGGCCATCGCGGGAGGGCGCTGGGTGAGAGAGGTGAAGGATCTTCAGCTGTTAAGGGTTTTGGTGGTAGCCCACGTATTATACTAACAGTGGATGCCAAGAAAAAAATGTCTCTACTGCCTAGGAGGAGGAGGAGACGGCCGAATCTTCGTCCCGCAAGCCGAACATCATCGACACTCTCAGCAAAGGACGGCAGAGAATAGGAGCCGTCTTACGATCATTCCAGAGAGGCCTTTTGCGTCGGCGGGAGGAGCGGGCCGACAAGGATAGTTCAAAGTGAGCGGTCGTCGTACGGAAACTTCCTGTTCTCTTGCTCCCCTGCGCCACCATGCTGGACTTCATTCTGTCTGCAAATGTATTCTGAGGGCGAGGCCACTTCTATTCTTCAGCACATGGCTACTATTTCTTCTGTTCTAGGTACAACTCATACTCGTAGCTGGAAAAGAGGAAGGGAGCAACACCCTTGAGGTCGTTCTCGAACAGAGGCATGCTGGCATAGTACTGGAAGAAGAGTCAGAAACAGGGCCAATCAATGTATTCATAGCATAGAATGGGATTTCACATACCTGGAACGTGCCGTTGGAGCTCAAGCTACCAGTCTGCACAGTCCATCCCCAAACAAGAGCATTATCACTCTTGCGCGTATCGGAAAACGTGTCCGTCATCAACTTGTATCCGCTAAGCGCAGACTTGAGGTACCTGTCGCCCTTAATGTAACCCAGACGAACACTCTTGAGCAAGCCGTACACGAACATGGCAGACCCAGAGCTCTCAATGTAGTTCCCCCACTGGCCCTCGGTCCCAGGCGTCATGACAAGCCACCATCCCTTCGTCTTCTCATCCTGCGCAGCCACAACCGCGTCCGAGACATGCTGCAGATACCCAACCAGCCGCTCGCGGCCCGGGTGGTCCAGGGGAAACAACTCGAGGGTGTCGACGAGAGCCATGACGTACCACCCGACGGCGCGGCCCCATACATTAGGCGAGGCGCCCGTCTCCGGGTCAGCCCAGATGGCCTTTTTACTCCAATCGAAGCCGTGCAGCGGCAGGCCGTTTGTCGCGTTGCCGAGGATCGTACCTGCAGTAACGAGGTCGAACTGCAGCGCGATATCGTCCCACGCGGTGGTGTTATCCGGCTCGAACTCGGCCGTCCAGCGGGCGTAGAAGACGTCGAGCATGTAGATTCCGTCGAGCCACATCTGGTCAATGTACACGGGGTAACGATGGTAGAACCCGCCGTCCGGGGATCGGCCCGTGCGGTCGATCTGCTTGCGCAAGGTCGTCGCAGCAGTCTTGTAGATTTCGTCCCCGGTGGCGTTGTAGATGTCGAGAAAGGTATGGCCGAAGCGAATGTCGTCGATGGAGTTGCTGTTGTTGTAGAGCAGGATCTCGCCGTCTTGAGCAGGGTAGAGGAGGATGTCCGTGGCGTGCTTGACGTAGTCGTAGTACCTCTTGTCGCCTGTCCTCTCGTAGGCGCGAAGGACGCCCGAGTAGAAGGCGGAGATTGTGTAGGCGTAGGTTGGTTCTACGCCGTGCTTGATCTGGGAGTCGGCCATCCATGTTAGATACCGGGGCTCGCCGTCGACTTTGCCGGGGTTAAGCTTCTCTTCGGGGGAAATGGAGAACCAGCCGTTGGGGAGGGAGATGGCTGCGGATGAGAGGGCGGCGCTGGCGAGCGCCGTGGTTGCTAGTGAGGTGATTCTCATGATGAGCACTACTTGACTGCTTTCCAGCTAGATTGTTGATGGTATCGACGACTTGGAGGGCGAGGAGCAAGCTGAAGAGCACAACGTTCCATTATGGCAACCCCAAGGGTCATATTTATGCAAAAGCCTGCCTCCCAATTAGAACACCATAAAGCTCAAGAGATTTCATGAAGTTCGCCATATTCAAGGTTCCCCTCACTCTTACTCCGTCCAAGATCGGCCAAGAGCCGGCCAATTTGACTGAGTCGGTTGGGGTTCTATTCCATCTGCAGCTTTGCTTATCCGGTGCGTGCCTAGGAGCAAGAGCACGAGCTTGAAAGGGGGACACATCATCTTGGCACTTGATCAACCCAGGAATCGGAGGCATGATGTCAAGCCGAGGACCGGATAGCTGGTTCGAAGCTCTGGAGCTTGACGGAAAAGCAGGGTCTCTCTAAGACTGTGGAGCCCATACTAGAGACTCAATTGACGTTGAGTTTGCGGGGAAGGCCGGGGGGACGACCGGCCGGAGCGGGGAAGTCCAGTAGTCTGCTCTTATGCTTAATCTCACACCAGGGCACCCCGTACAAGAGATATTCGAGCTTGGGATGAACGGTAGTTCATGGAAATCGCAAGTAAAACTCGGTTGTCAGCGGTTTTGATTGATCAAGGGCAGGAGGCTCACTCTCACAGTAATCCCCGACCTATCTTTGTACGCACTTTCACTCGGGTCTCTCACGGAGACGTCTGCACGACATTCCGTGTGCCGGAGCGGTAGTAGTCAGCCGGGAATATGTCGACTATTTTCTATCGGCTCCTTCCCAGTTGTTCAAGGTGCATGAAGGATGTTGTTCTTCCTCTGGAAACTCGGCACTCAAGTTCTTCAAATTGCCGACGAATTTATACACCAATCAAAAGCACGACTGGTGATGTAGTTGGTCTGGCACCTAGAGCGATGAACAAACCGTTAGATCTCGGCGGTTGTTAAGCCGGTTGGCTTGTCCCCAATGCTTGGCATCATCTCCATTGCGAGAAGGCGGTGACGCCTATTCATATTAAATCTACCATGCAGCATCAGCATCGCCATTTTGCCAAGCCCCAACCACACCGTGACTTTTCCGTTTATAGGCCAAGCACTTTTCCGCGCTTTCGGAAGGTCGCGATGATCTTCCCTCTTCGCCATGTTCGTCGAGTAGTCCGAGTCCTCTTACTTTAATAATATTAACAGCCAGGGACCCGAGAATTTTTATGAAGCACAGTGACCTGTCCTGGCCAATTTTTGTTTGTACATTGAGTCAAGGTGATGCTTGATCTTTCACTAAAATCGAGCTCGATAAGCGATGCTCACTTTTGTTTCGAAGAGTAATCACCACCACGTGTGCGATCAAGGTGAATCGAGGAAAGCCTTGGCGGTAACTCATCATCACGCTATTTTTATTCTTTCATGTTTTCCCCATCAATTAAATTTATGGCGGTCGAAAATCGGCCTTGCTGTAGTTCTCGTCAAGCCTGTTGGAACCTGGCCCGTCATCTTCTCTGAGTACGATCAAGTCTAATGATGACTTCAGTCTACCATGAGTAGAGTAACAAGTGGGTGGCACGATAACCCGCCAGCCAACATATCATCAACCCCCGTTCTCATGTGTAACACAATTATCCCTCTTGCTGTCTTTTTTGAATCATTATTCAAAGAATTTACCCAAAGAGCAAGCTAAGAGTAATGTTAGTGACATCAATAGCAGCAGAGAGAGAAACAGTAATTAGTTGATGGAATAGTAGAGACAACGGAAGTGGCAGTGGTGATAGAAATCTTAATAGGTCCTAAAGTTGACATGAGGTGGGGCACTTAGTGATGAAGATGAGATCAATCTCAGAAAAGTAGGAAATTCAATCTCCCGGCTACCTAGTACACTCACCCAACGACTCATCATGCCTTTTTCTATGCGTCTCTCACCTCGTCATCGTAACCACAGAAATTTGGCTTGTCTGCGTAGATGGACATGGAGATACATGCATTCTTCAAAGCCGCCATCCGTAAATCTTGACTCAATCGTGGATCAGCGGGTCTCTACCCGTCCGATCAAGTGCCGGTGCAAGCGGGACGCCCCATATGGAATTCTTCAAAGATTGCCGAGAACGGGCAAATCTCGAGCTACGGGATGGGAGGGATAGGGGTCCGTTCACCACAAACTTTCTTAAAAGCCTCATTTTCGACCCCAAAGTAACTCCACTCGCCAATCACGTCAGTTATCTTCAACTTCACAACCCGTTTTGCTCATTTCTCTCTCTCAACTTTCCAACCAAACGTAAACGCCCAAACACCACTCTAGACAATAGTAGAACAAGATTACTCCACACGGGAAGTACCACACTCTTCTCATTCAACCGTCCACGAAAAGCCAATATCAGACTAATCCAACAAAGGTACCCATCACCTCATCAAATGACGGACCAAAGGACAATCCACCAACCAATCCACCCCTCGGTCCGCGCCAAGCTGGACCCAGAGTACGTCGCCCTCCACGACGCCATCATCCAGTACATGGAACCCTCCGAGGCCCGACCCTGGGACCCGGCCTCGCGCTCGGCGCCGAACCCGCTCGCGCACACCACGCAGAAGCTCTCGCCCGTCGGCAGGCAATGGGACGAGGAGATTGGCGGCGAGATCCAGGTGCGCGTCTTCGTGCCCGAGGGTCAGGCGCCGTCCGAGGCCGGGTGGCCTTGCTTGGTCTGGTTCCATGGCGGCGGGTGGGTGAATGGTGGGCTGGATAGCGAGAATGGGTTCTTGACGCATGCTTGTAAATGTAGGTTTTTCAACTCTCAACTTCCATTTTTGCTCAAATTCCTTCTACGCATATGCCCCTCCCTCCTCCTTGCGGAAATATGGGATATCGATAGACTGGAATGTTGCTGTGAGTGAGCGTGAGCGTGACCGTTGACGGAGAGTATTATAAAACATAGATGTAAAGTGCGTCGTCGTCACGATAAATTACCGCCACGCCCCGGAACACGTCTACCCAGCCGCCGTCGACGACTGCCTCACGGGCCTCAAGTGGCTCTACGAACCCTCCAACGCCTCCCGCATAGGCATCAACACATCCCTCGTCACAATCGGCGGCCTCTCGGCGTTTGTCAACCTCCCCTTTCTGCCCGACTTGCCCAGAAAACTAACAAACCCCAACAGAGGCGGCAACCTAGCCGCAATCACAACCCTAACCGCCTCCCTCGCCTCCTTCTCCCCGCCGCCCATCTCCCAACTCCTCCTCTGCCCCGTAATCGACTCAACTGCCACCGCCTCCACAGGCTGGTCCGCCACAAAGTATGTCCCCTGGCTGACGCCCTTCCGCATGGGCTGGTACCAGGACCTCTACTTCTCCCGCGGCGATGCCGACAAGAAGCAGTGGCAGGCGTCACCATGTTTCGCACCGCCCGAGATTCTGGCAAGGAGTCCGAAGACGTGGCTTGCTGTCGCGGGGGTGGATTTGTTAACGACGGAGGGGTTGGCGTATGCGGAGCTACTGAGAGGCGTTGGGGTCGAGGTTGAGACGAGGGTGTATGAGGGGGCGACGCATTCTGTGCTTGTGCTTGCTGGGTATGTGTTTTCTTCTCGTTTGATAGTCTGTTTCTTTCGTTTGGCGTCTATCTCTTTCTCTCTCCCTCTCTCTCTCTCTCTCTATATATATATATATATATATAGGTTTTCAGTCTGCGTATTGCTTGCTTGGATATGAGCTGACTGACTGACTGACTTTTCCCCCTTCTAGTGTCCACCAGATTAGCAGGAAACTCGTCCACGACGCATGTGCCGTCCTGGCAAAGGGCTTCGGAACATTGTACGATGCTGCGGCGGCTTCTATCTTCTCTCAAGAGGAGTAGCCCGTTCATGACGTGGAAGGGGAGGAGGGCAAAATGTTTGACCATTGTGCGGACTTTTGTCTTACTCTCGCCCATGGCATCATAGCCCAGGGCACTAGAGTTTAGAATGCGTCTCGGAACCACAAGAGGGATAGACATAGCAAGAGCGAAGAAGAAACATAAAAATGGTATTTGTCTTTTTTATCGTAATTACAAACCATGTAACCGTCAAAGGGCTGAGGAAAACCCGTAAAACTTTTTCGTAGTTGACGTTTTGACGACCTAGTCTACTTCCTAGAAGGGCGTCTTGTTTATTATGCTCAGAGAAAAGAAAAAGGGGGAGGGAACATCCATAATGAAGACCGCCTCGAGCAGTCAACCGCGATGCTCTCTCGACGACGTGAACCATCACGACGCCGTAAGAAGTTTCTGCAGCTCGGCAAAACGCACCGGCTTGGGCAAGAAAACATCAAATCCAGACGTCTCAGCATCCCTCCTCGCATCCGCGCTCGCCAGCCCCGTCAGCGCCACCACCGTCGTCGCCTGCAACCTGTGTTCCCGCTCATACTCCCGTATCCTCTTGGTCGCCTCGAACCCGTTCATGATAGGCATACTGATATCCATGAGCACGAAATCGAATCGCCGGCGCTTACTCGCGCTCGCCTCGATAGACGAGCTCGACGCCTCGATGAATCGATCGAGCGCCTCCTGTCCGTTCTCGGCCTGCTCGTACGTGAAGCCGCACTTCTTCATAAACATGACGAGAAGCTTGAGATTGATTTGGTTGTCGTCTACAAGCAAGACGTGTAGCGTCACGTTCTTTTGTTCTACCAGGACGGGCTGGCCGCCGTTGAGGGCTGGAGAGAGGGCCATTGCGCCTAGGGACTTGATGAGGGGTTGGACGCCCATTGCCGGTTCAACCTGCTCGGGTCTGACGTGCTGGTGGAGCGGGGTGCCGACTCGTTCGACCTGGCGGATTTCGTTGCCGGGGGTGGTGCCGTCGGGAGCTAGTGGTACGGGGGCCAGCAGGCCGGAGGAGTTGCGCTCTGCTTGGCTTCTTTCTAGCTCTTCTACCCGCTTGAGGCAGTGGCTGAAGACCTTGGCTAGTTTTCGTGGGCCGCATCTGTGATGATCAGTCAGCCTGGGCGTCGGTATATGAAGGGACAGTTCCCTGGAAATCATGACGAAAATCGTGCAAGTACTTACGGCTGCGGTATCACTTCCACAATTTCCGAAAAGTCCAATAACAGCTTGCTGTGGTCCTGGAGAATGTTGACCGCTTCTTCTGCCGTCGGACAAACAATGATAAAAGGCGCCTTCTTCTGACTAGGCGACCTCCGCGAATTATCCTTGAAGCGCTTCTCCAGTACCTCAACCGAGGGAGGCTCGGAGTAGAGATACATATCGGCCTCCGGCGGATCGCTGGGGGTTTCTTTAACGACCTTCATCTCGAACCACTCGGAGCACGTCTCCGTAAGAATCTGGTTCAGTTTCGCGGCGTGCTTCGTCATGGGCGGCGCGTCGGGGGTGCGCTCCTCCTCAAGGAGGACAATCTTCATCCCCTTTGTCTCGTTGACGGTGCTGCGCATCACCTCGTCCGGCTCACGGGGACTCTCCGTATCATCGGATGCCGAAGTGAAGCTGAGGTGGACGTCGAACTCGGTGCCTCTGTCTTGTTCGGACCTGACTTCGAGAGTCCCTCGCAACGAGTCGACAATCTGCTTGACAATGCTGAGACCCAGTCCCGTGCCGGGCTGGAATGAATCCTCCTGGCTGAAGGGGAGGAACAGTCGGGTCTGTTGAAACTCCTCAGACATGCCCTTGCCAGAGTCCGCCACTCGTATCATGGCGTCAATCTTTGTCCCCTCTGACCTCGTCTGGCCGGTCAAAGACACGAGAACGTAGCCTTGCGTCGTGTACTTCAGGGCGTTGCCAAACAAGTTCATGATGATCCGCCGGAGGGCACCTGGCTGCGCCTTCACCAGCCATGGTATCTTCGAGTCGACGTCTAGCAATATTGATACAGGACCCTTGGCCCCTGGCGCTTGGAAATTGCCCACCGACCTCACGTTATTCGTCTCCTTGACACTGATGCTCGGCTTGGGTCCATCCAGGGATCCCGCACCGACGAGTTTCTTGAAGGCGTGGCCCGCTGCGATGGCGTCGACTACTTCTTCCACGAGGACAGCTAGGTCCACCACGGAGGACATGCTCAAGCTTTCGAGAGAGTCTGACGTGATAGCCACGGGCCTATTTTGGTTTTGCTTTGCGCGGCGTCTCATCTGCGCCCGCCCGAGTCTGTTGATCTTGCTGTAGTCAAGCACGTGGTTGAGTGTGTCGAGTAGCGTCTTTCCGCAGGTGGCGATGGAGCTGATGAGACCCGATTGATATGCGTCGGTGCTGGTATCTTGGAGAAGCTCGGCAGACCCGAGGATGCCGTGAAGAGGACTGCGAAGTTCGTGGCTCATGCTCGCGATGAAGGTCGTCTTGGCAGCCTCGTTCTTTTGACTATTGATGCGGCCTACTTGGGTCATGATGCTGTTGCTAAAGGCACGGAGATACGAGAGGTCTTGGTCGAGATTCATCATGCGGCCGGTGACGGAGGTCCAGAGGAAACATCCACCGGCTAACCTGTCTTCGCCGTAGTCGAATAGGGGCACAAAAACCACAGTCTTTGCTCCGGGAATCTTTTTGAGAAGCTCCTCGTGGACCATCTTGACCTTTCGCCGTCTGCCTTCGGTCCTGTCTGGCGGGGCTGCTCCGTCGACGCCCATCGTCTCCCTGTCACTCGCACTATCGTCACCCGATGACACCCCAAGCCCGGCTTCGGTGAAGGAGAAGGTTTTGCCCATGGGGAACATGGAAAAGTACTTTTCAAGAATGCCGAGTGAAAGTGCCGGGCCCTGCTCGATGCGCGCGCGCGCCCGCTCGTCAGCCACGGAGAAGCTCAAAATCTTGCAGGGCCTGGAGGAGGGTGATGTATCCGAATCAGAGCTGTCGAGCCCAGAGCCCGATGTGGCGGGTCGTGTGACGTCCTCCTCGTCCGACGATTGATTCCTTCCCGACCTCGACTGGCCTCCGGGCATGGCGCTCGTTGCCGTGGCTCCAAAGAAGGCTACGCCGTCAGCCAATGTCGAGTGGCGGAGGACGTCTGCTGCGCGGTTGAAGAGTTTCGACAGGCCGTCGACCCTCGGCTGGAATACCTTCTTGGGCGACGGCGGGTTCTCGGTGCTGGGACCCGGGGGTTCCGT
The DNA here is from genome assembly GCF_030913505.1 of Colletotrichum phormii. Taxonomy (NCBI): domain Eukaryota; kingdom Fungi; phylum Ascomycota; class Sordariomycetes; order Glomerellales; family Glomerellaceae; genus Colletotrichum; species Colletotrichum phormii. Next base: position 152,023 of record NW_026851476.1, read on the forward strand.
GGTATCGCTTTGCTGGCGAGACGCAGACGACTCTCGAGACCGGATGAGTGCTTCGGCGTTGCGGAAGTAGGAATTCGATCTCGGCATCGGCCGCCGCGTCGAAATGAGCGGCATATCCGGCGGCCGTACCGTCGAGGGACTCCTCGGTATGTCGTCCTTGACAGAAGTTGAATCTTCGTTCATGATGGAACATCCCTCGATAAACGTCGCCAGTCCCCGCACAATCCGCTCGCCCTTGAACCTATCCACGCGATCTCGTGCCCACTCTAAATGCTCCATGGCCGTCTGGGCCACGCCCTGCATAAAGCGAATCTCTTCCGCTGTGAGTCCATCGTGAGGTCGTTCGTCGGAGACGGCAAAGGAGCCAATCTTGTGGCCGCTGGGTGAGATGATGGGCACGCCAGCGTAGAAACGTACGCCGGGTTCCGACAGCACGTAGGGACGCTGACTGAAGCGAGAGTCGAGGCGGCAGTCGTTGACGATGAGTCCGGTCGCCGTATACGGGCGGCCCTTGTCATCTAAACCTGTGCAAGTGTTCACCATGGAGTGTTCGCAAACAGCATCAGGACGGGATAGAATAGTGGCGCCGACTAGTGGAATCACAACTGTCAGCATAGGAGCTCCCAACATGAATAGTCCCCCTCTTCCGGTATGTCTGCTGACATTGCACACGGATAAGAAGACTCAAGCATGAAGCCAACATGCATCAAGAAGGCTGTGGACATGCGGCGATGGCGGTTGGCTCCAGCGCAGGCCTCAGCTGCAGCCGCAGCCGGGACTGAGTGATGTAGTCATCTGAATGGAGAGGCCTACGTACGCCACAGTTCATTATCGTTGCTCGTCTTGTCATCGTCGTCGTTCAAGCCGCTGTTATTCGGGTCCTGCAAGTGATCAAAGTCGCCAAGTTGAATGGAACGGGTACCCTCGGCAAGGATAGTCTGGGTGGTGGTATCAATCAGCGACACCATGGCCCGCTTGACGTTGAGCTTCAGCACGGCCAGCTGGGCGAAAGCGGTGAGGGCCTTGTCGCCCGAGGCCTTTGGCTTGTAACCGTTGCCATGTAAGTCCGGGGCGGCGATGCTGTCGACATTGAGGGCGACGTTGAATGAGGAACCCTGGGCGACCTGCCAGCTCTGGAGATATCGCTGGACCTCCCGCTCGCGTTGGGCCTCGGACATTGGATTGGGAAAAACACGCGGATGCGCGCTTAGCACACCGCACACGGGTGGCGGGTGCGGTCGTCTGTTGTGGGGGGTGGGGGGGGGGGGGGGCGGTGTGAGCTGAGCCGAGTTGGGCGAGGGAGAGGAGGAAATGAGTGAGAGCTGAGATGAGAGCAAAGAATGAGAATGAGCGTGAGTGACAAAGTGACAGTGAGCGTGAGAGTGAGAGTGTAGCCGTGCTCTGATGTCGAGGGGTAGCAAGCAGGGGGGGACGGCGGTGTTGGCGGCTCTCGTCTACCCAGGCCTCTCTCTATCTCTCTGTCCTCGGATTCGTTCTGCTCTCAATTTTTTTCTTCTCCGAGTCTTTGTTGCTTTTTTTTTTTCTCTGTCAAAAGGGGACTTTCGGAGTGACAGCCCGGCGGGGGAGGCGACAACTACGTATCCGCTCGTGGATCTCGCGTGGCCACGGGGTGCATTTGGGATTTTGGAGAATGGGGGGCGGGCGGCGGTAACGAAGGAATGCGGAAAGGCGGGCGAAAAGTGTCACCTAAACCATCCCGGGCGTTGCGCTTTTCCTATTTCTTCTACTTTTCTCTTCTGGCAGCGGCGGCGGTATGGCGGTTAGTTACTGTTAGGCTGGCGGGAGACACAACGAGGAGTGTGGCGGGGAGGAGCGAAAAGGGCAAAAAAATAAAAAAAGATACCGCAAAGAGATAGTTACCGAAAAAAAAACATTGTTGTGGTACACAGTAGACAGGTGGGCGAGGCTCTCTTTCCAACCAAAGAGAATCTGACATCATACCCCTCTTGTCCCTCTCGTCCCTCTTTCGACCATCGAACGGGACCCAACTGGGCCAGATCAGATCCACCCGTCACTCCTTTTCTTGGGGTCCTTCTTGCACGTTCTAGAGCGGCCTATGAAACGCGTCCACAGGCCAAAGAAAGACCAATGGAATGACTCGGCCGGACGTTTTTTTCTCCTCCTGTCAAAGGCGTTCAACCGATCGGATCTTTGTTGGCTGTCAGGATCGATTTTCAAACTTCCAATTTGGTTTATCGCCCGATGCCTGCCGCACTGCCGCTCCCCCCCCAAGCTTATTAAGTAAACAAAACTCTCAACTTGCTTCACCATTGCCACGACAACAGTGTGCATACATCTACACTCTTACACTTACTTTCAAGACCAGGTAGATCCGTTTACTTACGAGCAAGTGTATTCCAATCGGCGACTGCAATATGCAAACTGCAGACTCTTCAACGTCTATCGCGGACCACGTCCGAAAATCCCTTCCTCGGCAGATACTGACTCAGCGACGGTCGCCAACTGAATCAAGAACCCTTTTCATCGGCAAATGTCGCTTGCACTTACTAATTCCATAAGATGGACACCGAGTCAAGCGGCTCCTATCTTTTTCTTCTGTCTTGTAACCATAAATCCGCGGTCAACTCCGGTCCAATTGCCATGTAGCCGCAAAGCGTCTTTTCTCCAAATTCTACTTCGTATCGGCCGAACAAAGAGACAAGAGGCGCAAAAATTGGAGGAAACTTTCCAAAAAAGCCGTGAGACTAAAAATAGCGCTGAACCTTCCTTATCCCAGAGGAAACATGACGTGTTTACAAGGTCTTAAGCCTCCCACGCCCTCTGCCTTGGGGAAATGCCGCTTCTGTTCAAATACTTCAACTATGCTTAGGAATGTTTCGCGTGTACATGAACAAACCATGCATGTATCCTTCATTTTTAAACACAAAAAAAGCGTGCTTTGCGACGGAGCTATGGTACGTCTAGCAAGACGACGCAAATCCATCAACGCCAAACGACTCGCTTAAAGTCAACCAAATGGAAGCCTTCCTCGCACTGGCATATTCGCCTCCTCTTCACTGTCCCTTCTTTGTAGGTGGTGGAAACCGGTCCGTATCCTAACCGAACTTGATCCCAGAAGACGGGTTCCAGGTGCCTCCTTGCGGCGGCGGCGGCTGGCTCGCCGTGCCCTGGCCTTGTGCTGGTCCGCCGGAAGGTGCCGGTGCGCCTGGTTGAGCCCCGAACTTGATGCCCATGTCCGGCTGCCACATGTTCGACATTGCGGCCGCGGGTCTCGGGTGTTGCGGTTCGACAGTTGATCCAGCCCACGACTGGATATGTGCCTCCGCGGGAGAGTGTACCTCGTGTCGCGAAGGTGGCTGCTGTTGCTGTGCTGATGTGCCAGGGACGACGCTGGCGCTGAAGTAGGACTGCGGTCGCGGATCGTAGTTCGAGCCGGTCGGGGAGTGAACCGGTGATCGGTTCAGGTTCAGAGAATTAAGCGGCGGCATGCTGACCTCCCTATACGCTAGTTAGCACGATGAGTTGATACGCAAAGGTGACATTCTTACTCCTCAAGACTCTTGGCGTCCATCCGCCGCTCTGCAGCCCATGCCTTGACAGGATCGCGGAAGTTCTGGCCCACGACCTTGCTCAGGTCATTGTAGAACTTGCGACCGACGTCCACGTTGTTGACAATCTCCTTGTACTTGTAGTAGGCATTGTCAAGCTTCTGAAGCGCCTGCTCCCGCTCCCGACTACCGCTCGTCATGTTCTTCTTCTGACTCTCAAACTCTCGGTTGACTCTCTGCACCTCAGTCATGAGGCGCTCTTGCTCGTCCTCTTCCTTGGCCACGGCTTCGATTTCAGAGTCGTATAGCTTGTCGAGGCGCTTCTCGAAAAAGTCTTCAAAGTGAGCCGGGACAATAGCTGTTGTCGGGTACGTTCTCTCAAGTCGTGCGGCTTCTTTCAGGATATCCGGCTTGATGTCATCCGTCCTGGCCTTCTCCCGCAACGCCTCCGCCTTCTTTCTCCTTTTGGACTCGAGTCGCAGGACGTCGTTGTAAGCTCCCCGAAGCCTACCTATTACCGGCTTCAGGTGCTCTGGGATATCCATGCGCCTAGAAGAAGGTACATAGTCCATGATGGCTCGGTCGGATCCAGAGAGCATTTCGAGCAGGTCTTGTATCTCCTTGTACTTGTCTCGGACGACCGCATCGCTGCTTGTACTGCTCGCAAAGTAGCCTTCAATCTCAGCCACTTGAGCCCAGAACTGGCCTCCCTGGGGGTCGTTGCGACTTTCCGGTCTTGCCCATCTGTCTGTGCCGTATTTCCGCCTCATTCGGTTGTCTTCCTCCTCTTCAGCTGCCAGTATCGCTTTACCTTCGTTGAAGATTGCGATATCAGCAGTTCTTAGCTTATCGATATCCGAAAAGGCTCGTTGAATCCTGCCTATAGCATCGGCTTGCCGTATTTCCTCTGCATGGTGAACTAAACTGTGAGGTAGGCCAAGCGGTTTCTCAAGTGCCTGCAACGAACCAGGTAGGTTGATGGAGCTCAGCATGACGTGCAGCTTTTCCGTCTGTGTTTCCATCTGGCCGATAATGTTCTCGTTTACTATGCGATCGCGTAGTTGCTCGTAGATGGTGATGGCAGCGTGGACGGAGAACGGGACCAGTTTCGTGAAGAGTGCCGGGCCGAACTCGGCCTGGTCCCCGACGTAGTCAAACGGATTGGCTACTTGTGGAGGCACTCGGGCTATTGCCATATTGGCTCTGTCGAGAATTTTGAGCTCTGACTTTGGCGGTACAGGTTCTTCTCAAGTTAGCCATGCATCATCATCCCCTATTAGCCAGAAGTCGGTACTTACGGAGATAAATAACGTCGTTATCCTTCTCTGCCCTCTTGAGATCTTCTTCGACCTTTCGTTTGAGACCGTTGAGATCCTCGAGCACCGCCTTATTAAGGTAACCGCCCCGGCTCTCCTTCAGGCCCTCATTCACACAGCTCACAGCGTCTTGCAAGCGAGCAACCTCTTCGCCATATCTTCTCTTCTCGAGACAGTCGCATGCGGCTCGGTATTGCGCGGCACCAGCAAAGTGGTGATGCTTTGCGCTCATGTGGTGGATCCAGGCAGAGCTGATCGCCTCACTCTTCATCGCAGCCTCCCCCGCCGAGTTGTACAGATCGGACACACGGGCGGCCAGTCGAGCGATGATGGCATCCTTGTACCCGTCCATGACCGCCTTTTGCCAGAAGCACTCTTGCGACTGTGCCAGAAGCAGTTGAGATAGAGACTCGAGGGTGTTGGCGTCCATGTCCTCGGGCGGGTCAGACATGCGAAGTTCGGGCAGGACTTCCTTCAGCATGTGTTCTAGTACTCCAGACGCCGAAGCAAAATGACCCGCCGCCGTCTTCAGACCTTCAGTACCGGATCTCGATTGCGCCACCGCGAGCTGGGAGTAGAGGGAGGCCAGGTTGTAGAGAATGTTCATGAGTTCGTATTTGAGGTTGTTTCGCACCATCGGTCGTTCGGTATTGTATCCCAACGCTGGATACCACGTGAATTCGGCCCCGATCTGTTCGCAAGCTGCGTCAGTAAACTCCCGGCCTTTTTCTCATTTGAGTATGACTAAGTATAGAGAAGACACATACGTCGATCGGGAACTTGCCCCCAATCCACACAAGCTGTCCCGCGTAGGCTTGAAGCTTCTTCACGCCGCTAGGGTGCGGCTCCCTCACGTTGACCGCATCTCGTCGTAGGGCGTCGATTACCTCGAGCTCCTGGCGAAACATGTCCGGGTGTTGGTCATACTTGGTGTTGATGTACTGTCGTATTGTCGACGAGAGCGAGAGCTGTGTGGACTTGCGGAAAGGCAACGACAGGATGTTCGAAATGCTAGCCATGACGAAGAGATTAGCAGAGATGCCGATGTGCAAAGAGGCAATACTCACGTCGCCATGGTGGAAGAGTGCCTCTTGGGGCTGAGAGGACGTCGTTGTAGAACCTCGAGCTAGGTACGGTATGTCGCAAGCCTCATGACTTCATTGCTCGAAAGCATGGAAAGGAAGCAGCCATTTGAACTGACGTTGGCGGGGCACGAGTGCATTGTGGCGCGAGCCTGCCTCGGGTGGGGGTGGGGCGTGGCTGAGACAGATCAGTTTTGTGCCTGACGACCGTTGTCGATTGAGGCCTGGGATCTCAGGCTCAAGTCGACCGGTTCGTCCCATCTCAGAGCATCTCCAAAGCCGTTGGCGATCCAAACGAATAGTAACAGATTTGCATGGAAAAAAGGCGCATGGTCAAGTTTTTGAACTGTTGAATATTTCGTAGCATTGGTATACACTTGTTCTAAAACTCTACATAGGCACCGATGACTGCCTTTCCTTGCACCAAAATCAAACCATACCAGGTGGTTGACCTCCAAAAAGGACACCCAACGTCCTTATCATGACTCCAAACGTCCGGCCTGTCACAGGTCTATGTGCCGATTGCGAGATCCGTCCACGCAATCCATCTATGTGCAATGCAATGCCGCAGTGGTAGAAAAGAAAAGAGGGTAAGCGTTTGCCAGCATGCTGTCAATGTAGAAAAAATGCCCCGTATCATACTCAAACGCCGAAGCTCGATGCGAGCTGTATGCCGAAGTCGAGATGCGAGTTGAATCGAAGAGTTTTGTGATGAAACGAGGGTATCACGGTCAGCGGATTATAATTATGATCCTGTCCAGGGGCGTTGTCGTGATGTAAGGTGCCCTGGGCAATGCAGCCAGTCGTTCTTTGTCGGCCAGATTGACTTTTTGCGGCCGTCTGAATCGAAACGGGCCCGTGCCATTTCAGCCGAAGGTCAGCTTTGGGAACAAGCCGGGATGTCCTGGGTTGAACAAATGCGTGAAATGAGCCGTGAATGGGCTTTGATCCATCCTTGACCCTTTTGCAATGCCAGAATCATCCGACCTGTCATGTCATGAGGCGAGAGGTCATCGGGGGTGCCTCTGCCTGTATCGTATCGTCGTGCTCGGCAGTTCCGAGGGCACTTCATGTTGAGGGGATCCAGACAAGCTCGATAACACCGTCGATCTTGCTCATCGGCTCGCCGTCCTCTTCAACCCACCGCTCGTCGTCCTTCCGGCGAGTGTAGACTTGAAGTACGGATCCATCCTCTTGAACATGAGCCTCCTGCAGTTCCCACGCAATCTTGCGGCCGGTCTTGTGCAACGATCTGCGCTGGGGGCCGAACATGTAGTCCAAGTTCCAGCCAATGTCATCCGGAGCAGGAGTGAAAGTGCGTTCCATTTGGTCCAGGTTAAAGTCGATACCCTGGGGGTAATGGGCAACGCTGAAACCGTTGGCAATAATGAAGTCGTCAGCAGTGATGAAACGCTGGTAGGCGCAATCCTCGCCGCAAGCGTGTCCGACCTTGGCAGACTGGAGAGGCTTGGCGTAGTGCCAGCCGCCGCCCTTGTAGTGGTGCAAGCTCAAGGGCTTGATACCAGACTCGTAGAAGCCGGCCGGGTCGCCGTACAAGTCCAGTTGCCAAAGCTCCCAAATGTTGGTCAGGCGAACCTCGGTGTTTTCGTAGATGCACTTGCGGAGAAGGATATCGCCCTGAGGACCCCAACCTGAGTTGGCCTCCTTAATCTTTGTCTCCGTCTTGCAAGACTCGTAGAGCTGGTTGATAGCAGCCGCGAGAGGAACGCTGAGGAAGACACCAGCACCACCGAAAGCTTGGGAGCCGTGGCGGTGAATGGCGTTGACGTCCTCGGAAAGGGTTCCGATGTAGAGAGGGTCAAGGTGGTCGAAGGTAGCAAACTTGTCGATCAGACCGTGCATGCTGGGGAAGAAGGTGTCGTCGTCGCAAGTGACGAGCCACTTTCTTGTCTTTCGCTCAGGGTGGTTGTACAGGTAAGGCACCAAAGTAAGGTAGCGAACAGCCATCTCCATTGAGGGATCGGAGTGGGCGACGTCGGCGTCAATTCCTACTCTCTTAAGCCTGTCGCTGGCGTCCTTCAACTCAGCGTCGCTGGCGTCAAGGAGCAACAGCAAAAGCTTGCCACCATTGGACTTTCCGTTGCTGTCGGTAAGCCAGTGAGCCCATTCCTTAATCGGGCTTGTCTTCGGGTCGTTGAAACGCTTGTAGGTAGTAGAAACAGCGAACATGAAGTCGGAGGCGTTGACAGTGGAAGGGTAGGAAGACTGTGTGACAGGAACATCCAGGGGCTCGTGGCACTCCTCGGGAGCGTACGACTTTGTAATGTCGACAGTCTTGAACTTCTTAGGAAGGAACTCCTGGTCCAAAACAGTGTAACCCTTGCGCTGGATGGGCTTGCGGCTAAATCTAACGTAGCGCTTGAAGTAGTGAATCTTCTCGGAAAGGCCATACTTGTCCTTAAGGGTCTTGATGTGGTCGGTGTTGATATCGCAGTTCATGACGTGTGTCGAGGAAGGAGCAGGCTCGGCGGGAATCTTCTCGGAAAGCGACGAGGAACCGTGCGACTTGACTGGGTCCAGAGGCTGCTGGTGCGTGATTGATGACTTGACACCAGCGCCCGTCTTCATAATACGGCCGCGAACGTCGATGGCATCGTTCTTGAGGGTGAGGGCCATGACGATGAGGACGACGACTGCAAAAAGCAGCGTTCTCGTGAGTGGGTTACGCATGCTGCAGACGCGATGCGGATTGGGCAGCTTAGCTCCCATTGTCCGAATAAAGACTTCTAGTTGTTTTTCGTCCAGCTTGACGGTTGTGAGTGGGTGTCGTCCTTGAGAGGCGGGGGGGAAGGTGAGGTATACGCAATCGCTGGTGAGAGCAGCTAGGAGATGTCGACCAAGCTATGCTCTGGATGATATAGAGACAAGGTGGCAGCGGTGATTCGGATGAGGTAGCTCCACGGGCCAAGAGATGTCAAAACGGACAGAAAATACGTCAAGGCGAGAACCGCATAGGAAAGACGTAAACGTAGATACTAAAGATAGTAACTAGCAGTGCTGTTATTTTTGCTGAGCGAGTGACACGATCATAGGACCGGCAAGTGATCGGGAAGACGACGACGACGACGACGACGACTGGGACTGGATTGCGAAAGCGGAAACGGAATCTCTGCCGCTAGGAAACGAAGACGCAGACAGACAGGCTGGTGATCCAGATTTCGTCGTGAGCTGGAGAGACGAAGAAGGAGAAAAGGAGTAGGAGGGGAAGGGTGGAAGATGAGGGAAGAAGAGGTAGAAGAGGTCTGGAAGAAGGAAACGAGGGTCTTGGCGGATAGGTAGCGCTGCGTAGGGGAAGCAAAGGCGTACGAATAGTGCGCCGATGTGAACGGGAGGCCAGGCTAGGGCAATTAGGAGAAAGACAGGTCCCAGTTTACAAGGACCTCGAAGACGCAGGTATTCGTGGATAGCAGCGAAGAAGAGAGGAGACTCTGGTACGGCGTAGAGTGACGGACTGGGGGTGGTGGGAAGTTCCTAGGGTAGGCTGTCAGGGGGTGTGGGAATTGGAATGGGAGAGAGAAAGGAAGTGATGGAGCCAGGAAAAGAGCAGGGGGCGTGTGGATGAACCAAGTGCGCGATCCTCGAGGGTACTTGGGGGGAGAGAGAGTGTGTGCCAGTATTCGTACGGATATGAGTGTGTGGAAAGGGAAAAGGTGGGAACTGGTAATAGATGGGGAATACTGAACAGGGCAGGGGAAAGAAGGAAGCAAAAAGGGCAGTTTGTTTCTGTAGGGAGTTATGGAAGAGAGACAAGTATCATTCGCCCACTTTCAATGGGAATAGGTACTCGTAGTACTCTGTCAGGGACGGAGCAGAAATAATACTGTGTACAGTGTAGGAACGGACAGAGAAAGAAGCAGACGGGCCAGGTTTGGTTGGTGCGGCCGGGGGCCTTGGATTGATGAATCGACACACTTGGGGAGAGGACGTGGGAACGCGGGTGGGATGGTTGATTGGAATTAAATTGGGCGTACAGGGGTAGCCTGCCAGGTTGAAGAAAGACGACGATGGACGGTAGCTATAGAATTTACGGTAAAGTACGGTGAAAACGTACCGTCCAAAACAATGTGTGTGTACGGGTGCGCGAATAGGGAACAGAAATCAGGAGAACAACACGCGAAATAGGGGACGGGTGCTTCAACTGCCCTCCTGCCTCGGATGAACAAGGACGGAAAGTCAACAAACCGACGTTGAATACTTGGACCGTCTCAGCCACAATTTCCCAAGCGCCGGTTCCAGTTGACGACGACAATCGAACGGATAACGAGCCGCTGCCAGTGTCAACGACGCCACCGCCACCGGCTGCCAGTGCCGGCCTGCCATTTCTGTAACTCTGTAACAAAAGATCATGCTCCCGCAGCTAAACGAGCCCATAGGACAGGTAAGAAAGACAGGACAGGAATAGGGGTCTGTGAGGCGAAAAGAGAGAGAGATTCTGCGTGATGCAGTGACAGCCAGTGGTCACAGAGTGGGAGGCGCCATCGCTGAGCAGAGGGCGGCAGGGCCAAAGGCAAGGTGCAGGGGAACCTGGGACGGTACCTTGGCGCGGAAACGGGACCTGGGACCTGCAGCTTGCGTCTTGCATGGGAATTTGCAACCGAGTTGGAGGTTGACGAGGCGGATAGGGGACCGAGTCGACTGTCGAGCAGCGAACTCTCTCGATTCCACCGTCGACGAAACGAGGGTTGAACTTGAGGCTGATTGATCGCTGCTTGCTCCTCGAGACAGAAACCGCGTGATATGGTCTCCAGACTCCAGTGTCTCCGTCTCCCTTTTGTCGGGTGCACACGCACACGCGGCAGCATGGAACACGCAGAAGCAACATGAGTCCGGTCTGATGTTGCTTGCTGCAGTTGTTGCTTCTCCCCATGGCACAAAGCGGGTGTCCTCGTCATTTCATCTCATCTTATCGCGCCCCCGAGACTGACCTCAATCATCTCCGCAGGTCCTCCAGGGTTTCGCATCGTAGCGGATGGATAGGTTGGGAGAGCCTGAGAAGCCACCGAAGCCAAGTGAGTACGTGAGTACTGTGCCCTGAGTGTCAGTGGCTGCGTCTTCACTGTTGGGTGCGGGCGGCACTGTGACAAAGAAGGGGGATCGAAAATTGATGGATCACGGCTCATGGGTCGACAACTGGAAGGACAAGGGGAGGTGGGAGAAGTCCAGCCCGCGCGACCAGGGACGGGGAAAGAATCAGAAAATTTGACTGGCCAGGACCGGCACCGCACGAGGGGCAAGCGCGGCCGAGAGGCGTGGAAATAGCCCGGGTGGGGGCCGAGGGTGGGGTGTGTGTGTGTGTGTGCTGGGATGTCTGGTACGTACCTTCACAGCCTCCCCGGTGTGCTGCCCTATCCTGCGGCCTGCCTCTAGGAATCCAGTTCAGTAACCAGTCGCCTGTGTGCTCAGCGTTATCGCTCGCCATATCCAGCTAGCAGTCTGGCGAGACCACGGACCTATTTGCTAGAATCTGCATCTTGTCGACGATGTTGCGGCACCAAGACGGCAAGGGCCCAACAATCCCATCTGCTGGGCACGGCATCTGGCGGAGCTGTCAACCGTGCCGAGAACGCTGGGCGCTGTATGCAGAGGCGCTATCGTGGAAAGGACGGCACTGCTACTGCTCATGGTGATGATGCCGACCCTCCGTATCGCTGAGGTATCCGTATTGCACTCTACGCTTGAAAACCTGGCAGAGAACGTGGGTGCAGTGACGACGTCAGCTATCTCACACACATTCAACAACTCGTTGACGGTCGTCTTGTCAACACCAAGAAAGGCACGAAACACACCTCAAAATTTTCGGCTCTCAAGCGCGGTTACGTGGCAGAAGGCGCCAAAGAGCGTGCTAAAGCCTAGGAGCCTAGGTAGAGGTCGGCCAATCTGCTCTTTGACTTGGCATTCCCGTCAAGACGGCGCTATCAACGGCTCCTGTTCCTGACTTGCGTATCGAGCCCGGCGCCAGCTGCAAGCCACAAGCTCGAAGCTGAGCTCAAAGCCGGTCCACCGTCCCTCTCCGCTGGGATTCAGCGCCGAGTCGGCTGTGGACGGGCGCTAATTAGCGTCCAGATTGCAGACGGGACCAAGAGGCTAGGGCAGATTTGGGCGAATTCGCAAGCGGTGGGCGTTCATTACTAAGGCCATGTGCATGACTGTTGACTTTCACTCCCTCTGTCGTGTGTAAGTGTCAGTCGAGTATTGGCCTTATCAGATAGGTAGGACATTGTTTGAGCGAGCCCTGCATGAGCGGAGGATAAGGCGAAATGAGAGCCAAATGCAAGTCCAACGCAAGTTGAGTGCGCGGAAATAAAGAACGAATGAGAGGGTCCAGAATCATGTGATCCGTGCCGTCTCATTGGCCCACAGGCCACCAAATTCAATCGCCATCTTCGAATGTTCAATCTTGTACGGATATTCTTACGGAGTAGGTCTGCCAAGTCTGTAAACGTGCTCGAGGCAATAGCACGCGATTGGAAGGTGCGCGGTTGCACTCTCCAAATACAAGTAGAAAATCACAATGAGCACACCCATGATTGGTCGAGATGGCACCTTCTGTCTGTCCCTTTTGCTCAGGTTCTCAGGGGTTCCTGCTTCGTTTTGGAGGGGTGTGAAAATAGAGGGGGTCTTGCTGCACCCTCCCTCCCTCTCCTTCCTTTCTTTCCAGTGTGGAAAAAAAAAACTTGGGAAGGGACCATCCACCAAAGATGATCTAGGAAGGCGACAAGCCAAGGAACCCAGATTCTACCATCCTAGCCCACCGAAATGACCGCGCATCGCCAAGTACCGCTCCCGTACCCGCGAGCCACCTGCAATCTTAATTGCTTTTCCTCCCCCCACCCCCATCTGCAAACCGTCCAAATTTCATCAATTTGCTGCTGCGATGACATCCAGGCCAACCCCTTCCAGTCTACACTATCCATACGGATACCCGAATCGCGTATCCTCGTCTCCGTTCCAATTCATATCGCAGTGCGGCTCCCAATCGGGTCATTCTGAATTAGACTGCTCATGGCATCATCGCAACCCTTCCCAAGAACCGGCCGAACGCGGTCCATGTTCGGATAGTGACAGATTGACGGTCGAGGCTCTGATGCTCTCAGGATCAAACGTGCCGTCGGCTCAATACGAATACAGCAGACAATGACTTGGCGACTTGGTCTGTGGATTTTCTCCATTTGGTGCATGGTGTTGCACGGCTCGGACAACTCTACTCGCTACTCAATCTATATACCACGCTGCTAATCATCGTCGATTCGCCTCAGTCCCAGACCAGCCGTTTCCGACTTCGGTCACCCGGGAGGAAATGATATGGGCATCTCCCACTCTCGGTCGATATCAGGAATCTCATGGCGTTCCTCACGGAGTTGTTTCCGTGCAGCCACCTACCTAGCCAGTGCAGCCACCCAGCTCGCAGGAAAAGAACCCCTCCACAGAAACCGGATGGCCCTATCACCAACTCGCGCCGACTCGCCGCCTCTGCCACAAGACCCGTGACGCTGGTTCAGCCTGCATCGCCATCGTCATCGGCCCTTCTGAACCCGCTCTACTGTACACTGTGTTCCAGGCCACTTTGTTCCGTCCGCTACAGGGAAAACCAACACGAGCTGGACTACTTTGCCCTACGGATGCAGCGTCTTTCCTGAGTCCTGACTTGGTTTTGCGTGGTTGCCACTGGGAACTTTGCATGCTTCATACGGTGTACCCGCTAATACACAAGCACAGCCTGTTTTGGTGCCACTGTTTCCTGTTGTCTGCCATCCGCCGCCTGCGCAGTATTACTCCGAATGAAACCCTCCGTCTGCCAGAAATCAAGATGCATACGACAGAAGAGTTGCTATTTTTTGCACCACAAGAAAAACGGGCCGCCTTACGCGTCGTCACTCCCATCCGGACAACCCAGTTTGCACTGTCGCCTCCACCGAAGTGGCCAAATAGCTGCGCACTTGGCCACACTTTCTCCTTTGGCGGCTGGTCCCAGAGACCACAAACAGCTGGTGTCTTCAAAGCATCTTTACGCATTTGCCGTGAGCCGAAATATGGTTGCTTGCCGCGCTTCTTCCAGAAGGTCGCCGCCCTGGGGAGGCTCAGCAGATCTTCAGCAACCGCCCTTGTCGCTCCCAAGTACTACAGCCTATGGATACAATCCCTCCCAGCATCCTCAACGGTCACGGAGGCACCTAAAGGCTGGAGCACTAAGAAGTCAAAGAGCCAGTCCCATATTCCCACCGCCTGAGATCGACGTCGACAAAAGACGGGAGGCGCTGCCTTCAAGCCGATGTCCTCTCTGTCTGGACAACTGCTTTGGTACCGTGCGTTGCCTGCGACATAACGGTCCTAAAACGGACTGAAGGCTGGCTGAAAAGGGTTCGCCGTTCAATGGACTATTCCCCTGCAACAAATCATTTCTCGAGTCCACGCATCCTAGGGACCTAGACACCCCAGCGACGCTTCCCGATTCAGGGATTGTGCCGGCGCCGTTTGATTCCTTTCTGCTTCGACGAAACATGACGCGGATCCTGCTGTGATCCGCGGCCGATCAGCATTTCTCTGACAACAGACACGCATTCTTTGTTCCCCTTTCAAGCCATGGTGGCATGCACGCATGGTGGTGAAGCTCAACCGTCCAGCCACCCATCCCCAAACCACGGCTGGTGCTTGGAGCGGCAGCTGGCCCAGCCCATCAGACTTTCGGCTCGACGCCGTGAACCTTAGCCAGCATACTTTCTAGCCTTTCACTGCAGGCCCCGACAAGCGGGAAGCTCAGAGCCAAAAAGTTGGGCAAAAGTCAATCGCACCAGCTCTACCCGGCCAGTCAAAGCAAACATTTGGACTTGGCGATGAGCTTAATCGTCCAGAAATCGCAAATGTTTAGATGACGGCTGCACCGACCGCGTGCGAATCGTGCAACGGACACAGAGTACACCCCGAGGCCCGGAAAGAAGAGAAGAGGGAAAATCGGGGAGCATGAATAGACACGGTCGATCGACCAGCCCATCCCACCGCAACTGGAGAGCCCAATCAATGGACCCGACACGGCCTGACGGATCTGTTACCCATCATTTCAGCGCCAGTTTTCAGTGACCGTTTCCTTGGCGTGGGGATATCAGATGAAGAAGGGGTTTTGGGCAGTTGGAGGTTGGACTTTGCAGAGGCAAAAATAGGGGGGCACTGAGTGTGTTCTGAATCGCCGGCGAAAGGCCGAAGCAAGCAACATGAAGACTTAACCTCTGACGAGGGCCTAGAAAGCATTGTTACCAAACGCCAAAAGGCGCTGAGAGAATTGCACATCCCAGGCCGTCTCATCGTCGTGGAGTCGATGACGTCCTCAGCACAACCCTGCACATCAAATCCAGTCGTCAAGCTCATACTCCACCAACCCATGGATTACCACGACTCACGAGTACCACGCAGGCTAAAGATTCTGGAATTCAGCTCAGCTAACCCGGGGATGCAGAATAGGGCACAACTCCCGCGATCCGAACTTGCGGCTTCGACGAGACAAGCATAGCCCAGACAACCGTCACGAATGCGATGCACCGCCTTGTTGGTTGTGAATTGGAATGTAGGAACCGGATTCAGAATTAAACTGCCGGCGACTCGAGGAGTGTATCCGTACATACAGAGCCGAGCTCACGTGCTAAAGCACCCGAGGGCCGGTCACGCACCCGTCCATCACCGCTTCTATTTTAGATCCAAGACAATCCTCACGAGGAACGTCGTCTGAATTGTGTCAAAAGTTACCCGATGAACCCCTGCGGATCACCCAACTGATCCGTTTCATATCGCTCGAGGATCGGCTTGCTCAATATGGCTGTTGCCTACAACAATATCGAGCCCTTTGGCCCTCTTCCAACCAGTGGCAAGCACCGGACACCATTCAGCGCTGGCGACGGCTCCGGATTAATTGTCACTGATCTAATGGATGCTAAACCTCTAACCACGCGGGACCGCACGGGAGCCGGCCGGCAGTTGGACCGTGGGCCCCCTGGGCCACGCCGCACCAACGTCTGTCTATCACTCTATGGCCCGTCGGCTGCTATAGTGCAAGGGGCTATTTGGCGTATATCACGATCTGCTGTCTTTCCTCCGCTTATCTCAGTGGCTCGATCAAGGGCCGTCTACGGGCCGTAGCCTGTAGGCCCTATCCCGAATGGAGTTCTGTTGAAATCCTTTCTTGATCGTATGGTCGAGCTCCTCGATGGCTCACAAGCGGAAGATCAAAGGTACGCCTTACGAAGTTTCAATCGATGGTGGACGTTCAAACTCGCTCATCCAACAACCATCATTCCTCATTGATGTACTTGTTGATTGGATCTCAATCTCTTTGCTGACCCCCGCACTTGGCCAGCCCTGCATGATCTCCCGTGCTTACTCGCACTGCGATGGCATGGCGGCTCTCAATCTGAGGAGGACTGGGAACCAACCATTGCTTTTTTTGCTTTCCTCGTCGGCCGCAGCAGCAGTTGTTTCTTTCCAATAAGACCATGCGTCCCTTGATTCGGGAAGGGCCTCCGAGTCAAACTAGGGCTAGCGTGCGGGATGCAGCCAGCCAGACACTGCTTGCAATCATGTCTGTGAAGCATCCGTCGCATGTGTAGGTACGGACTACTTGAATGCAAGATGAAGCCACATAGGCACGCACCCGCACGGTAGGTTACTCGACTCGAGACGATGAACGAGTTGGCAGAAGCCAGCCAAACCCCACACTTGACTACTTCAAGTTCCCCCTACGTCGACGTCAAATTGGACGTTGCTATTCCGCCATGTTGTCTCTCCCATGACATTCTCAACCTCTGTTTCAAAAACGAACGACAGCTGGAAACCCTGCGTTCGCCCTAAACCGTAAAGTCAGAGTCAAAAGTTGAAAAAGAACAAGGTTCTGCTTGCCCTTCTTGCTTGCCGTCTGCATTGCTTGCCTCTCTCCCGGTCTACAAACTGCCGCACTTTTCAAGTACAAAGGTAATAGTTATAGACGGGGGCGCAAAGGCAAACAACATACACAAACGGTCCACGGATTTTAGCAGTAATAGCAACTTCTTGTCCTACCCGAAGTCCTGCAGCGGCCCTCGCCCTCGGCCATGTCGTAGTTGCCCTTTTTTTCTTTTCTTCTCCCATTCTCTTGTGTGTTTCTGTTCCCGTGTCTGAGTCTTTCCCTCCCTCCCTCCCGAGCGCTTGTATCACTTCTATTTGGTGTGTGACTGTGTAGGTAGGTACGTACGCGGTACGTGAAATCCATCTCGACGTTGTGTGACTGCGGAGGATGTGTGGCCGGCAGGAGGCGAGGGCGAGGTCAGGCAAGGTCAGGCGAGGTACCTCTTTGACAAGCGTGACAGGGCGTGACAGAGCGTAACAAGACGTGACAGGGCGTAATAGAGCGTAATAGAGCGCGACAGAGCGTGACAGAGCGTGATGAGCTACCGGAAGGGGTGGTGTGCAGGTTGGTTTGGTTTGTCTCTCGGGTGGCTGCGTGGCTCTTCTTCCATTTTGTTTCTGTGTTCGAGGATGGGGAGACTGACGACGTGTGGAAACCCTTCTCTTCTTTTATTTTTCCGCACTCTTACCAGCCGCGCAACATGAACGGTGTGGTGTTTAGAGGCGGGAAAGACATTGGTATAGGATCAGGTAAATTTATAGTGTAGGTAAGGGGCCGACCAAGTCACTAACACAAATCACAGGTGTACAAGGAAAATGATGTTGATGATTATCTTGATTTGAATTGATTTGAATTCATCCTATGCTAAGCTTGAAGCATGCCAACCACTTAAAACGCCCACGGGGATATCTCTCTGGCCCTTTGCGAAAAATCTTCTTTCCTGATGCAAACCCAAAACCATACACATACTACCTTCACTCTTCTCTCTTTACTGGTAGTGACCCTTGTGATCACCGACGCCAGGCCTTGCCACATCGTCATCCACGTAGCCTGGAAGCTGCTCCTCGCGGCTCAGACCGCCTGAGGCGACGGGGCCACCCTGGCCGGGCGGGTGCGAGCCCAGCGGACCGCCGGCATCCGAGTGAACGTACTGCTGCTGTCCGCCATAGGCCGGGATGCCGGTCCCCTCGGGCTTACCGCCGCCGTAGTGGGGCTGCTGGCCCTGCTGGGGAGGCGGGATCGACCCGGGCGGGGCCTGCTGGCCGGGCGTCGCCTGGGGGAGATGGACCTCGGGCAGAGCCTGCTGCTGCTCTGCGGTACGGAGGGCCTCGTAGAGAGGGTGCGCGCCGGCGGGCCACATGCCGTTGGGACCCTGGGGCGGCACCTGACCCTTTACGATTTGGTCCACGGTGACCTTTTGTCCGTAGAACGCGGCGTTGGCGTCCTTGCGCTCCGTGACAACGGTGCCGTCTACCTGGATGCCGGCGTAGAATCCGCGGGACTTGACGTAGGAAAAGACGGGCTTGAGGGAAGTGCTGCTGCTCCTGCGCTTCTTGTCCTTATCGTCGGCCTTGAGCTTACCGTCATCAGTAGGCTTGGCGTCCGTGACGTGGTCGTTTGCATTCTTGTCCTTGACCTCGGGGTTTTTGCCACCAAACGAGGCGCCAACGTCCATGACGCCTCCGGCGCCGTAGGGGCCAGCCACGACGGCCACGTCCGGGCCGAGACTGACGCGCGTGGACATGAAGGCGGCGAGGGCGGCGGGGCTGTTGATGACGCAGACGCAGTCGTAAATGTCGACGCCGATCATGAAGCCGGCGCCGAGGGCATGGACCTGGATGCCCGAGGGCGGGGACCAGGAGCCGTCGGGGAGGCGGGCGATGAGGATGCCGGAGCCGGTGGCGCCGGAGAACTGGAAGCCTACGCGAGCGGTGGTGAAGATTGCGAGGCCGACGGCCTTGTTGATTACCTTTGAGGGGATCTTGACGATGGCCTTGGAGTCCTTGCGGACCTTGTCCTTGTTGGGCGTCGTGGGGCGCGAGCCGGTGGCTTCGGCGTGCTTGCCGGGGTCGAGGTGCTCGCCCGTTTGTGTCTGTGGGGGTACGTCGGATGTGATTCCCTCCTCTGTGAGATGTGGTGTTAGCTGTGTGCTCAATCATGGTTTCGCGGTTCGAGGGGTATAGTTTTGAGGGGCACTTACTGCAGAAGCTCTTGAGGATCTTGGCCGCCTTGTCGCACTCTCTATCCATGGTGGTGGGCAGGAAGCTCTGGGAGCCCATCTTGTTGGCCAGGGCATTGATGGGCACGGCGGCCTTCATGCCCATCTGGGAGAGGCGCTCGCCCCATCCGCGCTTCTCCTTGTGGTTGGGATCGGTAGCGGGCGCGATGTAGGCGGCGTGGGCGGCGGCCGGGTCTGTGTACGGGCCGCCTTGGGCATGGCCCGGTGCTGCGGAGCCCGGAGGTCCTTCGAATTGTTGCTGTTGTGAGTAGTGGTGCCCGGCGCCGTGCTCGGCGGGGTTGTAGGGAGCTTGCTGGCCGGGTGTCTGTGCGTATGACTGCTGCTGGGGGACGGAGCTGCCGCCGGCGTACTGCTGCTGGGGAGCGTGTGTGTATTGGGGCTGGCCGGCGGGAGGAGGGCCCGGGGGCGGAGGAGGGAAGTGTTGCTGCTCGTGGCCAGGGCCGGCGGCGCTCTTCTGGTCCGGGTTGTACTGCTGCTGTTCATGACCAGAGGTGTACTGGGGAGGCTGCTGTTGGTTGTTGTCGCCGGTGGGAGGGGGAGGGTAGAGCTGCTGCTCCGGTTGGATGGGAGGCTTCTCCGGGTTGGTGCCAGACATTATTACTGTAGTTGTGTCTTCTGTCGATGTCTGGTAGGGTTCAGGTTGGTAGGATTAACGATATCGAAGCAACGAGGCAAAAAAGGCAATGCTAAGATGTGTAGCTCTTGAGGGCGGGGTATCTTGAGATGGTAGTATGAAGGAGAAAAGTCAGCCGATGGTGAATGAATTGCTGTGCGTTTGATTCCTTTTGTAGGTTGGGTGTTTGATGGAGCTCTACGGCAAGACCGAAGGAAGTGTAATGAAATCTGCTGGGCACAATGTGGCGTATACTGTCGTCAACGTGGATATCGTAGGCGTGTGAGGCTGAGCTCTGGTAGCTTGTGGTCCAGAAAACGGGGTAAGGTAGATATTCTGCAGAGAGGCCTCTCTCAATGCAGACGGGGAGAGTCATGTCATCGTTTGCCAACTGCCAACTCACCACCAAGCAGCAGCTCATACCTTGCACAGCGTGGATGCCGTACGAGAGGGGAAACTTGGAGGGGCACCGGGGAGCCAGGAAACGTCATGATGTGGCTGATGCGCAGGGATAGCGGGAGCCGACGGGACCGCTGGCTGCGGCTGCGGCAAAGGCGTGTGTGGCTGCTCAGCTGGCCAATGCAGAGCGATGGGTCCAGCTGCTTACCAAAGATCCTTCTGCTCGTATTACCTAAGTCACCTTACCTAAGTCACCTTACCTAAGGCCTGGTTCTCAAACGGCGTATTAGCTAAGCAGAGCTAGGACATGAGGGTGGTCTCCATCTTTTCCTCCCCCACCTCTTTTTCCCCCAACGACCCAACCTTATTCCCCAGCGGATGTGGGTACGGACGGGATACACGATTGCCACGATTGCCAAGCTGTCACCTTCATCGGCTTTGAATTCGTTTGACAGCTTCGCATTCGCGATGACGGCCAAACTTACACTTCTTGCGGCCTCTGACGCATCGACTTGCCGCCGCAACGGGAGAGGCTATGCACGGAAGAGAGCAGGCTATCAGTCTGATCTGAATCCAACCAAAAAGGAAAAGGGGGGGACGAGTGACTAAATAAGCAGTTATCTGTCTGTGTCCGGACCTCGACGGACTTTGCCTCTTCGGCGAAAGAGACACACACCCACCAATGCCATTGGATTGATTAGTCGGGAATCAACCCTCGGTGATCGGACCCCGAACCACCATGGCTATTCTTGTTCCCGTCTTCGCTATGGCTTTTCGTTGCAACATTGCGACGGTCGAGAAGCTCCCAAGACGAAGTTTATTAGACGACATGCTCGGTTTAATGACATTTCGTTGCGTTTCCAGTTCGCACCGCCGGTTAATTAATCAGGCTGGTATCAACCAGCCAGATGCGAAATGTGGTTGACTGGTCTCGGACCGGACCTCGCCAAGAGTGGGAATCCCGGACGTCTCCCAACCTGTCCGTCGACGTGGGAACTAGAAACAGGAACACAGGCACAGAGGGCAACCTGACACCGAGTTCCGTCTTACCAACGACCGGGCTATTGACGCGAAAATAAGAAAGGGCTGACAATCAGCGACCAGAGAGTGATCCCGACGCCCTCCAACTCCGAATCACGCGCGTCAAATCCACAATTGCAAGCAAACTTTGGGAGGAGACAGACTAGAGACGCCCTGCTCTGCCTAGTCTCATCCTTTATTTATCTTCGCTGCTGGAATCTGATCTTCGGCGCTCGCTGCAGCTGCTTGACCATACCGCTGGGTCTGATAGCGTTGCTTGTCGTCCTTTTTCTTTCGTTTTTACAAAAGTTTGATCGAGCTTGCGAGGCACAACACAGAGACGAACCTCTATTGCGGTAAAGCTCACGAGATTCCGCATCACACTGACAAGGCGGCCCTCCTTTTAGGGTTTCCCGCAGAGAGAGAAATCCGTTGGGACGAGTTATCCACTTCCCGGCGGAGTTGTCATCCACACACACCGAGACGATCCCGCCCCACGGTCTTCCTGTCCTTTTTTTGAGGGCGGCCCTGTCTGAACTCTCTGTACGACAGACTTCTCCCCCCGGCTACCCGGGGGCGGATATTTGACTCGCGCCAACGAGCCTGACTATCGACCAGAAAGGGACAGGCTTTGCTCGATCTTCAAGTCCATTCCCCCCCCCCCCCGTATTATCTGCTCTCTTCGGGGTCAGTAGACTGTCGGCAATCAATCAAGCAAGTGAAGAGAGTCGGCGCCAGTGCCTGTGTGTCGGAGCTCCGGCCGGTGAGCGACGGACAAAGGAATCCATCGCCCCACATTGGCGCTCTGTTTGCTGCCCTTGCGCAAAAGGTGGGCGGGCAAGCGGGCAAGCGGGCAAGCGTCCAGGAGAAAGTGAGAGAGTCGAGAGCCGTGAACGAGCGCAAGCGCAAGGTAGAGCTGGCCAACGCTCCCTTCTTCCCTCCACCTGCCTCTGATTAGAGTAAAGAAGGGGCCGACCTTTTATCATTCTCCTCGACTTCTCGTCATCTCTCTTCCCTCCTGCTCTCGCGTTTATCTTCGCTCTTCGCCCTCTTCTCAAGCACCCGAATCCTCACTCTTCGGTCCCGAACTTCAAACAACTTGGCTCTTGTCTTTGCCCTGCAGCACTGAGACTTCGTCAAAGGAATTATACTACTGCTACTACTACTACTACTACTACTACTCGCATACATATACACGCCTTAAGCGCCAAACAAGCGGCCCTTACATACACATACATACACAATGCCAAGCGCAACATCGCCGCCGCCGGGTCCTGACCCCACCCTTCACCTCCCGCGTATCCTCTGCCTCCACGGCGGCGGCGTCAACGCCTCCGTCTTTAAGGTCCAGTGCCGCGCCCTCATCTCCCGCCTCAAGAACAGCTTCCGTCTTGTCTTCGTCGACGGACCTTTCATGTGCGCCCCGCACCACGACATCGTCTCCGTCTACGGCGACTATGGCCCCTTCCGCCGCTGGCTGCGTTGGCTTCCCGAGCACCAGGCCGTAGACGCCGAGACGGCGTCCGCCGAGATCCACTTCCAGCTGCGTATGGCAATGGACGACGACGACGCTATCGGCGCGACGGGGGAGTGGGTGGGATTACTGGGATTCAGCCAGGGTGCCAAAATCAGTGCCAGCTTGATGTACACACAACAACAGCTGAAGAAGAAGTACGGCAAGCGCATCACATCGGCGGGCGGCTCTGCAGACTGGAAGTTTGGCGTGCTGCTCGCGGGCAGGGCACCGTTGATTGTGCTTGACGACAGGTTAGAGGTGCCGCAGGGTGTTGGCGATGCAGCCGAGGCGAGCGTCGAGTTCCACGACTGGCCGACGGGCTCTGGGACAGATCATGTCTTGAAGCTGCCGACTATTCACGTCCACGGCATGAAGGATGCTGGATTGGACCATCACCGGGTGCTGTTGAAGCAGTACTGCCAGCCGGGGACGACGCGGCTGGTCGAGTGGGATGGAGCTCATCGCGTACCCATCAAGACGTGGGACGTGGAGGCGGTTGCGACACAGATCCTCGATCTCGGGAGAGATCTGGGGATCGTGACGGAGGAGATTATGGTATAGACTTTGCGTGCGCTGCATAGCATGTTGGCGAGATTGTTCGAGTACCCATCTACTTTTTTTTTTCTTCCACATTTTCGTTGGATATTTTCATGAAAGCATACATAGACCTTTCAATACCAGAACCTGTAATTTTTCCGTCTTCAACCACATCTTGCCTCCTTACTTTATCATGACCCAGCCATCATGCGTTCGGCATTCAGTCACGCGAAGTATACACGCCCGTCGACA
Organism: Colletotrichum phormii; assembly: GCF_030913505.1. Lineage (NCBI taxonomy): Eukaryota > Fungi > Ascomycota > Sordariomycetes > Glomerellales > Glomerellaceae > Colletotrichum > Colletotrichum phormii. Next base: position 175,415 of record NW_026851476.1, read on the forward strand.
CGGCGTGGTACCCCTTCTTGCCAACCTCGTACGTCAGCTCACTCCTCCAATCTTCCCCCCTCGCAAGCCTCTCAACAACTTTTTCCATCGTCCACTGAGGCCTCCATCCGAGCTCCCTGACGGCCTTGGAGGAATCGTACACCCGATCCAGCCTGTCGAGGAACCTCCATCCGAGCTTCTCAAACACGGCCGCGCACCCGGGCACGACCTCCGCGAGGACGGCGCCCGCGTCCGCGTCCAAGCGGCGTACAAGCATCGAGCGGGCTGCAGCGGCGGCCTCATCGTCGTCGTCTGTGGTAGCAGAAGTAGTAGTAGCAGCAGCAGCAGCAGCAGCAGCAGCAAAAGGCGGCGGCGCAGAAATAATATACTTCCCGAACCCAATTCCCTCCGCCCTCTCCATCCCGCACACGACGGCTGAGACGACGTCGGCGATGTCGACCCTGCGGTAGGCCAGCTCGCACACTTTTAAGTTTGCGTCGTCGGGCATGGCGGCGCGGCGGTCCTCGTCGTCGTCTGGTTCCGGGAAGAAGCGGGATGTGCGGAGGACGAGGACCGGGAGGGATGTTTGGCGGTGAACTAAGCTGCAGAGGTCTTCTGCGGCGCATTTTGTCACGCCGTAAATGTTTTTAGGGAGGGGCGTGACGGATTCGGTGATCCAGGCGGCGGGGTGGCCTTTTGCTGGGGCGAGGGCGCGGCCGAAGGTTGAGGTTGTTGAGATGAAGAGGAAGGATTTGATGCGTGACTGGGACTGTGACTGAGACTGGGGGGTTGTCGTTTTGCCGAGGCAGGCGGCGGCTTCTTCCAGGAGGATGAGGGTGCCGGTGATGTTTGTGTCGATGAAGGCTGATTTCGGGTGGGAGTCGACGTGGGGTTTGTGGAGGGTTGCCGCGTGCACGATGTGTGTTATGGAAGGGTTATTGGCGAGGAGGGAGGCGATGAGGGCGCGGTCTGTGATGGAGCCGACTGTTGTTGTTGTCGGGGAGGGGAGGATGTCGATGCCGTGGGGGACGTAGCCGAGGGACGGGAGGGAGAGCATCAGGGCTGCGCCGAGGTGGCCGGCAGAGCCTGTTACGAGGACGGTGTAGGGCGAGGCCATCTTTGAAGGGTGATGAGGGACTGAAGTTGGATCTAGCTTGCCGGGTTATGAGCTGATGATATCGAGGTGGGCGGGTGAGGTTTTGTTGATGTGGTGGATAAAGGTATTTAGAGTCTCGGTGTTAGTCGTAGTGGGGGTGAGTCATTGGTCCCTTCTTGCAACTACGCCAAGCGAAGGGCGCACTAGCTGTTGGGGATTGTTTTTGATTCGGCCGTCCGAGACTAATCTTCGATCAAATGGTTCCTGCAACAACTGGTAGTTGATATGTCAATCCTTTCTGAACGTTCGCAATAGACGTTGCATGTGTAACGGTATCAAGTCAGTTGTTGACTAACTCAAGGTTGTTTTGACGTTATTTTCGAAGCGCAGCAACCAGATCAACACCCATCGGCTGCAATATAATGACGCTAGAGCAGAAGTAGTTCAATCTCTCTTTTGTGATTCATTTAACATCAGTGTGCAATGGATTCCACCTCAAGTCTTCGTTGACGAGACGGGAAGTCTTTGAGCTGATGGAAAACGTGGCTTGGCATGTGGATGACAAGATAGTCATAATGCCGGCGCAAAGTAAATAACCTGCTTCCCCACTATGATTTTCTTTTCATTCTTATCCCCTCATGATTATTCTTCAATGTATTACTGTTATTACTTCTAGTTCAGCCTAGTTCATTTTCCCTTGGATGATGAACTTGATGATAGGATGGAAATCAGTAATAACTCGGGACAAGGTGGGTGGCAGATCATCTTGTCAGCCACTCGCATCGGGACTCAAATGAAGGCTATTTATGACTACCAGTATCTCAAATCAACAATCTACCAGAGAAATTCGCACTGAAACAAGAAAAAGGGCCATAAACACACACCTACGGGAGACGGTGGGGATTCATCACAAGGCCGCATCCTCCAAATCACTCGCCTCCAACCGACGAACCTTCATCTTCAACCCCCCCTTGGGCCTTAGAACAGGACTAGGATTAACAAGCTCGATATCTTTGGGATCCACCGCGGCCTCAAACTTGAAATTGCTCAAAATCTCCATGAAGAGCACCTTGATCTCAATCAGCGCGAATCCCTTTCCGATGCACTGCCTCGGGCCAGCCAAGAACGTCGCGAATGCGAGGGGGCTGCTCGCCGCCTCCCCCGTGAGACGGTCCCATCGGTCCGGATCAAACACGTCCGCGTCGTCGCCCCATATGCGTTTGTTCCTGGTGATGACGGCGGGGAACATGTAGACGGGCGTGCCCTTAGGAACAAAAGTGCCCGCGAGGGTGATGTCCTCGAGCGGTTCGCGGGCAGCGCAGACGCCGGGGGCGTAGAAGCGGAGGATTTCGCGGGTGAGGTTGTCGATGAAGGGGAGGCCTTGCTCGAGGTCGAGGTAGTCCGGGTTCGGAGTTTTCCTGAGGAGGGCTAGGACTTCGGCCCTGGCCCGGGCTTGGATGTGCGGGTAGAGCGTAAAGATGTGCGTTCCCCAGGTCAGCGTCGTGGCGGAGGTCTCGTGGCCTGCGACTATCATGTTGAGGCAATTTTCGAGGATTTCGTCTTCGGACCAGGGTTTGCCGATGGATCTCGACTCGAGAATCATGTGCGTCAGGAGGTCGGGCTTTTCGTGGGCCTTTTCGGCACCGCCGACCTCGTCGATCTCGGCGAAGCGTTCGCGGATGAATTCTCGCATCCGCGTGCGGACGCCTTTGTTGCAGGCATTGTAGATCTTGTTCTCTTCAAAGGGGAGCGAGCGAACTCCCGGGAGATATGCGTTCATGACCATGAGAACGCCGCCAAAGAGGGTCGGGTCGAACATGCGGTGGTAGGCTTGGTGGAAGAAGGAGTGTGTTAGGGTTGCGTTGAGGTCGACGCCGAGAGTCCACCATGCTATGATGTCAATCGTGACGCGACCGAAGGCTTGAGACACTACACGCATAGACCATGAGATCAGCAACGGTTTGTTGAGGCGAGATTGACACTGTTAGATCGGGTTAATTGAGGCCGACTTACTGTCTACGATACCCTGTTGAGACTTGATCTCATCATCGAAGAGTTGGGCGAGCTGGTCCCCCTTGCTCCTAAAGACTGGGATCGCCTTTTTGATTTTGGCGAGAGAGAATGAGGCTACAAGGATGTATTGACCATTCATCAGTATTTATGAACATTATGAGGGATCCTGCTGCATGAAATGCATGGGAAGAGCCTACGCGACAACAACTTTCTCTGGGCCTTGTGCGACTCTCCCTCAGCAAACGCTACTCCTACCCCCGTGACCTGTATAATGATGCGAGTGTTTGCCTGCGCCTTGACAAAAGAGTAGCTCTTTGTTTGAAAGACCACTTTGAAGACGTCGAGATTGTTGATGAGGAGGCAGTCCTGGTTGCCGAAGCCGGTGAACTTGATGAGCGGCTCATCTGGGAATTGGCGCGTCCATGAGAGATAAGGTTCGATGGGGTTTCCTGACCTGGCCTGGTTTATGAGCTCGCCGAGCAAGAAGTGGTGGTCCTATTGCGTATGTTAGGGAATGATCCGTCTCTGTGAATTGGGTGATTTTCCTTGCCTTTGGTCCTGGGAGATGTCTGAGGGGGGAGAAAAAGTACGGGTAAAGCAAGACGTAGTACAGTGGCCTGAGAATGTGCCGCGCCACGAGCAGAATGATCAGATAACGGGCGGCAGTCTGCAAAGAGGAGTCGCGTAGGGTCGTTAGCAACGATAGAACGCCTAAAGCTAGTAGCTCATGGTGCCAAGTTAGCTTCAAAGACTTCATCATGACTCTGGATGTATGGCTGGTGGTTGTCGGCTTGGGTCGATCAGTGATGCGGGGTAGGATAGTTGGATATTTTATGTGCGAAATCGCGACAAAGATAAGATCAGAGAGAGAAAAAACGCAGAGATATTCTCCGTGGACTGTGGGTCGTACAGAGGGAGATACCCTGTCCGTTTACCGCAACTGCCTCGGTGGCTATGTTGGTTCCAACATACAGTTACACCACAATGGCACCCAACAGAGAGCGATTTCCCCCACAATGTTTGCCATGCTACTTGATGCCACCTCGTGGCTGCAGTAGCCACAAACATGCCTTGCCAATGAGTTCTCTCGGTTTTGAAACATCTCTTCCCTTGGATCAGTTGTCTCTCAATCCTGCTGGAGATTACTGAGCATCATCGAGAGTTGTGGACGTGGAGTTGCGCCGTGATGGCGTGGTTGGGACGCCCGCTCACGCAACATCCCTGCTCGACTACTCCACCGTGTACGAAATGGGAATATGCTTGATTCGCGGGATTTATTCTTCAGCGGGACTGCTCAATTGATTCAGCAGCGAGAGTGTGGGGGCCAATGAAGCTGCAGCAGTCTGTCAGCAAGCAGCTCACGATGTGGCTGTTTGTTTTTTCCCAGGAGAGCAGTTATTTTACAGCCTTTACCCTCAGTGAAACAAAGTAAGTGGATGACAAGATGATCTGCTGTTCAGCTTGTCTTGAATTTGGTCTCAGAACTGTTGTGAACCTTGTGATCTCTAGTGTTATCTTTTACCTTTCATGCCCACATCCATCATTGTGTAATCCCTCAAAACCCCCGCAATGAGGATGATGGTAATCAAGGTGCTAGTGATAAGAAAATGCATCACTCATATCTTAAATCAATACATTTATTGGTCAGCCACTCATAAGGCTCTTAATAGCTACAGGTCGATAAGGAAGGCTCATCTAGCTTGCATCATTCAACGAGGATTGAGTTACCCACGTTGGCCTTGGCCTTCAACGCTCCATTTTGCGGCACAGCTTTCAGAGAGTAAGGTAGGCGTCCGCCCCCATGCGTGGCAAAGCTCTTGAGATGACCTTGTCTTGAAAGCCATCAGATCTGCCTTTTCACGCAGGGCGGGAGGGCCCGAACTTGGGGGCTGAATCATATGCCGGGGCCATGTTTGACTACATGCATCTTGTTAAGTGATCAATTGTATGTCAGTGGGTGAATTTGTCATTGAACAAAATATGTTTAATTTGGGTAGGAGTTATGTTCAGCAATGTTCATATGGCGGAAGACCATTAGCAGTCGTCAGCCTATCTGTGTATCTCCTTTTGACAAATTCCAGCAATCGATCCACGTCCTTTGCGGTCGTCATGAACCCAAACGAGATCCGCACTGCACCTACAGGTGCTGAAAGCCTGATATGGTAGTCAAGAGAGTCGCCCCGGATGGTAGTAAGCGATAACAAAGCCCTTTTGTCCAGACCAAAGGCAGCTTCGCCAGCACCAGGGTTACAGAAACAGCCCGTTCGCAGTGATATGTTTTCGACAGAGGCCTCTCTGGCAACCAGTCTTTCGTCAACGACCCTTCCACCTATGTCCAGGAAGTTGAAGCAGATCGTTCCACCCCTCAACTTCATATCCGTCGGCCCGTAGAACCTGACCATGGGCGACCCGTCACTGTGTTCGAGATTCCGTAAACGATCGAGGCACCAGCCGGTAAGACACCTGACCCTAGTATCGATTAACGGCATGCCGATGCCCTCCAGCCAATCCAGCCCAACAGCAACATCTGGTATCGACAAGAAGTTGACGGTCCCATCTTCGAAGGCAGCCTCGTCCGGCGCCATGACATGCCACGGAATCCCCACTGATACCGCTGTGATGGTTCCACCCGAAAACCAAGGCCTCGAGGTTGCGAGCCTTGCCAGCGCATCGCGTCGAACAATCAAACAGCCGACGCCGGTCGGATACCCAAACAGCTTGTACCAGCTCGCAATGACGAATTCCGGTTGAACGCCGGATGATGCGGATAGATCGAGCCTGGAGGTCGGCAGGTAGGCCGCCGCATCGAGGAGCACGTCATACCCCTGCTTCTGCGCAACGCTGATCCACGACAACGGATGACGGACGCCGCTGAAGTTGCTTTGGGCAGGGTATGCAAATAGACCTCTCTGTTTGGATTTTTGGTCGTCGTTGTTGCTGCGTGGGGGAGCTAGTTTTGCAGCTGAGCCGAATAAGCCACCTCTGCGAGGTTTTAGTGCTGACATGAGGTCAGACGGGTCTATCCTCAGCCCCGGAGCGCGGACTGGAACGTAAGTGGTTCGTGTGTTTTTTCGGCGTGCGAATTCTCGGAGACCGTTGATGGAGTTGTGGTTGTCGGATGTGAGGACTAGTCTGGTTCGTCTCTTGAAGGGATATGATTCTGCAACGAGTCTCGCGGCGCCTGTTGCGTTTGGGGTGAATATCGCCGTGTACTCATCCGGAGAGGCATTGAGGTACGAGAGGACGCGGGCTCTTGCCTGCTCGACCAGATGAGTGGCGGATTGACTTGTCGGGTTGATGGAATGCGGGTTGCCGCAGAGGGTTTGCTGGAGTCGGGTCTCGTGGGCTCGAATTTGCGATCTCGCGGCAAGTCCTGCGCCTGTGAAGTCGAGGTAGACGTGGTCTTGCTCGTCGAGGTAGCCATACTCGGTGGCGCGCAGATCATCTAATCGCGAAGTCGATACATACTCGGGGTGGCTGTCGAGAATATTTTCCATCCTGTCCACCTCCAATAATCCGATTATCGGAATGTTTGTGTTGGGGTGAAGTCCAGTCTCGATTAGGCCGGATGAGTATGGTACAAGAGAGAAAGAGGAAATGGTAGGAGGAAAAAGTAGGGCTGGTCTGGCTGAAGATGTTTGTGAATACTGCAGGTATGGGGTGTAGTCGGAGCAAATATTTCTGTATATACTTTAAGCAGACCCTTACTTACTTCACGAGAAGGAAGGAGAAAAAGAGTGGCAGCACCTTCCAGATAAACCCATATCCGAATCCGATCGTCCGAACTATGTTGGACAACCATCTCTTTGGTATGCATCCTTATCCTGCTGAGAACCTTCTCCACTAGTACTCCTTCCAGGGTACCAGATATCAGACAGGGTTGCATCGGCCGTGGACCCGGGGGTTCGGCCAGCCCAAGCGGCTAAGACCGTCGTCGAGTTCCATGTCGGGAGGAGAGCGGCAGCACTTTGACGGGACTCCCATTGTTTCGTTGCCTCTCTGGCGGTAATGATTGGTAATATCAAAGCAACAAGCAAGTACGGATACGCAGTGCGTACAAAGGTGGACTGTGCTTAGGGATATATACACCGTCTCTTTCCTTCTACACTGTTTCGTTGGACAGAACCTTGCATTTGTCCTACATGAATGTCTGCAGGTTCAGGCCACGCGGACGGCTACATTTCTTCGAGTCCCCATACCGCCCACTTATTACGTGCGAAAGAGTGCAGAACGGCTGAATGGGTGACACAATGTGTTCCCCCCCTTCGACTTTGCGAGACCCGGTGCCTGCGTATTGGGGAATGCAGTGGCGCCAAACGTGGAATTTCTGACAAAATTGGGTCGTTGAGAGTGAGATGTCACATTCTGGGTTACCCATTGCTGACGGCCTGCCGGCCTGCCATCCTGGGACCAACTGGTTTCTGGGTGTACACCAGCCCGGTATCTCCGTGTGGGAAGAACTTGTGTAAAGAATAGTGATGACTGTAGAAAGAGCTCAAGAGGTGGTAGGTTCGAGACCGGTAATAAGATTCATGTTACGACGGGTGCCTGAACCTCGGACTTTCGATGGTCTTGAACACAACGCAAAGTGGTTCAAGTGGCACTTCGTACGTTTCGGCCTATCACATTTGTGCTCGATCGAGACCAAGATGAGCCAGACCTGGTCACGATCATGCTGTCCGTCCCGACCTGCATACGCGGCCCATGATCGTCGTTGGCGCCGCTCCAACATGGCGGAGACATCCCATTTGTCCGTTGGTAAACTTGTTATCGTTGTTCCCTGTCCGAACATGCCACATGTTCATGTGAATGCTGCTGGAACGTGCGGCCGCGGTGACCTTACGGCCGGTATTTCATGCCGTTGGAGACTCGCATTCGCACCTAAACTCCAAGAGTCTGGGCATGTGGCTCGCTTTAAGAGCCATATGTAGGCGAAAGACCGATGCACTCAATAGCGTGTTGGTACCCAATGAGTGATTGGGCCTTCTTTTACACCAACATCAGCCTGCAGAACAAGTGCAAGGAACTAATTCATTGTTCCATAAAAACGAACAACATGTTTGTTTGCCTGTCACCGTGACCCTGTATGTTTGCCTACATCATTGCCAACTGTTTCTCGGAGTCCGGACTCAAAAAGTTGATCCCCACCGTACTTTTATCGATCCACCACGTTTTCTCCACAAGTAGGATTTACGGCTCTCTTTACTTGGAAGTACGAAAGATGGTGTGTAAGACGACTAACGAACACGTGCAGCGTCCATGTGGCCAGCTGAGAGGGAGGTACATGGGCACCAGTGCAAGTTCGCTTGACACAGGCAAATGATTGGGTGTGAATTGTCTCATTACCATATGCATGTTAATCGAGAGGAGACCAGGGGAAGAAAGCCGCTTAGCCCAACGTATTTGGATTGATTGGTGGCAAGGTACTACCAAGGCGCAGCTTACATACTATGCTTCCTCCTAACTACTTTGGGAAGCGTTGCGAGAAGGAGACACCAGGCAACTGTTTATTCATCAAATCAACAATATTTCTAGTGATGTTGATGATTATTCGTGCAGCGTCATGAATCATTGAGATCTGAAAAAAGACACTATATAGCTTGGCAATGAGACGTTGCGAAATCTGAATCCGCGTGCAAACTGGTAGAATCCTACGATCCCTCATCAAACCTTGGACTGGCTCTTATCAGACTTCGTCGTAAGAGATAATCAAGGTTGTTTTAGAAAGAGGAAACGAATCCTGAAGACATCGCCGCCACGATCCACATCTTTTTTAGCTCCACAAAGCTGCGAAATATGCGCGAGTAGCGTTGGGTCCGTTGATCAGGACTCTCTTCAGCCGCAGGACTGGATTCAAAAACTCGCCTATGCTAAGGTGCGAGAACATAGGGCTTACGGCGCTAAAGCCTGAGACAGGATACACGCGTTGAGCGTCATTCACAACGGTCAGTATAATGGCGGGGTATTGGTGGTCTAGACTAAGATGAATCCACGTGCTGAAGATAGATTGGGCATTGCCTTCTGACAAGGTAGTGGAGACTCGCCCTATCTACTTCTAGTGTTTCTTGGCGACCTGGAGCATCCGCTCAGCAAAGACAATTGAAGGAGGAGAAACTTTGGTTCCAAATACATTTACTTTTGACCACATACGACTCTAGAAACATCCTTTGTCGGTGCACTGAGCATGCTAGATTGTGCATTCTTTCACCTCAAATGACATTAAATAGATCCGAGAAATCATGCCACGTAAGGATATTGTCAAAGGCCAATGGCTCAAGCGCAATTGCGTTCCACGGTTGTGATGGTCCCACGCCGTAGTTCTCCCCAGACGACATCTTTGGAGATGCTGCTGCTGCCGATGTTGACTTTTCCTCCACATTCTTGAGCTGTCGAAACGACTCCCTCGCCCGATCTCGCAACGGACCCATGGCAGCCCACACGCAGCTCTTCTTTCCCCTTCGCTCATTCGCTTCTTCAAAGTCGGCGAGACAGGTAATGTAGTTATCCACAGCAAGCCAAGCGCGTTCCGCCTCCCCTCGCTCAGGCGAATCGATGAGCGTGCGGAGCGTGAGGAACAGGGCGTACAACTGCGGATGCTGCTGGTAGAACCAGGCGAAGCCAGGGAACAATTTCCCCGACTGTAGCAGATACCCTTGCTCGAGCAGTTCAATAGCAGTGGTAAATAGAGAATGAGGCAGATACCGATACCTGCACTCTTGTTCCATCGGTGCCGAGAGCCAAGCCTGAAGCATCAAGATGAATCGCGCTTTTGCTACAGATATCCGAAGTAGGGACTCCGCGGCGCGGCATACGTCGTTATTCTTAGGTGCGAATCGGAGCCAGCGGTGGGCCATGGACGACTCCGTCTGCTGGATCTTGGCCTCCCTCGTCTGCTCGTCCGCCGCGCCAACAGCGGAGACTGCATGGCGTAGGTTGCGGCAGAGGTCCAGGTTCATGATGGAGAAGGTCGTCTCGGTCCATTCGTCTCTTCCGGTAGGAGCCTTCTCCATCTGGGGCCATAGTTCGGTATCTTTCACATTCAGCGGTAAGCGGAAGATTTTGCCGCGATCGGCCATTGTGTTATTGAACCCGTGGCTTTCGGGCGCTGTGGCGTCTAGGGCGGTGAGATGCCACCAGAGACGACACCGCATTTCCGTCTCAAAGGGACCCAGGCCGAGACGGGAGCCGTCTTCGTGCACGCCGAGGGATTCTGCTATTCTGATGGCGAGGCCGGTGAGTGTCCAGATGGTTCGACCAGTGTCGAAGGTCCTCAGCGCCGTCTATCTGTGTGATCAGCTTTGTCACAGAGTATTGACGGTAGAACAACATTGTCATACCAAGTATATTGCCAGAGCTTTCAACCCCTGGACATTAGGATAGAGTAAAAATTGAGCTCTCGTGAATGCGCCGTCTATCTCCCGCATGAAGTGGCGAAGAAGAACCAACCTCTCTACACCTAGCTGCGTTGCGACCTCGGTGCTGGACATACTGGTTGTTGCCGCAAAGGCAGTAGCGTAAAGAACAGCCAGTGTCATGTTGTCCGCTCCTTGAGGTTTGGCTGCCACGCCGAGCATGACTGGTTGAATCGTGGGTACGTGGAGTATCTTCATCAAAGGATCAACATTTTGTAGGTAGATGATCCATAGCCTGGTAAGAGCGTGAGGAGCTATTGAGATGATCTCCGGATCTGATCCAAAGACGTCAGTGGCTGCTATGCCATAATGGGGAGATATATGGTGAGTCGTTGCGTTGGTCACAGGATCTCTTGTCTTGGTGCCGGCGATGGGCCGCTGTCGAGGCGGGTCCTAAGAAATTTCAGTATGTGGTTCTCAGGCTAGAAGTTTCTCCAAAGATTACCCCAAGGAATAGTCCAACAAAAACTGAATCATCGACAAAGTTTCCTCTCTCTCCATCTCCGACGAGTACTTCTTGTGATGGCAGGATCAGTGGGACCGGCACGGGGTCCGTCGCATGTTGACTCTGCTCACCCGACTCTCTCACTGGGGCTCCATTACGAAGAGTGGAAACAAGATGGGACAATAGCCCTTCAACTCGGGCAAGTCTATCAAGAACGTCTTGGTTCGTCGGCTGTATCGTCTGCCCTGTTGGAAGATGGGAAGATGATCCGCCAGTAGCTTGACGATCTGCAGTGCTTTCACAAGAAGGCGCTTCGTTCGAGTCGGCAGGTGAAGAGGATTTGATTGATCGGGCGTTGACAGGTGCTCTCCTCGTTCTGGCCTCGAAAACACACGAGAGCTCTAAACGGGTGCACTGCGAGCAAGGGAGCCTCCGGTTGCAGCGGACTTTGCGATCCCGGCAGGGCTTGCAGGAAGGACGGTCTCGGAGTCCTAGCCGTCTTTGGTCGCTCATTGCGGATAGCTCCGAGAGTTGCGAGAAGTGAGTTGTCGTCGGTCAGTTGAACTGGGGAAATTGAATTACGAGCTAGACTCATACTGACTGGAACAATGATGATAGTATTCGAGGCCCGGCCGCCCGCCTCCCGAGGTTTCCCCGCGTGCACCATTTCGACCGATCGGCCGATCGGGTGAGCCTAGTCTAAGTGGGAATAAAGTAAGGTATTTCAGAGGGATCTTAGAAATTAGGAAGGAATCTATCCTAGAGCCTCTCGTACCATCTATCTAGGCTTAATTCACATCCAGTCTATACAATGGGTGTTGTTGATGTCAATTCGCCCAACCATCTTGCCGAGTCGATCCTGTGTCTGACCTCGACAGGGGAGTCGTAGCATGGGACGACCAGCACGACACCCAGAATCCGAGGTGAGAACTGCATATCAACGACTTGCAAAATGTCGTAGGGTACATATGCCGTTAATTGCTGCCCGTAATTAACGGCGTCGTTTTTGCGACACAAAAGTATTCGAAATCTGTGTTAATTAATGCTAACATGATGTAGAAACTTCCCAGCATTAAGAAAATCGACCATTCTAGCCTTATTAAGCTTCATGATAGTACTCAGGTTCGGGAGTTCACTTAGTTGGAGGAACATGCAAGCCAATAGCTGACACCGTGATTTTGATAGTTTCTTAACATCCTCAATCATCGCACCGGCTGCTTCGAGCATTGACTCTGAGTTTCACAATGATTCATCCACAGTATCTTCCATGGTCACAACTATATACGTCTTTGGCTACCTCGTGAGTCAAAGCGCCTTCATTACTTTCGCAACCCACACACACAATTACCTCTTGTACATATGCTCATCAATCTCTCAAAGTTGGACCTCTTCTTCTTTCACCACTAAGTGAATTCTACGGTCGACGTCCAGTATTCTACTACGCCAACATCTTCTACACCCTCACCCACGTCGGCAGCGCTCTGTCACCCAACATCGGATGTCTCCTCGCGTTCCGCACAATCTCAGGCTTCGGAGCATCAGCCTGCTTCTCAGTCGCGGGAGGGATGCTAGCAGACCTCTACGACGTCCATGAGCGCGGCATCCCAAACGCCATCATCACGACTGGGTCTCTTTTCGGACCCGTACTCGGGCCCTTGTTCGGAGGCATCATTACCCAACGCGCAGGCTGGCGCTGGATCTTTTGAACACTCCTCATTGCCTCTGCCCTCGTGACGGTCCTCATTAACCTGTTCGCGCCAGAGACGAATGCGCATGTCATTTTACGTCAGAAGACGTTGAGGTTAGGAAAAGAGATGGGGAGGAAGGATTTGCTTAGCTTTCATGACAACCAGCTTGGGACTTCGTCCAAGAAGAATCCTCAGACACTGGGACAAGCACTCCACCGCCCCTGGAAGATGTTGTTCCGCTCACCCCTCGTGCCTGTATTTTGCATTATGACGGGTTTCATCTCGGCTCTTCTGTACATCCTCCTCACGTCCACATCCTCATTCTTTCAAGAAGTCTATGGCTGGTCCCTCGAGACGGCCAGACTGGCCTACCTGGGCCTCGGTTTCGGGAGTCTAGTCGGTCTCCTCCTCTTCGCCAAAACATCAGACCTCATTGCCGTACGACTCGCAAAGAAGAATGGTGGTCTGTATCAGCCGGAAATGAGACTGGTAACCGCCTTCATTCCGGTCCTGTTCATCCCCGTCACGTTTTTCTGGTATGGCTGGTCGACGTACGCGAGGACGCATTGGATCATTCCTTTGATCAGTTTGGCGCCGTTTGGCTTTGCCCAAGTCGGGATCAACGCATCTTCTTCGGCTTATTTGATTGACGCCTCTGGGCCTTATGCGTCCTCTTCATATGCTTGCGTTACGTCGGCTCGCTGTCTTATCGGTGGGTTTCTTCCTCTGGTTGGGCCTACTCTTTACCAGAACCTTGGCCTAGGATGGTGCAATTCGGTGCTTGGTTTTGTGAGTTTGGCTATGGTTCCAATCCCACTCCTGCTGTATCGGTATGGGCAGAAGCTCAGAGAGAGAAGCCCCTTGGACACCGTTACATAGTCAAGGTGGCCTTCCGCTGCCCAAGGCTTTTTTTTATAGGGGGGTCAGATCTTGGATGATACCAAGTACAAGTCTTGACACGAAGCTAGATTTGAGCTGCAACGTCAAATGCGGAAGCTTTATTTCTGTTCTAAGGCGTGGATCTATGAATAGATAATCTCTTAGTGCCGAACTTCCGCATCTACTTCGCCAGCTCAGCTTCAATCGCGGCAAACATGAAGGACCCGCTGCCACGGTGGTCATTCTCGACAATCGGGATGCTGGTGTAGTACTAGAAACTCCCATTAGCAAAACAACTCTCTCAAGGCATCTCGGAGAGTGACAACTCACCTCGAAACTCGCGTTCGAGTTCAAACTGCCAACTTGCACCGTCCCCGAGAAGCTGATAAGTCCATTCTTATCATCCCGAATAAAGTCCCTCGTCAACGCGTTGTACGCCTTGAGTCCGACGTCCTTGTACTTGGCCTCGAGGAACCCATCCCGAACACCGCGCAGCAGACCGTAGGCAAACATAGCTGCAGCGCTCGACTCGAGGTAGTTTCCCTTGCGCGTCTGGTATCCCTCATTCATGATGAGCCACCAACCTCCCGACGTATCCTGGCTCCTAGCCAGCCCATCCGCCAAGGTGACAAAGTACTTCAGCAACCTCGCATAACCCGGCAGGTTCTTGGGATACACCTGCAGAGTATCAACAAGCGCCATAAAGTACCACCCGACAGCACGGTTCCACACCAACGGGCTCGCCCCCGTCACAGGGTCTGCCCAGACGGCGTCCTTTGCCTCGTCGTACCCGTGCACGAGCAAGTGGGTCGTGTGGTTCCGGGTATGCTCCTCAATAAGGTCAAACTGCAGCGCAATCTCCCCCCACGCCGTCGTATTCCCCTTCTCAAACAGCGAGACATACGTCGCGTAAAACGAGTCGGCCATGTAAATCCCATCCAGCCACATCTGGTCCTCGTATATCGGCGCGCGGTGCCAGAACCCGCCGCTAGGCGTCCGCGGCCACCGGTTCAGCTGCTGCCGCAGCCCGTCCGCCGCGATCTTGTACTTGGCCCCCGCGGTGGTGTTGCGCTGGTAGAACCAGAGCAGGTTGTTGCCGATGCGGATGTCGTCGAGGGAGTACCACTCCGGGTCCCAGCCTTCTAAGACGCCCGCGTCCGAGACGAGGGAGGAGACGGCGGTCTCGGCGGCGCGGAGGAGGGTTGCGTTGGAGGCGGCGGCGGCGGCGCGGGCGATGCCTTCGTAGAGGACGGCTGGGCCGTAGCCTGCGTCGATGGGGGCTTTGCGGGCGACGAAGGAGGAGGCGAGCCAGGTTGAGTACGGGCGGGATGGGGTCTGGGCTAGGGCAAAGGTGCCCGCGAGAGCGAGGAGGGAGACTGAGGTGCGCATCGTGGGTGCCGGAGGATGGGAAGAATGAAGAGAGTAGAAACGAAGCCCGGAGGTCTAAGGGTGAGTCTCCAATATACGGGATGAGCACTGGGTGGGGGACCCAGATGTGTTGATTGACTGCTACGGACTTGCCTGTCTATATACCTCTTCGCAACACCGTACCATCGAGCATCCTTGACCACAGCCCGCAACGTACAACCGCGCCATGGACAAATTCTGGAGAACTTCATGACGACTCCAGTCCTCACCCAATCTCCGGTGCGCCGATAGACATCCGCAGCGCATGGCACATGCAAGAAACTGCGCCTCGACAACCTTCAATTGAGCTCTCCAGTTGGATAAGAAAGACCCTCCGAAAAACTCAGGAACACCTCTCAATGGAGGAATTTCAGAAAACATGTTGGTAGAATTGGCGGGGAGGGAAAAGAGGAGGGGGGCTCGATGATGCACTGCATCATGCACCGCCAAGGCGGAAAAATATAACGACGTTGCAACGGGCTGCTTTGAGCAATGATGGTCCCCCCCATTGACGTTCCCCCAGTTTGCCCGGTCGGGAAGCGTGGGGAGACAAGGCCTAGCACCGTCAGGTTTCTTGTTGATCGCGTCTTGCCCCGGTCAGTAAGAATTTTCGGGGCATCTGTCCTCGAAATGCCAGCATCGGCTCGCTCGCCAAGCCTCCGAATGTCACCAACGGTCAAGGCCGTTTGATTAAGGGGGGAACCGGCATCATGTTATAGAATCCGAACCCGATCACGGGCCCGGGGAGGTCGTCTAGCAAAACGGAGCTAACGGCCGCAGGCTGAACAATCCCCCGAGCCGGGAAAAAAACAGAAACAAGGAAGAAAAGGGAGACGCGGCGGGGTAAGTAAACACCGTGATTCCTCTCGGCGGGAACGGCCCCCGCGGCCAGCGGCATCCAAGGTGGGCCCCATCCAACACCCTCTCGGTCCACATGAACGCTCCGGGGCGGTAGT
Source organism: Colletotrichum phormii (assembly GCF_030913505.1). Lineage (NCBI taxonomy): Eukaryota > Fungi > Ascomycota > Sordariomycetes > Glomerellales > Glomerellaceae > Colletotrichum > Colletotrichum phormii. The sequence goes on from NW_026851476.1 coordinate 191,290, forward strand.
GGGGTCCCCCGTCCCGACCCGCCCCGCCCATCGCCGCACACTCGGATCTTCGGCACCGCCATGTGCTCATCTCAAGGGGAGGGCCGCCCAACTTTCCCGCCCAGAAAACGCCAAAGCTAGGCTGGCACGGTTGGGGAGGAACGGAACGCCCAATCGAACGTCGTTTTCCGCTGTCATAATTGCCTTGTCGCTTCCTTTCCTCTGGGACACACTGACGCAGAAACTGCAAAATGCTGACCTTGCATGCCCTCCAGAATCTTATTTCAACACCCAGACCTCTCTACTCCCCCCCCCCCAGAGTCGATCCAAATCCACCGACCGCTTCACAGTCCGAGCTTTTTTGGATCTAGGCTTTCTCGGTTACTTACTATTACTACCGGCTTATTTCTACAACCAACTTCCTCTCTCTTGCCTCGCTTTCCAAGGGCAGGGGGTTGCCTCCCTCACCAGCTTCGTTGGGGGGATGTTTAACGGAGAACATCATCTGAAGTCCAAACGGGAAGACAAGACACACCACAACCACCCACACGAATTACTGAAACTTTGAACCCAGCCACAAGTTTAAACACAACCGGCATGACATCGAAATGTGTAAAATAAGGTTCTTACCGCCCCCGGAAACCAAAAGCGTCTTAAAACGTTCGCTCGGTTGTCGTATCCGTGCGAACCAGCCTGTCAAAGCGACAGACACATTGGAGATTCCTAAGAGCCCGAGCAAACGCAAACAAACGTCTAAAATGCATGTCCATTGCCGGCTTGGCAAGGCGGCAAAGACCTCGGCAATCTACAGCACAATAAGCCTCTCCACAAACAAAGCCGACAGGATATCTTCACATGGATATGGGGATAACCGAATCATAATGATCAAATGTGAACAACTGGTATCATATTTCTTCGAAAAATGCCATTATATGAGCTTATATGCTTGCCCTTATGTTCGTATCTCAAACCATAGCTTTAATCTCATCCATCCCAAGCTGACAAGAATCCACGTCGTCTCAACAAGGACGGTTGGCATTGTCGTGTGTTAACAGAAAATAAAAAAAAGAGCCCACGGAACTCCGCCACTTTGAACCCAAAATGCTCGCCACATCATGCGAGACTTGCACCTAATCGCACATAATGCCTCCCGCGACGACAAGAAATCTCTTTTTCTTCCTCTCAATGCAATAATAACGCATGAAGAATGTAATCCAAAGCCATGGGCGATTACCATAGAGTTTCTAATCCATCCCTTCCCCCCCCCACCAACAAAAGCATAAATGCGCCGTTTGCAACCAGAGAAACAGAGGGCATTAAAAATTTTTATCGTTTCATAGGCGTTTTTTTTTTTTTTTTTTTTTTTTTTTTTACATCTCATCAAGAACCGTGCTGGGCTTCCACTCGTTGGTATCAACAGTCGCTTCGGGATCGGTCCAGTTGACCGGCTTGTGGATGCGCAGCATGCGGAGGAAGTAATCCTCGACAACGAGCAGGTTGAGCAGGACGCCGTTGCAGTTCCAGGCCAGACCGCAGACGATGGCGCCCGCGACGGCGTCGAGGACAAAGTGGTTGGCGGTCGCGACGATGGCGGTCAGGATCAAGGCCGGGTAGGCCATGCCGACGGCGACGATGGCGAAGCGCTTCCAAGGGCGCGAGCGGATCGAGGGGAGGGGCAGGGTGGCGACGGTGAGGCCGATGAGGAGGGAGTAGCCGAAGTGCAGGGATGGCATCGCAGCTGTTTTGTTTTCGCTCGTCAGTAACCGTAGCATCGTAGGGGGTGCGGAATGTGATGATTTGAAGGGGCTAAAAACTCACCATACTGGTTGCAAAACTTGTTCGTCGTCCACACACTGCTCTCGCCGGTAGAGCTGTGCACGGTATCCACGAAGCCAAAGCTCTTGGACTCGCCGGCATCGGGGCCGTTGTAGTTGGGATCGCTCAGGAGACGAGGAGGCATGCAGGGCCAGAGGGTGAAAACGACAAAGGCGAGCAGGTTGCAGGTGGCCATGGTGCGGCGGCGGGCCTCGTACAGGGCGGGACCGGCAGAGTTCCAGCGGATGTTCTCGGTGCCGCCGAGCTTCGCGGAGACGGCGCGGCGCTTGCGGGTGGTGGTGATGAAGTACAGGATGACGAGGAAGAGGATGGTGCCCGGGATGTGGATGAAGGAGTAGATGCGGTTGATCCAGTGCATCACGGTGGGCAGCTGCAAAAAGTACTGCTGGACCGGCACCTCGATGAAGACGTGGAGGCGCTGCTCCAGGTGAATGAGCTGGAGCGCATGCTTGCGCGCCACATCGACGGTTCCCTCGTTGAGGGTGAGCGCCGTGAAGGCGCGGCCGACTTGGTATACCTACATTTCGACCGTGTTAGAGACAAGGGCCTGGCAATAACTGCTGGAAATACAGCTACAGAAGTTTGACACTTACCCAGTAAATCAGAGCCCAGTACCATGCCTCAACCAAGAAGGGGAACTTGCGGAGGACTCTGCTGAGGAGTCTGTCCTTATATACTCTGGTGTTTGGTGACGAGACGATGCGCTGGTATCCAAAGAACTTGATCCTGCGAGAGCGTCGCGGCGGTTCTTCTTGCGGCGTCAACGTTGATGATGAGCTCCAGGCGCCTTGGAGGAGAGACTCTTCAGAGTCCGGGGTCGAGTTGCCGGAACGGCGCTCGTCAGATCGCTTGTGCTCGGCATCGTCGAGGCCGGCTCCCTTCCATCCTAGGTTGTCGTAGACGTTGGTGTCGCCAATGTTGCGGTTGAACCACGTTCCTCCAAACAAGAGGGTGATGACCACCAAGGGCTCTGCCACGGCACCGATACCCATATTTTATTCTTTCTTTCTTTCTCTTCTTCCCTTGTGTGACTGACTGATGACGGAATAAACAGCCGACGATGGAGACGGCGATTAGTGAGAGAGAGGTATGAGGAGACTGCAGAACTTGGCTACTCCAGTGTGACTGCTGCCGTGTGGTATTTGAGGGCGCGGGACGTTCGGAAAGGGCCACAGGTCCCGAAGGCTGGATGCGTGCGGGTGGGATGGATCTGACAGACTCAGTCCACCGGTGTGTGCTGGGCCAAGGTCCAATGAGAGAGCGACCGGAAGGTCGGGGATGTGAGTTTAAGATTGTCCGTGTCAAAGGGGGCGAGTTTGAATGTCTCCTGAGCTACCGGGGATTTCCTGATGGAGATCAAGGTGAGAGTAGTGTATGGATACTGATCAGAGGAGTAGTAGGTAGTCAAGATTGAGAAGAAGGTGACTTGTCGAGCGGGAAGGTCAAAAGGTAATCAACAACAAACGGGGGAGCTCGAGGTAGCGACGTTCATCACGCAGCATGGATCAGATGGATCTGTTAATAATACCGTAATAGAACATGGACTTTCGGCACACTTTCAGCAGAAAGCCCAGGCTCGGCACAACCCACCAAGCTGGACCTTGACCGAACGTATACAGAGTTACCGGGTTGGTGGCCTTTGCACTTGCGTAAAGGTAAGGTAACGAATCCAGCACATGCGCATGCTCCTCGCAGGCTCGCTCGGTGGCTCGTCCACCTCGCAAAGTTCGCACTCCCACCACCCGCCACAGTCCACATCAGCGGGCTCCGCATGGCTCCGAGGTGCTGGGGAGGAGGAAAGTGAGGAACTCAAGCTCAAGCCGCGCACCGCATGTCGAAATCGAGCCTACCCTGGTCCCCTCTCGCAAAGGCCCCAAGTGGAAAGTGGATGGTGGGAAAAGGCTCTGCTGCCCGTGACCCTGTCCATGACACGGAATTCCGATCTGTAGCCAATAGCGGGTTGTGGACTGTTGGGGCGGGCTGGCTGGGATCCCTGACGTGGACGAATCGCCCGCCAAGTGCCGCGAGCGCCAAGGGTTACATCTTCGTCTTTCGCCCTTTGTGAGGTAAGAGAGCTCCTGCATGGTTGGAGTGAGAGAAGACAACAGACGAAATGTCGCGTGCTCCCTCCAAGTTGTTGGCAGCTCACCGTTGCGGTGCGGTTAATTGCTCTTAGCTCTGCATGCTCTGAGCTTGGCTACCTGACGTAGGTAGTTTGTTCTGTCAAGCAACGTCCAACCGCGAAACAAAGTCTCTTTCTTCCTGCGCTTCAATTGTTCCGTCATGCCTCGAAGCCCAGGTCCGTTCCCTTCTCCTTTGTTTCCTCCTCCGTGCCCTCCAGCTTCTTTCTCTGAGTTCGCTGCGGCTTCATGCCGTTGCTTCGCCCTCAACTCCCGTCAGGGGGAACAAATGCTCCGACGTCCGCTTAGGAGACGCGGCTCTGTTATCAATCAGGCGCGCGTCCGCTAGAGAGAAGGTGGGCGTCGGGGAGGGATCGAAGATGACGGAGGCATGCGACGAGGCACACGACACCGTAAGCTGACAGCCGACCAATCAGACAGGGGACCGGGCAACATGGTGGATTGGCCTGCATCCGCGACATCCGACAGAACCGTCTTGTCCTCATGGATTTCTGGAGACCGGGTCCGTTCACAGCCCACCGCCTGCAAGCATTTTCCTCCCTCGTGTCCAACGGCGGGAAAAGAAAGACAAAAACCCAGCGTAAAAATCGCAAAATTTGTCGACTAGAGATCCCTTGTCATGGAAATTGGCTCTTCTGCTGCTTGCCGCCGCTGGAATTCCGCTCCGCTCCCATGGCTGATAACACCCCCCTCCCCCTTCAGGGGCTTGTTGGGTTTTCCTATTCTTGGGAGGCGTTCGTTACCGGTCTCGTTTGACAGACACGCGACCTCCACCATGGTCCATGACTGAATTTGCAGGTTGCGTATGTCTTTTCGTCCGTCTCCGCACCTTAGATAAGGAATACGTTACCATCCACCACCGTCGGTCGAGCTTAGCTGGCTGGCAGGCAGATCACAGATGTACGAATACAGCTGTACACAAAGGCGGTGGATGGGTAAGACAGAAAACTGTTGGCCGAATCCCAATCGTCTTTCCCCCACGCTTCCCACGCTTACAACGGGGTGTCGGCGTCCAAGAGATGCCGCCGCCATACTCAGTGTGCCCTAGATCAAAGATTAAAATTCTCGACAACCCGACTTCAATTTCAATGGTCGGTGGCATGCTTCTGCAGGAGGGTGGCTTCATTGATGATGGGAGGGGCCGGCGCACCCGCCCTTCAATGCGAGCTCGACAAAATGTCTTGGCATACATCATCCAAATCCGCCATCGCCGACCCCGTGGTCGGGCCATCCTTTGCTCAGCGATCTCCTAGCGAGACTGACAAGGGAAAGAGACAAAAGCTTTGTGATGGTTGATAAGGTCGTACTGCCTCGCTGACTTTGTCGCCTAGCAAAGCTTCTTTGGACTAAGGCAAATATCTCCAGCCGGGGGTTTTCCGTGATATCTGAGCAGTCGACGCCAACGATGCTGTTCAGCTTCCCAGAGCGAAACGTTATTCAACTTACCCCAAGTCTCAGTGCAAACATCAGCCAAGGTCGTTCGGCAACCTCACCTAGTCCGGGCTAGGCATGTCAACGATGCCTTGTCATTTCCGCGTTTATGCGATGAACCCGGCCATCCCGCGTATTTCTTCTATCCCGTACGGATACTCGTTCAGCCCTGCAGATCGCCTCCGGATGCTACCGAAGGCCATAGTTCGCGACATCCGCTGGGCGGATACTGAAGGGCCAGCAAGCCAGCTTTGCGTTTGACGTGTGAGCTGTTGATCCGTCGGTGAAATATCCAATCCCGGCCGGCTCTTGTGGGCACTTCCCATGTAGCTATTCCTATTCAGGAATTCTAGGAGATCGGGAAGCTCGCCCGCTCCGTTCCGCCCCCTCCGGATTATTCAACCCTCAACATACATTGGCCCGGCGTCGGCAACTAAAATCTCCGTACCTCGGCGCCGAGTTGCATCGAAAAATTTCCATGCCGACTCCGCCCGGCCGAGGACTCAGGACATGTATCACCTAAAAGGAGAGCGGCAGTTCGACATCCGGAACGACTTGTCTGGCACTCCACTGGTGAACTTGCGCTGAAGCAACAAGGAGGGACTGAACATGCTGCAGTTGATCCAGCGCCGCTTCACACCAGTAAACAATACTGCTAGCGGCGAACAATCGAAACGATCGAACTCCTGGTATTTGACACGTGCCGCTAAGTAACAACAGCGAGGCAGGTCGAGCATGCAGTGATAGGTGTAAGTATCGACGTCAATGGAAGGTCTCATAACCCATGGCATGATAGCCAATTGGTACTTCATCATCGCTCTGAAGAAGTTGGCGAATCTCGCAAGGACAAACGGCTTGCAGGCGAATGTCCATAGTTAGGCTGCCTCTTCTTTATCCCTGTACCGAGGACTTTGCTCAAAAGGAATCTTGATGTTTTCGCTTTGCTGATCTAGCAGTCCCTCACACGCCATGGGTATCGAAGGAGGCGCATGCGACGTAATCGATGCGGACTCTTTGGACCACGGGAGAAGACCCTCCCTCTCGCACGATGGCCTATCATCGTTGGCCAGGGGAATCTCCATCGTCGACTCGTCGGTCGACATGCCAAACTTCCAGACCGTTGCGAGCTCCCCGAATCCATTGTGCAAGTTTGGTGCTCAAGAAGACAACGGTCCACTGGCGAGTGTGGGCACTGCAGCCTGGAGTAGTGAACCTAGAATAACGGTCAAAACAACTTTTGGTTTCAGTGGCAGTGGCCTTTGGCTGGCCGAGCCATAGAGAGTCGTTAGCATCGTCAATACCTCTTGAGAGTAAGTTTGAAGGTCGTGACGGAGCTCATGTAAATCTCAGCACGTTCAGAGCTAGAGGAAACGCAGTCTGGAAGCTGGAAGTCTCGCGTCAACAACTGCTCACCGGAAGTAATCCTTATAGCTGCAGTCTGACGTTGTAGTTGGCATGCACGTTGACGAGACCATCTCAAGACCATCGCGTGGACTCTGGAGAAGATGATCGGTGCCACCTCATGTTGTTCCGGACTTGTCGATATAGACCTTGAATTGGTCAGCATCGCAGCGGTGCAGACTGCCCGGATAATGTCTGGCTTGATGTACACAACCGGATCCCTGCCCTTGGCAAGTCGTGAAGAAATACAGATCTCAGCCCAAGATGATCGACCCAGGCTGCGAGACAGCTCCGAAGTTGTTGCACCGGCGGGTACTTGAAACGGTCTCCAGTTAGATCATTTGGGAGTCAGAGGGGTACTCAGTTTGAACACGTATTCTGCTCGCCAACCCTTTGCCCTTTCAACTGGATGTCGTAGTCAATGACTTCACAATGCGCAAGGGAACAAACCCACCAGCTGCAAGAAAGTGGATGAAAAGAGTTGAGCAAACCAGTGGGTGACTGAACGCGCGGCCAAGACACTATATGGCTTGCGACAGCACTGCAAGGAAACCCTTGAGACTTTTGAAAACCGATGCTTGGAGGCAGCTTTGCCATGCCGTTCCTGGGCGAGTTCGAACCGATGGAGCATTCGATAGTGCAGCACCCCCGCGTCGATCCGCTGAAGAAGATTGCCTCGGGACCATCATGTCAAGACTCGAGTTCCCGGTATCGTCAGCGCCACGTGTTCGGCTCGAGCCGAGAGCGGCGTGACCCCAGAGGCATCAACTGATGTCAACCGCACTTGGGTTCACCGGGTGATCGGAAATGCCGTCTCATGATCTCATGCTGATAGAAAAGGGCCCATCCTAATAAGGATGGTGTTTGTTGGTTCAGCCTCCCTGTAGACGAGGCCAGCACGTCTTAGTTGGGAGAACAGTGTCCGAGAGCCGCCAAAGATGATGGATAGCATCGTCGAGAACGGAGTAGACGGTCTGGTCTTGCTCCCGATCGGTGATGGTAGAGTGGGTCCGGCATCTGTCTCATTTCGGCGCTCCGGGCGGGAGATCTGAACGCTCCAGCTTTTCAGCCACCTCCGGGGGCTATCGGCGGCAGACATCGTGGCTATTGTCCGTCTCATCAATAGCGCGACAGTATCGTAAGTCACCGGGATATCTGCGCTTTGAACGCATCTGGATCTCGTGCGGACGTTGATATGAAGTCTAGTATCGATTACTACGGAACGCGTGGACTTGGTGAGCATATCCGTCGAATAAGGAGTTGATACGGATTTGAAGACGATGCGGCACCGTCGAGGAGCAAAGTGTCCGGAGAAAGAAAGACGGCACCTATAATTTGGGCATCAGTAATGCTGGAGAATGAGACGGGGAATATACTCCTTCTTCATAGCAAAAGAGATAATTGAGTCTCGACACGGCACAAACAGATTGTACTCCGTACGCCTCAGGAGTGCAATCAATCGCAACTTGTGTGCTTGTGTATTCAAGAGGCCCGAGCGTGACACGACGGTCAGTCGTTGGGTAGGATTTATGGATGGAACTCTCGAAGATGTCGGTGTCTCAAGATGAGTGGTCAATGGAGACGCAAACACTTTGCGCTGGCGCGTGCGAAATGAGATTTGGGGGCCAAGGCGTGGGGGCATGAGAACGACGGGGCGATGGCAGTCCAGTTTGATAAAGACAAAGAGGCTGAAGTTGAAAGTTTGTCGAGAGAAGAGGGAAATCTCATTCACGATGCATGAGGCACTTGATTAATTACATAAGGAACCTTGAGAGATGCGTGGTGTTCATCTGGTGACGGCCAGGGCAGGCACCTGCAGTTCGCAGACGGCATGAAATGCAGGAACCAACCTGTGGCCTGAGGCAGGAGAGCCGACAAGGTCGAAGCCAGAATTCCCAAGAGGAAAGAGCTGCCGTGCGAGAAGTCGGTCGCGGGAAGGAGGGGCCCCGGGGGCTTCAGATGCGGTACGTACCGTCACAAGAAGCTGAGGCCCAGACGTTTTCAGGTCTAGTGCAGCCACCAGTCGACGCTCGGACCAGAGGATGGCACGGACATGACCAACCACAAGCTTTTTTGATAATTGAGCGGATCCACCTGTTTGATAGTTTTGAGGAAGCAGAGAGATACTTCCGCGACTTTGTACGTTCCTGCACCACTAACCTCGAGTCGTGGACTGGCATCTTCCCAAATGGGGCAAGAGACAATGAAAAGGCATTGCATTGCAAGCCACGACCGAATCAACGGGCGGCCACAAGTCCACAAGTCCACAACAAACGCTCGGCCGGTCCCTGGAAAACCCGTCAGCTACTGCAAGTTTGTTTTCTCGGCGTTGATTAGCGGCTAAGCGTGATGAGATGAAGCAGTAGCTGCTGCCCAGGACAACGAACGGGCGTTGTGGGCTGCAGCAGTCACATGTTACTGTACATGGACTTGCTTACTACTGCTACTTTAATCATGGCTAGGTACTCGATAATAAGGTAAGATAGGAAGAGTGGCATAAGGATATGAGGCCATGCGAGTTGTCTCTGTCCGCCATCATATGTCTCTCGGTATTTGTCTGTGCTCATGTTGTTGTTTTCTTTTCGACGCAGCTGATGTTTAAATAGGGTCCAGGGTCCAAGACATGGAGGCTTGCGGCAATGTGGCATAAAGGTTGGGCGGATTGAGTTGATTGACGACGGGAGTTCCTCAGGCGTTCGGGTGTCGCTTTCTGCTCGAACCGGTTTGAGACGGGATGGGACATACCCTGCTCTGTGATGGAATGCTTTGCATAGAAGTTAAGTGACAATTGCATCCAAAAAGAGAGACAATCGAGTCGTTGAGCCTCCGCTTGACTCGATGGGAACCCCAGTCGCAGCGATCGCAATCCTCTTCTTCCGGTCTGGTCTTTGTCTAATGATTTTTGGTCTTGGATCTATTGAAGGCAAACACGCGACGGGACTTGCTCTTGCGGGCAGCGGGCAGCAGCGGGTTGGCTCCGACGGGGTCGCATGGGGACGTCATGTCATTGAATGAAATGAAACATGTTTTGTGCCTCTAGTTTGGGTCGCGACAATGAGAACATCCCAAGTCACCCCATCGGACTTTCCGTGCTTGTCTCAATGCCAGAATGATAGGTACGTACGGAGTATTTCTATCCATTATTGATTCGGACCAAGGTCAGAATGTATGTGATTGATTCTATCTGATTACCTAGGTAGGTAGGTATCTTGGAGTTTGCGGGTGCATATGTGCAGCCTCGGATTATTTCATTGCATTCCTTCCTGATTCCACGGCCGTTCCTGCACCCCGTTCCAGGTCGGTCCCCTCTGATTGATGAATAATCCGTGCGCACCCTGACAGACCCACCACACCTTGTGCTCTTCAACTCCATCTGACCAATTAGGTCGCAGCCCAGCCTCAGCCCAGCCCAAGTCAATTCTCCCCAATCCTCTCCACCAGCCACTCACAGCGAGGCTCAGGGACAAAGGTACGGAAGTACACACAACAGATGGGAGTCGTGCCTTCCCTTTCCTGGCTGTCCCTGCTGTGTGCTTCAGGGGCTCTTGCTTTCTGTTGGTCTGGGCTTATTGTATGTACCTTACTGCTCAATGCACCATTGCTGCGCGTCCCAATGCTCGATTCTCATTGCTCGTAGTCACCTCATGCCAGAAATTCTTCACATCTAAACGTAGCCCAGCGTAGTGTAGTCCAGGACCGTTTGGTGTCTCTCATGCCTTTTTTTTTTGTCACCTCCCTCCCCCTTCCCTCTGTCTGTCATTTCCTCCCTTGATTCATCTGTCTGTCTGTCTCCCCAAAGCAGCAGTAGTCAGCCGTTGAACCCGCCATCCGCTGTCCTGATCTGATACATGACCATCACAGAGGGAATAACCAGGAACACAAGGCCTGGGTCCCCCGAACCACGATACGACCCTTGAACGACTTTGTCGCTTTCTTTTCGCCTTTTGTCTGCAATCATATTCATTGTTGATACCCCGTCCCTATCCCCAGTCCAACCACCTACCCACCGACCCCCCTCCTCCTCCTCGACCGACCCTCTTCTTCTCCCCTAGGCCGGCCGAATTTCCCTGCGAGAAAAAAAATACGGATACCCATTTGCTCCATTCGCCTTCACACGAACTCCGGAGTCGAGATCGCAGCCACATACTGTAGTCGCCGGTACTGCGAGCAACATATCGTCGCTCCTCTCGTCCCAGTTCAACCAACGCCAGACCCCGAGCCCAACGATCGATCTGCGCCCTCTATCTCACCTCTGCCACGTTGCTTGCCCCCACGCAACCACGTTCTTCGGATTGCTCAACCAGAACCACGCGAACCCGGCCCGTGTCTATTGTTCCTGATGAAGCGATAGCCGATCGTCTCCACGAGGCCACCTCAACACCACGAGCAGCCCTGCCAGGGTCCCACAGGTTCGCGATCGATCACCATCCTCCCGTACCCTTTGTCGTGCGATCTGGAACCCTGTGCTAAGGTGCATCTGACATAGGTTCATCGGTTTACGTATCTATCGTCCTCTACCTTTCCACATACCGACCACATCTTTGCGCGCGTCGTCGACGAACCGAGCCTTCAATGCCCTGGCAGCCTCTTCCTCGCATTGCCTTCGCCGTTGCGACATATCCTTTCGCCGCCTCGGGCCCGGCCGATCTCCCCCTCGAACTCGGCGATGAGCTATACATCATTGAAGAAACCCCAGATGGCAACTGGTTGCGTGGCTACTTGGTAGCCCCACCCAGTCTGCTGGCCGGACTGACATCCGTCAAGGGCCAAACACTTGAAGCCCGCGTTTTCAGTGGCATCTTTCCCCGAAGTTGCGTCGAAGTCCGCGAGGTTTTGGGCGAATCTGACGACACGGAGGAGCTGGACGATGCCACAAGCGACGATGCTGCTGCTGCTGGCGATATTCAACTCGGTAGCGACTCGGGAAAGAGCGGATTGACGCCGACTGCTACCGAGAAACCCAAACTGAAAGACGGTCACAAACCACTAGCAAGCTCACGAGGATCCAAGGGCTCCAGAATCGAGATCAAGGGGCGCAAACCGCTCGGCGAACTTCCCAACGGTACTCGGGGCCGACTCTCCATCCCCGTCAAGCGCGATCCTGACGCACCACGACCGGCCGCACCTGTACCGATGCTCAAGATTGGCGATGAAACCCCAACATCGGCGGCCGAACCGCTCATTGACGAAATCGCCAGCTGCCTTCGCGAGTGGCATTCGACCAACCTCCACGGTCTACTTCTTTCCCGCCAGTACCCTCGCCTGGAGAAGCTATCACAATTGATCCAGACACTCAACCTCAGCCGACAACAGTTCCTCCACAACGTCCTCACACGACACGAATATGACAAGTTGCGCGAAAAAACAGTATGGGACCTAGTGCGTGTCAATAAGCTTTGTGGAGGGGAAGTCATCGTCCGAGACCCCGCCGACCGTGGACGAGTATTGACGGGCGATGACTCGGTAGTAGACATCACCAAGTTACAGTCTGTTATGAGCGTTCTGGACGAGCCACCAGTGCCCACTGTAGAGCCGACGGCTCTGCACCACCTGCTCGTTGACGTGAAGGGATTCGCCGGTGCATCGGCAGAGGAGACATCCCTGGTAGTCTATCTTGTAGCAAAGCCGGTGGGAGGACAGGCCGCCACCCTCACTGAATGCTTCATCATCGACATACCACCCGGCGGAACGATAGGAAGTCTGGCGAAATCGGGCCAAACTCGAACAATATTCGCCGATCTTTCAGCACAAGACATTGGCGACGTTGTATCAGCAGAAACCGAGCTATACCTCGTCGTCAAGGTGCGCTCGAGTCAACAAGTTATTCCCAGCGGGAAGCCGGATTCTCGTTCTGGCGCCAAGTCACAGGGTGGAGGATATTCCAAAGATCCCACAAAGCCACCCTCTGCGAGTAGCAACAAGCCTTCTAGAAGAAGTCTAATGTGGGGGTCCAAGAGTGGCCGTTCAGCCTTTTCGAGAGGGAATGCCACACCGAAGCTTGATTCACTAACAGAGCAGCCCGAGGGTCGCCCGCCGACCCAGGACGAGAGCCAAGACAGCGCCGCACCTCCCAGCACTGCCGGCTCTAGACCGCGCGGCTCGTTCGATGGCGGCTCAGGCTTCCACATGGCGGAACGGACGGTGGGAATTGGTGTTCTCAAACTCAATGCAGTCATGAAGCAGGATGAAGATGTGGAGCAGGTCGTGAGCATTTGGTCGCCATCACCTACACTCCCAACAGAGAAGCAGGGCCTCCACGAGGAATGGGACACCCTTATTCGAGACCTTATGGACAGCAAGAGTGGGCATTACGAAAAGTCGCGCCGAACCGAACGAGTACAGGTGCACCTCAAATCCTTCAATCACCCGGATGTGGATGCGCTGGTCAAAATAACGCCAACCATGTTGGCTGGCATTCGCAAAACAAACAAGATGGGCTTCTCTGGCGCGCCTACAAAAGCTAGATCGGATGTTTACGTTACGATCGATACTGCTGCGCTCTCTAAGCAAAATCTGTTGTCACGATATGCAGGCAACCCCACCACTCTCTCCGGGAGTGTACATGGAAATAATCTGCAGGTTACACTGGAGGTACGAAGAACAGGCGGGGAGAAGATCCCGAACTGCATCTATTCTTCGTCCAACACCGAGGGAGTTACCACGTGGAAATCTGTGGTTGTTGAGAGGGGGGAGCACTGGAGCCAAACTGTCCGACTCGCCGTTCCACCGGAAGATGTCTTCACTTCGCACATCGTCATGTTCCTATCCGACATGCCGAATGCCCCGTTCGCGGTTGCCTACATGCCGCTGTGGAACCAAGAGGCCTTTGTCCGAGACGGAGCACATGCCCTACTGTTATACAAGACGGATGAGTTTACCTCGACGGCCCAAGCTGGCCCGACCGGCAAAGGGGGCTATCTGTCATTGCAGTGGAGTGCTAGAGGAAACGACGAACACTCTTCCGAGGTGACCGGCCCTCTTGCGATCCTTCGTGTCGACACATACCTATGCAGCACACGATTCTCCCAGGATCGCATCGTTCTGGGCTTGCTCAAGTGGAAAGAGGGCCCCAAGGAAGATATCCCGATGCTACTAAAGCATCTGATTTTCGTTCCCGAAATCGAGGTTGTCAAGCTCCTTAGTGACGTTCTTGATGCCCTCTTCGCTGTCTTAGTGGAGCACTCGGGCAACGACGAATACGAAGACCTTGTGTTCACTGCACTGGTTAGAGTCCTGGGCATTGTACACGACAGACGTTTCAACCTCGGCCCGCTCGTTGATCACTATGCGGAGAACCGCTTCAACTACCCGTTTGCCACGGCCTGTCTTGTGAGATCGTTCACTCGCCTGCTGGAGAAGCCTGCCGAGGCCCAGACTTCGAGGAAGCTCCGCTCCACCTTCAAGGTCGTGCGACATATCCTCAAGTTCATTACCTATGCTCGAGGCCAGCAAAAGGCCAAGGAAGCCGGAATAGGTATCACGACTTCGCACTCCGCCCCTGGTTTCACTCGAGAATTGAGGAATATCTTCAAGGCTCTAGATTCCATGATGCGCAGCAACGCTCCTGTCCTTGTTGGCAGTCAGACGTTGGCTGTTCAACACTTTCACACCTGGTTGCCAGAGCTGACAGGACTCCTGACGACCGAGGAGATTTTGCATATTGCTATCGATTTCCTCGACTCATGTTCGCTTGTTAAGGGCAAGCTGGTCCTGTACAAGCTGGTGCTCATCATCAACTACTCCAAGTTGGAGATCTTTTCACACCCGGAACAAAAGTCAGCTCTGACGGCCAATACCGTCCGGTGGATCGCACCGCACTGGGGTCACAATGAAGACGTGACTGATTCCTGGAAGGAGCAAGTCCGTCTCTGCTGCTCAATTCTCGCCGGTCAGATCGACAATCTTGGCGCTGAGATCCCCGACTATCTGCCAAAGATCATTGATTCATACCTGTCTATCGTGGCCACTCCGAGCAAGCCTCGCAGCCGCCTTTCACTTCTCTTCCCAACTTCATACCCCTTCCCATCCAAGCCTATCGCGGAGGAGTCTACCTTTGACGAAGCCTTGGTTGAGCTATCTGCAATTTTGTCGGCAGTTTCGAATTCCCCTAGCGGCATGCAGCTGGAACTCACTGAAGGTGACTTGACTGCCCTCCTCGAAAATACCCTTCGCGTACATATGAGCATCTTGATGGGTGAGGCGTTCCCGCACGAATGGTTGAGCGTCTACATCTTTCACCACAAATCCACGATGCGAACCTTGCAGTACTTATCTAGCATACTGCTCGAGTCCTTCCTCCCCCACCCCGACGATGCCGAGAACTTCAACACGGAACTTTGGAAGATGTTCTTCACGACAATGCTCAAGTTGGTTGGCAGCCCATCTCTGGCTCTGGAGACTTTCCCTGAGCAGAAGCGGAGAGCTGTCTGGAAGATCGCTGGCGACGTGAGGGAACATGGCGCTGAATTACTCAGACGAACTTGGGAGGCCATTGGTTGGGAGACGAGTAGTGACGAGCGTGCACGATATGGCTTGTCCAAGATGGGCGGCTACCAGGTTCAATACGTCCCCACTCTTGTCGGTCCTATTGTCGAGCTTTGTCTTAGTGTTCACGAAGGCTTGCGACGTATGGCTGTGGAGGTGTTGCAGACGATGATTGTCAGCGAATGGACCCTGAGCGAGGACTTGTCCGTCATCCAGACCGAGATGATTGACTGCCTTGACCACTACTTCAAATCGAAGCCCCTGACCGAGAGCATCCTGCAGAAGTTGTTCGTTAACGAGGTCTTGGAGAGATTCGCGCCGCTGTCGACCGTTCCCGACGAGCCTCTTTATGCTGGTATCCGCGACCTCATGGCGACTGTCGACGAGTTCCTCGATCTTCTTGTTGCCGTGCACAGCAGCGATAACACGAGCGAAGCATCCCACCTCATCAACAGATTACGCCTGATGGAATTCCTCCGCGACATGCAAAAGGAGGAAATCTTCATCAGATACGTTCATCAGTTGGCCATCCTTCAGGGCGAGGCGAGGAACCACTGCGAAGCTGGTTTGGCCCTACGTTTGCACGCCGACCTTTACGACTGGGACCCTACAAAGCAGGTCTCTGCTTTGGATGACTTGGATGACACGGAGTTCCCTATACAAACTTCATTCGAGCGCAAGGAACGGATCTACTTCGACATGATCAAGCACTTCGAGGAGGGCGAGGCCTGGACTAGCGCTCTGGCTGCATACCAGGAACTCCGGGTTCAGTACGAGAGCAACGTCTTTGACTTTGCCAAACTGGCCAGGACCGAGCGAGCGATTGCAACGATCTACGAGACTATTTCGAAGAGCGACAAGCTGGTGCCCAAGTATTTCAAGGTCGTCTATAAAGGACTTGGCTTCCCCTCCAGCCTCCGAGACAAGGAATTTGTGTACGAAGGCTCTCCGACAGAGCGTGCCTCTGCCTTTACGGATCGTATGCAGGAGCAGTACCCATCCGCTCAGATTGTCACTGGTGGCGATGTCGACGATGTCGAAGGCCAGTTCCTAGTCGTTTCCGCCATCACACCGCACCGCGATCTGTCACATCAAGTATTTCAGCGCGCTCGGGTCGCCCAAGTGATCCGCGATTATCTCGTTTCCGCCCATCCTCAGAGCTTCTCTGTGTCGTCTAAGCGTAGCACGTCTGGCCCTGTCCAGGAACACTTCGCGGAGAAGATGGTTTTCACCACTGCTGACCCATTCCCGACAATTCTTCGCCGCAGCGAGATCGTGCACACCGAAGAGATCAAGCTCAGTGCCCGCCAGACCGGCTTAGAGCGCATTGTGAGGAAGACGCAAGAAATGACAGTGATTGAGAAGCGGATCACTGAGGGCGACGAAGAAAACGCTCAGCTGCTCGTGGACGCAGTAAGTGTGTCGGTCAACCCAGATTCCGAAAATAGTGTGGCTTGCTATCGCCAACTACTGCCGCTCCGTGCGGAACCCGAGGATGACGAGACCGATATGCTGGAAGAAGAAGAGGTTGAACCTGAGCTTGAACCTCAAGACAACGCGATCAAGATGGCACTCGTGGACCATGCGATTATGATCAAGCGGTGCCTGGCAACTTTCTCCAGAAGTACGAATGAGATCCTCAACGAAAGGCACGAGGAACTTCAACGATGTAAGTGTTTCATGCTCATGATCATTTGCGTGGCCGCCTTAAACTAACATGCCCTAGACTTTGAAAGGACCTTTGCACCCGAGATTGCCCTTTTCGCTCCTCAGCAGCCATCCCGGGAGTCTGCCAACGCTTCGCCGACTTATCGACGGTCGTCGCCATCTACTGAACACGCATCACCTCAACCGCAGAGCGTTGTCGGTGCTATGACGAACGGAGTGGCTGTCGAAGAAGTGTCGACGATTCAGCCAGTTGCCATCCGCCAAGGGCGTGGGACGCGTCTAAGCTTCTTGGGAGGTCGTAAGAAGGAATCTCCAGTTCTGCAGCAGACCAACAGCGACACTCAAACAACCCCGGAAGCAGAGGACACTGTTAGCCATCGCAGCCGAAGCTTTAGCAAGACACAGGACAACGTGACCATTACAAGCAATGCAAACCGTCGCAGCAGCTTCTTCCGAGCTCCGTCCAGCGATGTACCGCGGATCCTGGGCAGTAACGATGCCACCAGCGAATGGGTAACGGACTCGGGCGGACGGCGCAGTTCAGACGCCGGGACAAACTTGACAGAGAAGGAGCGGGAGTATAAGGACGAGCGACCTGTAGACGGTCTCGGTATCGTCAAACGGGGAAGCGTCAGAAAGAGGCTAAGCATGCTGAAACTTGGCAAGAAGTCTACTAAGGGTAACGGTACCATGGTCAGCGTGCACGAGGAGTAGGACTTCACGGCAGCGGCCGAGCAACTTGGTTACATGAACAAGACGACGGGCGAATGGCAATACCCGGTGTCATGATGGCACAAGCGTATGGGAGCATCTGTTTGGTTCCCAGGGACAGGTCAAAGGCTCTCACGGAGTGCCTCTATGTGATTGCATTAGAGATCCCCATACTTTTCCACTGGCTTTTTTTGCGATTTGTACAGACGGGGGATGGTTGGCGGGATGGTGTTCTGGATATGTATCTGTAGGATCCCCCCTCATTTGCACGGCGACACAGCGCAGCAGATGGATGCATGCAGGCAGGCAGGCAGCTCTTCTTTTTTCAGGTTCTGTTTGTGAATAATACCTGGTCGCACACTACATGTGTGTGGAAACCCAAAATACTCTGAACCACGAATATGCGTTTTACCGTGCCTGTCATCGCAACTCTCCCTCCACCTCAGCGTTTCCCCTGGCTGTCTACACTCGTCACGTCGGATCGGCCCCGAAGTCAACAACTGGATGAATGAACTACACGGTTTCTCCATTGGTTGCTAGCCTACCCCAGATGCGCAACGGCATACGTTTCCACATGGGAGTTGGCAGCGCCAACCCAAGCGTTCCAATTATTCATTCCTCCATGATGGCACTCGGTCGTAATAGGCCGCCCCTGCACCTGCGCAGCAACATCCCCACCGCGGTGCACAGTCACGACAACCTCACCAGTCCGACCATTAAACGGCGCACTCCCATGATACACACCGACCCCTCCGCGGGGGACCCCATCATCATCCCACCCAGCCTCCTCCGCGACCCCGCCCACGCTGACCGTGACCTGCGCCGGCCCCGTCAGCAGCGCCGAGAAGACAATCTTGTCCTCCATGATCTCGGACGGGTGGAAGAGCTCCTGGCCGTGGGAGCTCGTGTTGCCCGTCGTGCCGCCGGCGTCGCCTGCGTGGCCCGGGTGGAGGCGGTACCAGGTGACGAGCCCTTCGCGGCGGACGGTGGCGGTGCCGTATTTGTAGAGGTCGATGAGGAAGGGGAGGAGGAGACGCCAGCCGTCGTGGGGCATGTCGAGGACGTAGTTGAAGGGGGCCTGGCCGTATTCGAAGGCGCCGAATTGTTTTGGGTGGAGGGGGCCTATGTAGTGCGATTCGCCAAAGTCGTTCCAGGTGAGCTGTGTTTGTGGTTAGAAATCGATGTATGGTTTTCATCACGACTAGTTGGGATAACTTACAATCTGCACATACTCAGGCCTCATGGCCAGAATCTCATTCCACCGGTCGTTCCACAGGTCATCTCCCTTCCACGCCCAGTTCTTGTTCCAGGTGGGCAGGTTAGTGTAGAACCAAGGGGAGACGGCGACCATGTAGGGCCGGTGGGGACCCAAGGCGTGCCGGTACGATGCGTCGAGCCCCTCGTCCATCTTGCGCGCGTTGCCGTGGGGCCAGGCAGCCCAGCTAAAGAGGCCGTCGGTGACGCCCGTCTTGAGCGCGTTGTCGGCGCCGATGGAAGAAAAGGAGGGGATGAAGAAGCAGTTCGTCGCGGCCTTGATCTCGTGCCAGTCGGCTGCGTTGCCGACGCCTTCGAACGTTGAGACGATGGGTTGGTGGCCTCGTCTGAAGTAGGCTGGTGAGGGGCCGAACTGGGTTAAGAGAGTTAGTTGGGCATTATGAACTTGAAATTGGAAAAAAGCCGTGATGTTGGGAGATAAGAGAGAGACTCACTCTGCTGACGATTTCGATGACGCGCTCCTTGGGCCACGCTCCTGCGCCTTCATAGTCAAATGATAAGAGCAGCTTGAAGCCCGTCTGCTCCGCCGCGGCGAAAATGTCGGGGAGCTTGACGATGGCTTCCTCGTGGATGCCAAAGTTGAGGACAAAGGCGTCAATGTGCGCTTGCTGGGCTAGGCCGATGTCGACTTTGTATTCATCAACGGTGTATTCACACGTATTGCTCAGCTGTGGGGGTAATCGTGCGTCAGTGACTGGAATTGGCATCTTTCATTGTGGTGGGAGGCCTCTCCCGCGTCCCCGTGGGGATGGTGACGAACCATGAAATGAGCGAATACCGCTCGCTCGAACCCCTGATGCGGTGGTTGAGGGGGGTAATGCTGCTGCTGTTGAGGTTCATCGTCGCCGGTGATGGAGGCGATCTCGGCCTCGATCTTTTGCTTTGCTTCCCTGAAGAATTTCCTCATGGTTGTGTGTTTTGGTGTTTTGAGAGAGTTGAGTCCTTCCCCCGTCAAAACTCACTCACTTTCAGTAGTGACGCGTGCGCCCGCTGCATCTACGGATACGCCGTTCAAGAAGCTCCAGTTAAATGACACGTGTGGGATGGCGAAAGCTCTCAAGACTTGGCGATCGATAGAACCATTTGTAGCCCCATCGCTGCGTAACCGAGGGCTTAGCAGCATTCCGAGTTATCCGGACGATTGATCTTGGGGTGCATTTGGATGGGTTTTTTGGTGGTTTCTTTCGAGGTTGGCCGATGGTGTTGTGCAACCAGAACATGTCGTTGCGTTATCTTGTAGGATTTGGGTCAATTACAGTGCTTTGCGTGCAATGCGTGGTGCTGTTTAGCGGGTTGGAGGTTCTGAGTCGTGGTTTGGACCGGTAAGACAGCGGCTCAGTCCGTTGAAGTTGGGGTTGGGGTGGTTGCTATTTTTATCGCTGCTCGACTCGGCCCAAGGAACATGGCTCGGCGCAAATGGTGGTGATTGGAAAGTATGAGCCGGTCGGAACTCAATTCGCTGTTAACAATAAGAGACAAGGCAGAAAGGCAAAAAAAGATGAGGAATTGATTGATGGTTTTTCCTGGACCATTCGTATTCACTCTGGGATATTATCTCTGAACCAGTTGAGTATCCATGTAGTTAGTTGATTGAGATCAAGAGCTCTTCTTCTTCTCTGTCTCACACACAACATTACGCGGTAAGCGAGTCAACAACCAACGATCGAATAATGTCAAACAAAAGAGAGTTGTGCTCGTCAACAGATCATGATAGCAAGTTGTAGTAGCAAAAGCAAAAGGAAATAAGTGTCCCTAGCAAGGCTCGAACTTGCGACCTTTGGATATCTCTAGATGTTCTAGAGTCATACGTATGGATATGAGACCAACGCTCTACCGACTGAGCCATAGAGACTGTGGAAGTTGAAAAACCAGAAGCGCAAGTTGACTAAGATCCAGCGGGTGTTGTGGAGTCGAGCTAGTTGGTCCCTTGATGGACGTTGATAGATGGGTGAGCGAAAGGACCATTCCACCCAGACCCGCTTTGCGATTAAGTTAGGGTAAGGTAGTTGATTCACTTACTTAATCACAGGATAGATATTGATTAAGTCGACTGAATGTCAATACTAAGTTGCTAAGGTGTACAGACATTGGTATGTGTCCCGGCCTGGCCTCCGATGCCGGAAAACAAACGTTCCCGGCCGAAACTTGACGTATCTGTGCACTAACAGATGTACTTACAAACGCAAAACCAATGCAATCCAGGCACCAGGGGAACAGGAACTTTCCGAACGAACGTGCTAACTTGTTCCCACAGTCTCCGCACGAGATAACGGTAGCGCGGCCCTCCGGCAATCCGCAAAGTCCCTTGCACACCCCCCGTGGCCCCCCTACTATTGTCCGAACCAACAACTCTGCCGGACTGCTGACACATACGGCAAACGTACCCCAGACTTTCCCGGACGACAGGTCTCCATGCTCGTTTACATGCTTTCAAAGGATTGCGATATCTGACTCTCAAGGTCCCCACTGGGCAGATCGGCGGTTCCGCGCCGTTGGGCAATTCCTCTTTTTTCCAACTTGTCTAGAACGCACTGATCTCTTTTCCCCTTCCCTCACAATGAGTGGTCAAAGAACCGGCAGCACCCATCAGGCCAAACGCCCGCGACTCGGCGAGCGTACCATGTTGGCCTGCATCGGCTGTAAGCGGAAGAAGCTGAAGGTAACATTCAAATCTCCTCAATGTGTATACAGAAACCAGACTGACTCATATTAATAGTGCGACGGACAAAGTCCCAAGTGCCAGAACTGCGTGAGGACTGGACGAGGTAGGGTCCAACAGTGACGTGAGACGGCATGGTGAACTTTAGCTGATGTGGGGAAACCAGACTGCCTCGTGGAAGACCCCGGCACCGGGTTACATCGCCCGCGCGACTACATGAAGTCGTTGGAGGCTCGGGTTGCCTATCTCGAAGGTCTATTACAGCAGGCCCGTCCCGAAGTCGCCCTCGATCACTTCGGTGCCAACAACGAGGGTGGTGGTCGTGGTCGTGAAGCGGAACAGCACGCCGCCGCCGCCGCCTCTTCGCACGGCGGCCCTACGCAGGCAATGTCCATCATGCACATGCCGTCTGCTCTCGCCCCGAACCTCCAGGGCCACCACTCGTCATTCGAGGACGTGGACTTCTCTCGGGCGCTGCGCGCGCCTTCGGTAGATGCCGATGACCATCATGTCGATACCTTGTCGTCAGAGGTTGCGCTGCTCTGTCTTAGCGCGGCAGGCCGTGAGCCGCATTACTTTGGTCCTTCATCTGCCGTCTCCTTTTCACGCATCGTCAGCGCTACCATGGGCCTTGCTAGCACCGGTGGGAGCTCACAACATAGCCATGCAGGGCGGGAGAAAGATATCAGTCCCGAAGTCGTTCGAGAAGTACCGCTGAGGTTACCCTCACCAACGCTAAGGGCAAACTTGTCAGAAGCGTACTTTAACAACATACATCCTCAGTACCCGTTTCTTCACAAGCCGACGTTCCAGATTTGGGAAGAGACCTGCCTGAAAGCAAGTCTTGACGGAGATCTGAGTAGCGTCAACGGGTCGACATTCTTCTTCGTCCTAATAGTGAGCTAGAACGCTGAAAACTTCAGGATATGTCTGTCCGTTGTCCGACGGTGCCCTGACAAGATTTATAGGTCTACTCAATAGGGTCTTTAGTCCTTGGTCAAAGTCATTATGATGCTGCCGAGGTATGATTTTACCCCTTTCGCGGAATTATAGCAGCAAGCAGCGAACAATGTTGACGCAGGAAACGGCAGGCTTATTACTCTATGGCCCTGGATCACATCTCAGCAGTTCTGGATCTCGATAGCCTCGAGTCTATTCAAGCAATATTAGCTTGTGCCGTGTACTCAATCAGATCACCTGTTGGCGTAAGCTTATGGTAGGCTCAATATCTGACCAATACTTTAAGCATCGTAGAATTAGTCTTGACTGTATCTTAGGAAAGTATCTGGCATGGCTATACGCCATTGCATTGAGCTCGGCTACCACCGAAGTGCCGAGAGGTATCACAAAAATACAGATGCACTGACAAAAGAGATGTCCAAGAGATGTTTCTGGGTTGCGTATGACATTGACAGGGTAGTTGCCTTTACACTAGGTCGCCCAGTTGGTATTCCAGATGACTCAATCGATGTCGAGGTAAGGTTTCCACACTGCGAAACACCGCAGCAACGGGCTCTCTGTATGATATGCTAACGAGTAGCGCAGTTACCACTTGATATCGATGATGAAAATGTGACTTCGGGAGGACTTTTGGCAGCCTCACGAATATCCAGCACAGATCCACCGACACTCATGACCGGCTTCATCCACGCCATCAAACTGAGACGTCTATGGACAAAGATCAGCGACAACCTCTATCCACCCACAACTCGGCGGTGCGGCTGCGGACACACAGCGACCATCGAGAGTCTCCGCCAAGAACTAGAGGAATGGCGCGCAAAGACCCCCGATCAGCTGAACTATTCGAGAGCGCACCCACTATCCGTCTTCACCTCTCGCTCTTGGTTCCAGCTCGCCTACGACCACTCGATCCTCCTGCTCTACCGCCACTACATGATGGGCGGATCACCCGCAAACCACCCCACGCCAGACGGCGGCGCCGCCGGCAGCGCCAGCCACGGAGGAAACCTCAATGACAACGAAGCCACAGAGCGGGTGCTAGAGGAGTGCGCGGTGCGCGCGCGGGAAATGTGCATGCTCTACCGCCGCGTCTACCAGTCCTCCTCGGTCCAGTTCACCTGGGGCAGCCTGCACATCCTCTTCCTCGGCGGGCTGACGTACCTCTACTGTCTGTGGCGCTCCAAGCGCGTCCGGGACTCGACGAGGCAGGCCGACGTCGTCACGACGTGTATGGCGTGCACCACCGTCCTCATCATCATTGCCGAGCGGTGGAACCTGGCGACGTCGTACCGGGATATCTTTGAGGCGCTGTCGCAGCGGACGATTAGCATGGTGTGCAATGACGGGCAGAAGCCGGCGCCTAGTAATGCTTCGTTGCCGGCGATCGGGCCGGGCCCGGGGGCGGATATGCATGCTGCTTTTGTTGGTGGTGCGGCGCCGTCGATGCAGGATTGGATTATGGGGTTGGATGACTTGTCGATCCCGCAAGAGTCTGAGTGGCTGGTGCAGGAGTTGCTTCAAGGTGTTCGGGATTATTAGCTATTATGGCTGAAACGTTGGAATGGATGCCATGCTTTATGATGAATGAGGTTGAAATAATAATTAGGGTGCTAAGAAACGCCAGCTGAACGATATGAAGCTATTCAACTTCCAACAAATACTACGAATCTCCAAAATATCGAGTGACGTGCAACCCAGCCGCCCTGGCAAACAAAACATATGATTGAAATCACTTAACCGCTCAGCATCCTCCTTCAGACCTTAACTTTTGTCAAAGTCGTGGAATCATATCCAAACTCAAACCAAGCTCCCCAGCGCAGGTCTGCAAACTCTTCATCTGAGCCTGCGCATACAAATCGTTTGCATCAAGAATGTCTCTCGCCAAAGCCCTCTCGTACCCTTTCACATCCGGTCGTATCGACTCCTCGTGATCTATCGTAGACTCACTTGAGCTGGCCCCGGACTGGATGTTTGACTGAAAGATCCCGGCTGCCGAAAAAGGTAAAAAGTCTTCATACGTAATAGGCACTGCCTCAAGTACGCCCTCGGAAACCAATCGATCCAAGAGAGATGCAGGATCCGCTGTATCGAAACCTGCTAAGCTGTGCAGCTTCTCTTTGGCATTTTCTGCGCATCGATATTCCGAGAACACGAGGCCTTGTCGCCGCAGCTCATCCCAGTCATCGGGAAACTTTTCAAAGACCTTGGCAAAGGTCTCGTCCACAGCTTTCGTATCAGATGACGCTCCGGCTGCTTGTGCCGTGGCCATAGCCTCCTCTAGAAGCTCATCATACAGCTTTCTACCCGCAGGCGTAACGGCAGCTCCCCTCTCCTCAATCTCACCAAACCGAGCCTTGTGGAACCCATCCACAAACTCGTCTCTTCCCGAAACAGCGAATCGAATACCCTCCTGCAGCGCAAGGAAACTCGTCTGGCGCAACAGAACCGGGCATTTGCGCACCGGCGGGCCCTCGATGCGGCTCTTGACCGCCATACCCGCGGCGAGCATAGCCTCCTGCGCGGCATTGATATCCAGAGCCCTCGGCGTGAGGTGATTGATATGCGACGAGCGGAAGCACGCAATATCCGCCAAGATGGGATGCTCGCTCCGCAAAAGAGCGTATTCTTCATGCGAAGCCGCCGCCAGGGGCTGCCAGCTAAATGTGCGAATCGCCTCAACCACAAACCGCTCCCCTTGCTCCGTCGTCAGCCGACCATCCTGAACTTCCTCGGCCGTGCTCAAGAGCTCCAACAGGGCATCGCTAAAGATGTTGCGTATCGCGAGTAACTCCAGAGCGACCGCCCTCGCCCTCCCGGATTTGAGCAGCTCGGGCCGGAGCAGCGTGGTGAAGACGCGAAAGGGGTTGCGTTCCAGAGACTGCGTCGACGTCGGGCGGAAGCAGGTCGCGTGCATGGGCAGGCCGGCAACGGAGAGGTCGTAGTAGCCGACGGGGTGCATGCCGAGGAGGGCGAAGATGCGGCGGACGGTGTGGAGTTCTTGCGGGGTGCCGAGACGGATTGCGCCGTGCCGCTCGAGGGTTAGGCGCTCGATGCTGGCTTCCATTGTTGCGGAGGCCGAGACGTGCCCCCCCGGCCCCCCGTGGCGCTTTTTGGTTTGGGATTCTTTGTTGATGGTTTGGACGATTTGGATGAGGTCGCCGTAGAGGGGGACTTCGGCCTTGTACATGGCGGACATGGCGAGGGCAAAGGTTGTGCGGAGGGTGTCGGCGTCGGGTGCCGGATGGCCCGGGGGACCTGAACGGTGCGTGGATAGAAGGCTGGTCGACATGGTTGTGTTTGATTATTGATGTTGAGCAACTAGTTGTTCAAAGACCAAGAATAATCTCTTGATGAAGATGACTGAGGAGTTGCAGGTCAAGATAAGAATGAAGCGATAAGGTTGAGATTCGGGTGAGGTAGGGAGACTAAAGGTAGAAGCTAGTCCGCAGTAGAGAGTTCAAGCTTAGAGAACTCGTAGATATCATGTATTATCAAACACAAAGGCAAACTAGGGTCAAACAAGTAGGTGAGTTTGGGTCACACGATGTCTTCGGCAGGAAATACTGTCATAGAGCCAGGTCTCATGGTTCTTCCCGAGAGCATTGCAGAAACGATCAGTCTGAATCCTTGACTAGGAACATGCCTCAAAACCCGTCAGACGACTAGCTTTCGTAACCATGGCCGAGGTCATCGACTACGCCGTCCGGCTTACACCGGAGACTACCGATAAGATGTCACTGAGGAGCATTATGTGGCTTCGGGTATGGGGCAGTGGGGTGCCGGCAGGTCGTCATGTTGCCGAAAGGTGGATCGGAAGCAAGGAAGGGCTATTAGTCGGGCATGAACCGTTTCCAACCGCCAGGGTCGGAGGTTTCCGAGTGATGGCGACATTTGTGTTGTGCTTATCCGCTACCTCCATCAACTCATGCGGAGTAACCGCCATTCGGTATCACACTGCTCACTGACTCAACGATTTCATTCCTCCAAAGGCACCAAGCGAGAGACAATCTCGTATGTTGGGTTGATAAGAAGACGCAGCTGTGCAAGAGCAAGGACACCTCCCGTTGACGGCATATCGCAGTTGAGAGCAGTACCAGATCGCCCACTATGTCAACTACCACAGCCGTCACATCATCCGCACCCGCACAAGCACCACCGGCACCGACGCCGCTCGGTTCGGCGCTGGACTCGGGCAAGGCGGGTAGCGGCAAGGTCAAGCGCCTACACCAAATCCCGGTTCCCGAATCCAAAGAAGCCGCCCAGAAATGGCAGCTGGAACAGATGGCGGCCGCGTTTCGCATCTTTGCAAAGTTGGGCTTCTCTGATGGCAGCAGTGGTCACATCAGTCTACGAGGTATGCATTCTTCCCTTTCTGCTTTCAATACAACATACATTGAAGCAGCACATGCGAGGGACCGTGCTAAGAGCTCCTGCAAGATCCTATTAGGCCGGACACGTTCTGGATCAACCCGTATGGAGTGCACTTTGGTGTGCTTAAGGTGTCGGACATGGTCCACATTGACGAGGACGGCAACCGTATCGGCGGTGCCGATAAGCCGGTAAATACCGCCGGCTTCACCATTCACTCCGTTCTCCACAAGAGGAGGCCGGATATCAATGCTGCCTGCCACATGCACAGCCCGTATGGCCGGGCGTGGAGCACCTTCGGACGTCCGATCGACATGCTTAACCAAGGTAAGTCACAACCTACCAACCCAGTCGTGTAGTGATTCTACTCTGTACTAACCATATTATCGAAAAGACTCGTGCATGTTCTACAACGATCTCTCAATTTATGAAGGGTTCGGCGGCGTCGTACTGGCAAAAGAAGAGGGCGAGCACATAGCCGACGCCCTCGGTCCCACCAACAAGAACATCATCCTTCAGAATCATGGACTGCTCACCGCCGGCGGGACTGTGGCTGAGGCAGCTGCCTTCTTCATCGCCCTCGAGCGTTCTTGCCAGTCTCAGTTCCTCGTGGAGCAGGCTGTTGCTCCTGGAACCAATGGTGCTGCCGGTGGATTGAAGAAGACGTTTGTCGGCGAGGAGGAAGCACAGTACACAAAGGATGGCACTGGTACGCCTGAAGTCATGTACATGCAATTTGTGCCAGAGTATCAGTTGATTCTGAAGGAGTCAGGGGGTGACTTTTTGTCTTGAGACTGTGTAGGTAGACTTGTCTTGGAATAATGAAAGAGAAAAAAAGTCCTTCCAATCAGCTTTCTCAACGAGACTGTGATTGCTGAATGTCTGTTCATCATCCTCCCTATTCCCGCTCCCAGCGCCTCAAGATCCTCAGCCACAGCTGAACTGAATCAACAACACCCCCCAGGAGTGACCGTTGTCTTGTTGGCCACCTGTTTTGCCAGCCTCACCACTCTGCCGGTTGCGCTGTGGACTTCCGCAAACGAGAACAAGATTGCCATGCGAATTAATGGATTTCGAATAGATCTCATCGGAAAGGAATGCAGCGTCGCGTTGGACACGTCCGCCCTCCGAACCTAGAGAGGACCGTGTCTCGAAGACTGCACTGCATACGCACGCTGCCCCCCCAAGCCGGTCAGATATATCGGGTTGTGGCTAGCTGACGCGGTGAAGATCTTGCCAACTTAGTTGATATCGGCATGGTGGTGGCGGTGAGAAATGGGATACATATCAGGCCACTTGGCCAAGGTTGAAAGCAGCTACGACTGCCAATTTTCGACTGTGCGGCTAAGTATGTACTTTGGGTTGTGGAGAGCTGAACTGAAGGATTGACTCGATAGCTTCGGACTGTGGAGAGCTGAATTGAACGTTCGATGCCCTCCAGCGGCGAATTGCTAGCGAACCGCATTCGTGCCCTGTACGGCCCCTCATCGTGCACGTGTCCAACTACAGGTGTCAACTATGTCTTAAAGCACTCCTGAGGCTCCCTATAAAATCGTAATTATTAGAAAGACACATTGATCTGGAGAAACCCTCTCCAACCATCTACCATCCGAATCACAATGCAATCACTTGCCCATCATAAACCTGAGTCAATATGGCGACCGCAGCGGCCATTGGCGCAAACGCCGGGATGATGACTGTGCTGACGAGCAACATCACAAGCGAGGCCGTCTCCAACGGTGTATGGCTCGAGGTCCTTCAGCATCACTTCCCCCCGAACAGATTCACCATCGCCCCAGAGCAGAACAACCAGGCCGGCCGTGCCGACCTGACGGTCTTCTTCATGTACAACGACAACAACGGCAATCTCTGCTGGGACCCCATCTTCACCCTCGAGGGCAAAACGCCCGGCGTACACATTACCCAGGCGCATATCATCCAGGCCAGCGGCTACGTCCGGACTCTGAGCTCCGCTAACTTGCTCAATGGCAGAAAGTTCGGGATGCTGGTTGCCGGGCAGGAGGTGGTCTTGTTAGTCAATAATGGGGGCGTTCAATCGACGCAGTGGGATCGGGCGGATACCAACATTAATCAGTACAATCCAGGGACGCCATTCAACGTGTGGGGAATTCAGGGCCAAGGAAACATGGTCGATGGCTTCTTAGCTGACTTTGCTCAAAAATTCTAATAACTTAAAACTAAGATTCAAAAAAATTCGGATTCCAGTCTACTTCCTCATGACTGCTACTAAATCCTCCGACGCTTGCCGTAAGTTACTAGAAACATGGTCACACTGTTGGCTTCGTTGGTATTCTACTAGCACTGAAATGACACACGATATACACGCGACAGGGATTACACCGTAGAGATACGCCATACACACAAATAATCAGGCACGATCAAAGCCATGAGGAACCCAAAGTACCCAGCAGGACAGTATATCTTGGTGAACGCCATCCGGATCCCCGTAAACTCCGGAATCAAGGTTAGGAGATCAAGCTCAGATAGATCCTAGCTCACATAGGAGCACCGGACAATAAGGAAGCCGAAACAGTAGCTAAGGAAACGCTAAGCTCTGAACCAGACCTAGCAGAAACAGAAACGTACGGATCCTCATAGTAATAACTGGAACCAATGTGCACGTGGTATTTGGAGATAAATAGGATACCTCATAAGTAAATATTAAGCACGGTAAACAACTATATTGTCTCAGCATATAACCCAGTTCGGCGCGAATTGATTATGGCCCTTGTGAGCGTGGATCGATAGCCTTCTCGTTGCTCAGATATTCAAATCCTACTACACCACGGATTCCCAAATCGCGACTCTCAAAGCGCGCGTCTCAGCGTGGCTTTCGGGTGGCTTGAAAGGCATCTATTGCAAAATCTGGCAGGGAGGCCTTTCTCTGGGCCTCGTAGTCGTAGACAACAATGTCCTCCTCGAGGCGCGCAGCTACCCGCCGGTGCCGGTGCGACAGTATCACACAGTCGAGGGCGAAAGACCTCGTATGAGCCTCATCCTCGGCCGAGGCAGACGGAGGCCACGACCTGAGCTTGTGGTAGACGGACATGCTCCGGTGGCGATTGGGGCGCCGAAAATGTTGGCGTTCACCATCGTCGTGACAACAGAAGTAGTCTGGGCAGACTGAAGGGAAGTTGTGGCAGAGAGCAGAGAAGTTGGCTTGGTGATGGAGCTCGTCAAAATGGGAGCCTTAGTTTCGTGGCCACTAATAGTTCCAAGACTCGTCTGACAGGTTCCAGTGGTGTTAAAATTGTCTTCAACGGATCACTGCAATCAACCCGTCCATTTCCAAGGCATGTTAGGTCTGGACGCCAGACCGAATCCCAACACAGATAAGAAGCCCCAATGATTCCACTACCCGCTGCCATTCTGGTCCTTAGGTGTATAGCCATCCACGATCGCAGTAACAGAATTGCCAGTGTAGGTTTGCTTGATTTGGAGTAATGTGAGAAGACAAGTCAACAACCATCAGTTTGCTAGGCTATGCGGTGATTGTTGACATTAGCACTTTCAGGCTAAAATGAACTCGGATATCCATAGAAGCTTCGACGTTGACAGTAGTGCAAGTGTTGCTACCCGCGCCAGTGAACCGGCGCTCGTCTTACTAACCCAGAGTAGAACCACTGTCCCATAGTGTACACATCGTAGATGGGGATCTTCCCGCCCAGTGCTTTGTAGATTGCTTCCGAGAATGGTGGCATATTGGTGCATTCGAGTACCAGGATTCTAATGTCAGGCCGACTAGCCACAAAGTCTCTTGCAACAGCGACGAGTTCTGCCTCAATATCTTCGTGGACGTACGGGGCGCCCTTTCCAATTGTACCTCTCAGATGTCCTTCTGCAGGTACACCACGGACGATGATCTTGGGAAGCGACTGCTCGGACACAAAGCTCGCAAGGTGTTGTGAGCCTAGTCTTGATTCATCGTAGGTCAGAACCCCAACGCTATTGCCCGGCGGAAGCAGAGGTAGGATGGAAGGCAATTGAGCCAGCGATGACGTTGCGATTGGGATGGGCAATCTTGCAGTAAGTCTGTTTCAATCACAAATCAGACTTCGGCTTCCTCCTTGGAGTTGGGTTGGCGGCAAATGAAGTCGGCATTGTACTCACTCGGCCTGGGCTAGTGCTAGGAAACCGCAACTAGTGATGATGCCTACGCAGCCTCTAGCCGCTAGACGTAGACCGGCATCTACAAAACGGTCTATGAATGTAGAGTCATAACTTGAAGAGGTGACGACTTGCGAAACTTTTGATCCCTCAGCCATTTCACGGATGAGAGGAAACGACCAGGTTCGATCATTGTAGGGATCACCTGGTGGTCGGTGGATATCGACTTCGATGGCAATGAAACCAAGCGGTGGGAGACTTTGCATAGCTTCAGCCATGTTGAAGTTTAATCTTACTATGAGCTCACGACGTTGACGAGCTTTTCGGACAGTTTTCGCTCCAGTCACAACACTGCTCCCTTTAAGCATTTGCCGCGTTTGGAAATGCCGAAGAAGGCTCCTGAGTTCCCGATGTTCATCACGATTCTGTCTGTAATCACGCGGGCATGATCGATAACAGTTGATTTACTCTATACCAGAGGAGCATTGCTGATATGCTCTTCAAACGATTAACCGCACAATCGTCCAATTGCAAATGCTTCAGAGTTACCCCGCAGTTCGCACGTAAACTGATCAACGAAAGGGAGGAAATTGTTAGGACAAACGCCCAAGGTCCCACCGGAATCGGATCCTCCCGAGTGGGGTCCCCTGCCGCTCGGGAGAACCCGACCACCCCAGAAACCCCCTCCGTGATTCGGATCCGCACCGGGAAAAAAGCCGGAAGTAGTAGTTGAGTTGATTTGTTGGCGAGATTTGATAGCTGAGGAGTTTTTGTTTGTCACTGACGGGCAATAACTCCGGTAATTGTGGGATAATTCGGGCAACTTCCAATGTTCATTCAAAAGCAGCCAGCGGCATTGTGGCTAAATGACATGTCTTCTTCGGTCAACTGCTTGTCTGACACGCCGCATATTTCTTTCTCCTGGCATCCATAGACCCCGCGATTACTCTATCATATCCAGAAACCTGATATGTTACCGCAACTATTACTCTGCTGTTGAGAGAAAAACGTTCTGCACAATCATGGCGCCATCACGAACAGATGACTTGGGCTCAAGGAAGCCCCGTGTCGTAGCACTCGGCACCCCAAAATATGTCGGCGACGACTATCTCGCCGATTTCAAAACCGAGTTTGATTATTCCGTTCTCGAGGCCACAGACCGCGCGGAAACGATAGCCATGCTGCCAGAGGATATCGATAAGAACGGACCCATCGATGCGTTCATCATCCGCATGGGCACGCCGCCGTACGAGCCTTTCGACCAGGGTCTCTTGAGCGCACTGGCGCCGAATTGCAAGATCATCACGTCCGCCAGCGCTGGATATAACGAGTTTGACGTGGAGTGGATGGCCTCGGAGGGCATCTGGTTCTGCAACACGGTCGACGCCGTGGCTGAGTCGACGGCAGATATGGCCTTGTTCCTGACGCTGGCTGTTCTGCGCAACACAAGCAATGCCGAGAAGAGCGCAAAGGCCGGCACGTGGAGAGCGGTTCCGGGGCTCGTTCCTGGGAGAGATCCTTCCGGCTTGACTTTGGGCATCGTCGGGATGGGGGCCATTGGCAAGGTACGTTCTAGTCTGATTGAAGTCAATCACGTTGGGGTTGCATAGCAAGGTTGACAAGCTAACGTCGTAACCGCGCAGTACCTCGCGAAGAAAGCAGCCGTCTTCAACCTCAAGATCAGATACCACAACCGCCACCAGCTTCCCGCCGAAGAGGAGGCGAAGTACAACGCGGTATACTCCCCAACACTAGAGGACCTTCTCGGCAAGTCCGACATCGTGTCACTCAACTGCCCGCTCAACGACAAGACGACTGGTCTGATTGGTCCCGCGGAGTTCGCAGCGATGAAAGACGGTGTATTTGTTGTCAACACTGCTCGCGGGCCCGTCATCAACGAAGCGGCTCTTAAGGACGCCCTCGACTCTGGCAAGGTGGCGCGCGCTGGTCTCGACGTCTTCTGCGACGAGCCGAAGCCCGACATGGCTTTGGTGCAGCACGATAACGTTATTGCGCAACCTCATCTTGGTGGTCTCACAGATATGGCTTTCCAGAAGGCCGAGAGGGAATGTTTTGAGAATATCCGGGCTTTGTTTAAGAGTGGGAAACCGAATTCTCCTGTCATCGACATCCATGACAGGAAAGCAAAGGCTTTGGCCAAGTGAGAGCATAGTCTTGGTGGCAAGTCTTAGCTTGAGAAAGGCTAGGGGCTAAAGGAAATCATCTAGTAGCATAGAGCATTAACATTATACATTGGAAGAGCGGCCCGCAAATATCTGCGTCGACTTAACAATACTTCAGACAGTCATAATTCCATAAGTTTACTTCAAAACTCCATGAGGTAATGGCAGCCATGACTATACATCTTAGCTGACTGAAGCCCAGAAAGAATTATGCTAACTCGCAACTTGTTCTGTTTCCTCGAGCTTAGTACGGTTGGCGCATTGTTCAAAATCTGCGCCTATGTAAGCATCTGCTCAAGTTATGACACGCAAGGAGCATGACCATTGAAATAAAGGATATGAACAGTGTGAACATATTTTTGACGAGATGAAGACGAAAGTTGCACGAACGAAACACGAAGAGACCGCCAGGCCTTTCCAAAATCGGAGGCGACAATTCAAACATTACTTTATCGATTGAAGCCTATTTCAATGTAAGATCTAGTCATTATGAAGACTCTTGCGGCCGCCTATGAAATCCGACGACAGCTTCCCCAAACCCGATCTCCCCGTGCCTTCAAGCCTTCCTGTAGTTACGCGCGTGATCAAACTTTCTGGCTGACCGCACGCGCGCCGTTCTTCTCAATGCTGGAGTCGGGCTCGCTGTGCTGATCGCTTCTGCATGTGAACCGACGTTAGCTTCTGGCTATGCAATCAAGGTTTACGAAGCTGGGGTACTAATACTGACTCTTGTGCTTCAATGATTGCATCCTGCTCTCGAGCTTGCTGCTTCAGTTGTTTGGCTCTGCGGCTAACGTTCCACCAGGGCCCTTTGAAGAGCTCGTCCAGTTGCTCCAAGCTCTGCAGAGATGTTTCAGGCACAACGCAGTAGACGTAGATCAACGACAGGAAACACCATCCTGCAAAGAAAATGAAGGCGCCCCAGTTGTGAGTCTGGCTGAGCAGCGAGGGCATGCCCTTGTTGACTCCGAAGAAAAACAACCAGTGAAAGAATTGTGCAAAAGCGCTGCCGAAAGAGCGGAGGTGGTTGGGCCACAGCTCAGCACCAAAGACATAAGGCAGTACGAGGAGGCCTGTAGAAGTATTAGCAAGTTGCTTCATTTGACCTGACACACATCTTGAGTCTACTCACCGACGGCGTATCCGAATCCGTGAATGAAGACAGCGGCGATAGCAGCTTCGCTAGATCCCGGTGCAACGTTGCCCTCCTGGCGGTACTTGATAAAGACACCGATGTACAAATCAGAGATCATCTGGATAGTGATACCAGTGAACAGACTGCGACGGCGACCGAGAGCATCGATGAAGAAGAAACTGGCAATCAGAGTGAAGAAGAACTTGGCCATGCTGTACATGCCGCTAAGGAACAAGCTTCGAGCAGTACCGCCACCAAGTCCGAGCATGCTCAAAATAGGAACGAGGTAGGATGTGACGCTGTTTGCTCCAGAAAGTTGAGCAAGAGCGTACGACAGAACGGCTTGCTGCACACGACGCAAATTGGAGGGGACCAGGAAGGCATCTTTCACCAAGACGACAAAGCCGGGGTTGCGTCCGAATTTCTCCTCCTCTTTGGCAATCTGATCCTTGATGTCTTCGATCTCGGTCGCCACGCGGGGGTGATCAACCGGCAGCCCTCGGAGAGCCGTCAAATTTCGGATGCCCTCATCGTCCCGTCTAGCAATGAACAGCCAGCGAGGACTTTCGTAGAGCAGGAAGCTTGCCGCGATGAGGATGGCCATGACGATAGTCGGAGAGAAGAAGACAATCTGATACTGGAGTCTGCCGACGGCGACATGAATGAAACAGGCGTAGACGATGAAGACCGATACAGTCAAGGAAAGCAGCATGGCAACGCTGAACCAGACTGCCAGGAGACCACGAATCTCGGTAGGGGCAATCTCGACGATGCTGACAGGTCCAGTGACTGTTAGGGCACCGATTCCCATGCCTGAGACGATGCGAGCAAAGTAAAGGGCGCCGATATTACCCATCGACACAGTCGCGATGATTTGTCCGATGATCCAGATGGTCATATAGAAGCGATAAGACCACATGCGCCCAATGCGGTCATTGAGGAAAAATGACAGGCCGGCACCGATTCCAGCGCCGATATAGACGAAAGAGATGAAGTTGGAGACCTGAGTTGGGTTCGTGGCCGAGGTGATTCCGAAGTCCTTCTGGAACCCGGGGAGGGACGGCACCACCGAGGACGAGCCTTGGTCCCATGCTATGTTGTCGAGGTTAGCCGGCGTAACTTGTAGGTGGCAATGATGATGGATGAGGTCTTCTTACTGATGGGAATGCCGCTCGTGGCATAGAGGGCGGCGGTGAGCAAGAGCTTTCGGTTCGAGATCAGTTCTCGAGGCGACTCTCTTATTGCCGAAATGTACTTGGCGAAGGTCGACTCGGTGAAGACTTGCTTGACACCCATCTTACCGAGGACGACGCGGTGTTCTTCTCGAGTTCGAGTAATGGTCCGGCGAATTGGCACCCGTCTGCACAGTTGGCACGAGAACCTTGTCGGGATCGTGGTGAGCAGATGAAACCTTTGGCGACAAGTGAGAGTTTAGATGAACCAAAGGAGTTGCGCGTTGCGTCGTTAAGTCCTGCGATGTATCATCGAACAGGGAGGAGCCCCAATGGATATCTATAAGTCAATCTGATTGCATGTCTGTTGGCTCGGTACGCATCAGCTGGACGTTATCAGAGCCAAGATACGAAAAAGAGACGTCTGTTCTGGCTCAACCCCTCCCCTGCCTCGAGCATGCCTCGCTTGCTGACCAAAGAGTCCCAATCAGCAGGGTCGTCGTCCCTGCAAGCTCAAGATCCGGGGTAAACCACACTGCGCGGGGGTTTCCAGTCCGTTTGTCAACATGACCCGATGGCTCATCGTCAACAAGGCTTCTGAGATAGGATTCTTCCTCGACCCCCCTTAGTGCAACCCGTATCGGGCTAAGGTAGGTTGACAGTCGCCGGCTCTGATGGAAATTGCACTAGCTTGCCAACCACAACCCTGGACCGTTATCCGGGACAATCCGAGCAAGGGTGTCCATGTCTGCGGCACACTGCGAAATGACGAGAGCGGGGTCACAGATGCAAACTAGGAGGTTATCAGCTGCCGGGACCGGACCAAAGACCGCGCGGTGGGGGGTAGGCCCATGGGGCTGCCGGCGGGAACGGGCTCCGTTGAAAGAGGATGTATCTTTGATAGCGACGGCAACCGGGGCAGACAATTGTCTGATTGGCTTGGTGGCACAATTGCTGATATCAAATATCGAGCGTAACAACTTCTTGTCCCATCCGTACTCCTACCGGATCACCAATCATTGCCAACCTGATTTCATTCACATCTGTCACAAGGCTTTAACAAACTGTGACGCATTTGTTGACTCGCTCAGTCAAGGCTCTTGCTCACCGATCCAGGCGCCGTAGCGACTTTAGCTCCCCGCACTTTCTTCTAGCCCCGACCCGGCCGGCAGCGTTACCACGGTGTTTGCCGAAACATCATACTATACGACCTGTCGGCACCCGACTGGTCTGCTCGATCCAAGAGAAAGAGGCCGTTAAACGCCGTTCCAGAGACCTGGTGTTTCCATCTTTCGCTTGTCGACCTCGTCGCATAAAGTTTAATAGCACGCTACCGAAGCACACACGATCCTTTCGGACTCCTCTCCGAAACCTAGCCAGAGCTTCTGGATCATCTTTGGGCTAAAACTCCCGAGAACGCTGCATTCTTCTTCAACTCTGTTCAGCCATACATGTAGTAGCGCGGCCCGAAACCATGGCGCGCTCACCTAGCAAGGAAGATGCGGTCATCATCGTCGGGGCCGGCATCTTTGGTCTTAGCACCGCAGTGCACTTGTCTCGCCGGGGATACAAGAACGTCACCGTCTATGACAAACAGCCCTACCACGAAAGTCTGTATTCGTATTTTAAAGGCGCCGATGGAGCCTCTGCAGGTAACAAACCCTATCATTGTTAGTGTAGTTGGCACAATGCTAACGTACGTCCCAGACATGAACAAAATCATCAGATCTGCTTATGGCGCACAAACAGAGTACCAGGGCTTGACCATTGAGGCGCTAGAGGGCTGGACCGCTTGGAACAAGGAGCTGGCAAGCGGGAAGACAGTCCCACCGGGTCTAACCACCGACGACCGCGTATTTGTCAATAACGGCAACCTGTCACTTTCAGACTCGGCATCTCTACCCCAATTCGAGCAGGATACCGTGGACAACATGGAAGCAGCAGGGCATCGGAACACTCAACTAATCACCATTGACGAGCAACATCAGAAATTTGCTGCTGAAAAAGGATGGTCTTTCGGGATGGACCCGTTCCGCCGTTTGCAAAGAGGTCTCAACGCGGCCGGTGTCCTTGACACGACAGGAGGCATGGCCGTGGCTGACAAGGCCTGCCGTTTTGCGCTGCATAAGGCGGTAAGCCAAGGCGTCAAGTTTGTATTAGACCCGCAAGCTGGTGCTCTTGTCTCGCTGATCTACGAGGGCAAGAA
The DNA here is from genome assembly GCF_030913505.1 of Colletotrichum phormii. Lineage (NCBI taxonomy): Eukaryota > Fungi > Ascomycota > Sordariomycetes > Glomerellales > Glomerellaceae > Colletotrichum > Colletotrichum phormii. Next base: position 229,027 of record NW_026851476.1, read on the forward strand.
GGTTATCGGGATCAAGACCCGCGATGGCAGGGCACACCACGCCAAGCTGACTATACTGGCGTGTGGTGGTTGGACACCATCTTTGCTCCCAGCCCTGGATGGTCTGTGTGAGACGACCGCAGGGTCGGTCGTATTGCTCAAGATCCCGCGCGAATCGCCGTTGTTTACTCGTTTCGCACCTGAGAACTTCCCAACATTCACATACAAGGTGAGGGACGGCGTTGAAGGCGGTCTATACGGATTCCCGAGGGATGAGGATGGCTGGCTGAAGATCGGCTATCGTGGTACCAAATACACAAACCCCGTCACGCAAGCTGATGGCAAGGAACGCAGCGTTCCCGTAACGCGGTGGTCGACTGCATCGGCGCCTGGCGATCCTAACGAAGCCACCAACGAGCGCCTAACGACAATTCCCCAACAAGCTTTGAAAGTCTTGCGCTCCTTTTTGGCAGAAAATCTTCCGGAGCTAGGCGCCGAGGGCATCGATATTTCTTTTACCAGAGTATGTTGGTATACGGACAGCTATGACAATCACTTTGTCATTGGCCAAGTTCCCGAGACCGAGGAGTCACTTATGGTTGCGACTGGTGGTAGCGGACATGCGTTCAAATATCTTCCCAACATCGGCAATTGGGTTGTAGATGCAGTGGAAAAGAAGGGGCAAGACCAGATCCCGCCGAAGCTTTGGAAGTGGAGACAGATTGGGAAGCAAGAGAAACCATATAATGTCTTGATGGAGGGAAGTAAGGGCCCGACAGCTCTCGGCAATGTGCCTTTGGCGGCCGAGATCGAGATAGCTGGTGATGTAAAATCTAGATTGTGAGAGGCTAGATCTCAACATATCTGAACTACAGTTGCAAGGCGCATCAACCACTGTATCATACAAATGTACCAGTACCAATACCACGGGATTCTCTCCATAATTTAGACTTTGAGTCAGCCTTAACATAGTTAGGTAGATTGTCAGCTGGCTGTAGAACGGGAGATATCCAGGTTCGTGCGACTCTCAGCTGAAGTTCGGATAACGTGACCGTAGCGTCGGGGGTGCTCGCAGACTAGTTGCCAAGAACACACTATCGTCCTAGTTCACTTACCGTATGCCATGGTCTGCTGAAAGAAAGTTTGGTCCGGGCCACTTCGGGCTGCCCGCCCTGCATCAGCTGTCCCAAATAACTTGGACCATGCCTGAGTAAGAACTCGACAGACGTTACTTCAAAATGGGTGCATCTAGACGGCGCGAGGGACACGTTGCCTTGGTATGAACTTCACTCAAAGTATCCATCTTCCATTTTCTACGAATTGGCAAATGTCTGAAATAACCCATGTTCGCGTAAGGATTTATCCAAGGACGATACGTAGCCTCCCCAGCTGTGATTTGACATCACCTTAGCTCCTCTTCATCGATCTCCATCGACGCCGGTGCTGGTGACTTCTGTTGATATTCCTCCAAACTCTGGTTCTGCGCATGTCGCGAGCTCAAGTTCTCCACTCGCTCAGGGTCTTTGAGAATAAAGCGGCAGACAAATTGCCAGATGTTCGGAATGCAAGTCGTGAAAATGCCTACGTCGAGCTCCACGTCGGACCAAACGGCGACGGGCATTGCATCAACTAGAAACGGTCAGTCCATCAGTATTTCAAAGCGGCACGGTAGCAGCACTTGTGGCTCGTTTCACTTACCAGTTGGATTGGTCGATGCGGACGTGTACTTCAAAATCGCCTTCAGCCGTATGCCGCTGGCTATTGTGAGGCTGATAGTAGAAAGGTCAGTCGTAGGTCAAAGGAACTACAGCGTGTCAAGTGCGATGAAAGGGTTCCGAGACAGTACTCACAACAAACCGAGACTGAACATGGACATCACCGTCCATTTCTTCCGGCGTTTCATATTCAAAGCGAGCACCTGAGATGCCGGCAACATGAGCATCCAGGCGTCTAGGACGATGTTGACCGCTCCATGGACCACTCCAAGCGGTAGCACCGGGACGCAGTGACCTTTCTCCTCCCCGGTCCAGTGTTTCCATACTATGCCAACAGGTTGGCACTGGAGGGCCATTAGTAACACGGAACCCATCCCGAGACCCACGGTGACGGCTTGCGTTGCCCACAAGACCCGGCGGAACTTCTTGCCAGGGAAGACTCGGAGAAACATGAACAGTATGGAGCATTTGATCAACGTTAGTGTGAATGTATATATCAACTGCCCAATGTAAAGAGTCTGGAGCCAATTAGCATCAAGTTATCGCCTCAGAGTTCCTTGGCTTCGGAAAGAATGTCATTACCAAGAAGTAGAGGTCAATTTGGTCAAAGGTGAGACTCCAGATATCTCGCCCAGCGCCGTTCTGTTCAGCTGTAAGGTCAGGTATTAGCTGTCAAGAACGACTTTTATCTATTGTATCATGAGCAGGATTGTTCTTACCAATGTGATTGGCAGGTATGAAACCTATCATCAAGACCTTGGTTTACGACTTAGACTTTCCTCCATTCACTCGTCCACTTCAGCGGCGTAACTCACGTATGCCAGTACGATAGTACTATCATCAAGTCCCCATGATGATATCCGGGCTAACTTCACTACTAAGCGCAAGATAATGGCAATAGTGACAAGTGTGAAGAATAGAATTAGGCGAACGATCTTGACCGCGGCGAAGTCGTCTTCCACTGGGAATCCGCACTCCGTCTGCGTGATATTCTTCGTGACTAGATGTAAGATCAGCAATAAGCCTTTTCGTACACTCGATGAGAGCTTTGATGTACTAACCCAGGGCATTTTTGACGGAACAGTTTGCTCTAATACATGTCTCTACGAGATTGATGTATGAAGTGTCCTCGCAGAGACATGTCTGATCGCCAGAAGCGCATGCTGACTTGGGAATTGCGTCTAGTAGGCAGGGTGCCTACAGGATGTTAGCAAAACAATTTCGCAAAGGACACATGGAGCGAATGTGCTTACAGCGCATGGTGGGATATCGCCTAGATCGGATGCTTTCGTGAGTTGGCCGAGGCAGAGCAGAAGTAGGGGCGGCGCGAGCCGTGCCCAAAGCATGACTGCGAAAGTAATAACGAACGGTCGTAGAACAATGTGCGACTTTTCCCTCTTTCAGTGCAGCGCTCTTTTCAGCGTCTTTTACCTTTCGGCCGTAGGTTTTTGTTCTAGGAGAGAACCGACTGACAACAGTCTCACGATTGATCCCTTTTCGTCGGCAATGTGTTTGGTTTCGGTTTTGCATCGAACATCAAATAAGCTGGATGGAAATGAATTGGTAAGTGAGAGGGACGCCTCAAAAGTAGGATTCCTTCAGCCCGCTTAGATGAGCGGCCAATTTGACCCTGAGGCCGTGGTGGCAGAGCTTTCATTGATTTGAGGTGGCTTGGGTCCGCGCCGCTGACATTCCAATGCCATTTGCGTCAATCTACGTTTTAGTGGCGCTGAATGGCAACAAAGAATGCTTTCTAATCGTCCTCCAATTGCTGAAAGAAAGCTAGCCACTATGACAGGTTGAAGCCGGTTTTGGCCTAGACCGTCCAGCGTGAGGCTTCGGCGCTCCGGCCAGATCACTTCTCGATCTGCTAGATGGCTGGAATTCGAGCTTATTTACCATGGTGCCATGGAACTTCACGCTGTGGAATCACGCAAGCTAGTTGGAACCCTATATGCTTCTTTGGCGCTTCCCCTTGACATCGGGCCGAGGCCGGTCCCGAGAAGGTGACTCCGGCAACATCACGCGGGCCGAAATAATCTCATAGGACACTCTAAGAATCTACAACATTGTGCTATAGACTACATATAAGTGACCACTCGTGAGGCACTCGACTCGTATGATAATCTGGTTGTCCATTCGTTGCTTTCCCTGGCACCTGATTCCAATATGCTACTCAAGAGTTGGCGTACACAGCCGCGCGCAAGATACATACATATATATCTAAGCAGTGTGCTAAGAAAGGAAGCATAAGCGACGAGACTGAATAAGACGGCCTACTTTAGCTATGACTTGTGATATCTTCTCCATAACTACTGATTAATGGGGTCCGGAATTAGGCCTGCGCTCCCTCTTCAATTTTTGTGTTTGATCTTTCTTGAACAACTGTACCATGACTGAGGTATCTAGCCAGGCACCTAGATTACTCATCTACCTTGTTTCAAGTTTAGTCCTACGTTTCCCGTCAAACTTGACAAGAATGATACATTAGTCTCTTGATCTCTGCATAAGTTTCAAGCATTCGCAGACTGAGGAAAATCGACAGCCAAGAGGAAATTGATTTTCCTCAGTAGCTCAGAAAAATGTCAATTGTCATCAAGTATCAGCGACAAACTCCCATGCATCGTTGCATACAACAACAGTAAATGATCCATTATATGATAATGAGAACTACATACGCCTCTTCTTGTTGGCGTTATTTCTGTTCCTTCCGTTCCTCGCATTGCCAGTGTTACCAGTATTGCCAGTGTTGTTGTTGGTCGCGCCGCCAGCACTGGCACCGCTCACACGCTCGCATCTCTCACCACCATCGCCGTTGCCGCAGCGGAGGGGCAGTAAACAGCAGCTATCGAGGTCTGCGAATTGCTCCAGGCCGTTGGCGCCCTTGCCGAGAGACTGGCAGTCAGGTCCATCCGGGAAGCCGCATCTGAATTCGCATTCATCGTTAGAAAGGTTGTCCATCTCAATAGGACCAGCTTGATCTGGGCTGGGTTCAGTGAACTTACCCATTCTGGGCGAGGACGCCGGCGGAGAAGAGAGTGATGATGATGGTTGAGAAGTGCATTGTCGTGGTGGTTTGATTGACAATTGTGTAATAGAAGACTTCTGCACAGCAGATTGGTGATTGTTATTACAAGATATAAATAAGTACTTAAGTAGGAAGGACAAGGCGAATGCGGTCAATTGAGTTGGTTTGAATTGAGACAAGAACCATAAAGTAAGAATTTCCATCTAGATTTATATGAATTGAGTCGATCCTATTAACCATCAGCTCAGCTATGATCTACAAAAGTCTCAGCTCCTAAACATCTTGGCTGAAGTCATCAGCTGTTTTGCCAGGTAGTATCGCTTACTCCGAAAGGAGTGCTGGATAATACGGGGTAGTAAATGAACCCACAGGGCAGGCCCACCCGCGGAGTCCCTGCGTAACTCGGCTCTAAAACCAAGCTTAATGGGCCTCGGGTCTTGATTCATGGGATGTGCCAGGCTTGGATAGAGCCAAGCCAGGTGCATGGTTTAAGCTTCAACAACCGGTTCGTCGCGGAAGGACAAGAGTGCGAAAATCTTGGAGATCGCATGTAGTTTTCACGCAGGATGATCTTGACAGGAGGCTGAGATGAGTCTTTGAGGATGCAGATTGTCAGACATGAAGCAACCTTCGACTGGGCATTTCACTTGTGATAGTGTTTTTAGTAGGTTCTATCCATTGGCCAACTAAGTCATCATGCAGCCCAGTATTGATAGTTATCATGAGAAAGTTGCTGAGACAAGGGCTAGGCCACCCTCGGTGTCATCCGATTTCCCTGAACCTCCTCCTGTCATGCACTCTGACGTGGGCTGCCGTCTGAAGATGACCGATGAACCTCGCGCGTGCTTTCGTCAGTGCGTAGACTCTGTCTCAACTGATGGTAGTGTGAGCTGGGAATATGCCTTTAGCAGTCGACCCGAGGTCTAAGACAAACCCTCTGGTGCACATCACTCTTCGAATTTCATCGATCGCTGACAGGCCAAAACTTGACTACATCAAGATAGAACGCGGGACATGCATTATTTCTCACTCTCAACATCCTCGGCCAGCGAAACACAAAGGTACCGCCGAAGGTAGCGCGACGATGCAGCCCAGCTCCTGTGTTTGGCTCGATTCAGCTTGTCTTTTCTGGAGCCAGGCAAACGAATGGCGGTCTAGGTATGTAACAAGCAGGTGGTGGATCTCTCATCCAAGGTAACCTAAGCCCTAATTCAGTTCCAGGCCCCTGGACGCGAGGGCTGATGTGAGGCGAATCCGGGGTGGAAGCTTTCGAAACTCGTTCTATATCTGAGTGGGTCTACCGCATCAACTCAAGGGGTGCTGAGCCTACCGAGGATCGCGAGTATGTCGGGCATCCCCAGCCGGCCGATATCCAAGCCTACGGATACTGTGTATTGACAAGCTTAATTCGAGCATGTACACATTATCTAGGCAAGGGAGGATGCGCAATTGCTCCGCGATGCCAGAGCGCATCGGGCGACCTCAGGCATGTGAGCAGAATCCAGCTACTGTTTCTAAGTAGCTCAACTAAATTGTGTACAGATAATCCGGGTCGCCCACTGAGTATGGATGCTCCGAGGCATTGAGACTCGTAATACTACATCTTATAGCTTATTGTGGATAGCCTTTCCCCTTGTTGGGATACCGGAGTTCCATGATGAAACAAAGCACCGGTGGGATGGGAGCACTCATGGCTCATGCACCCTCGTTATAAGTCGAGCAGGAGCCATTTTGGTGGGCCAGTTGACTACGACTCAAGCTTGGAGCGGTCTCCGTCTTCAACTAGTCAGTCAGCATCTATTTCTTTACTTAAGTATCCGTAGTCACCGAATGCATCGCTCTTCGTCACTCGTGCAAGTCTGTAGTGGTATAGTCAACTCTATGCCAGAGGAAGAACGGCGAGTGTCTCGAAACTAAGCCCGCTTAGTGGTGGACATTCACATTCGAGATGTTCGGAGACCTGTGCGGAGAGGTGACGATGGCACTAGCTTGTTACGCGCTCATCGTAGGCTGGTCCAAAGGTCAAGAGCCTTCAAACAGCATATGAAGGATACATATAACCATGTTTCTTCGAGTCGATAGCAGCCGAATCTAATTGTAAAAGATTGACCTATCAGAGTTGAGTTATTCTCGCGAGTTGTGCTTGTGGTGTAGTAATGGAATAGGGCTTGGAGCGGAGATGAACATCACTTTTTCCTCAATTTGACTCGAGCAATTGAGGATTAGTCAACGACTCAACCTACAACTCAACTTGCGAGTGACGTTTGCTGCAACTAATCTCCATAGTCCACTGGCATGACTAGTAAACACCCAGCCAATACATAAACCAATCAAAGCACCCCGTGGATCACCAGCGATCGCCATTTGGGAAACCCGGCAAGGACGGCACATTAAACGAGATCTCTTGCGGGCCCGCCATGTCAAATGGAGCGCGGACATCAGCCACGCTAGATAATAAGAGGAAGCTCGGTCCCCAGCGATCCCTGGCAAAGCTGCTTTATCAAGTTTATCCCACGTGTCTGGATTGTCTTGTTGCTTTGGATGATAGCAACTTTGCGAGTTGCGATTTCGGTCGCCCCCGGTGGAGAGATATTGATTGAGGGGGGAGAGCGATGGGTTATCATTTGCCGCGTCAGCGCGGCAAAGCTGCAGCTGCCCGGAATACCACGCCGTCTCCAGGTGCTGCTCTTGGCTCATGTAGAGAAAAAGCTTGTTCGAGCGGGAAGCGCATCTTTTAAAAGCTGGGCTGCATGCCATGCCACGCCTGGTATCCTGGGCCTTGCTGACCTGCTGCTCAGAGGTTCTCGCCAGTCTTTGCTTGAGCTTCGCAAACAAGGTTTTCCAGACGTTGGACCATTCGTTCTTTTATTCAATTGAGAGCCTGTTCACGTCGCAATGCGTCTCGGAAATAGCATCTGGGCCTCTCTCGCCCTTGCGTTCGGCGCTGCCCCGGTCCTCACCTGCGAGAGCTGCGAGCATCCCGAGAGAGACGTCGTCCTGACTAGAAATGTGCGTCGCGCGCAGCCCGATGCGCAGGCGGCGACCGTTGCGCCCCGTGGTCCGCTCTCGTGGGGTCAATTGAACTTTCTTCACACCACCGGTAAGCCAGACTTGGTCTTTAAACGAGTCGCAACGTCGGGGATACTGACAACCTCGACACAGATACTCACGGATGGTACGATCTCTACATCTCTCTGGAGAGTCCCCTCGCATGACTCAGATGCTGATAAAAAAGTGACAGGCTCGAGGGACACATCCGCGAACAAAACTACGGCGCTGACTGGGGTGACTTTGTGAGCTTCGTGAAGCACATGCGCCAGAAGGCCAAGGACCTGGATGTTGACTTGCTAGTGGTCGACACGGGAGTATGTTTCCGCCCACAAGCCATCCTCAAAACCCGTACGCTATAGCTCAACTGACACACATCTAGGACTTGCACGATGGCGCAGGAATCAGTGATGCCACCGGCGTCTCGACTTACGCCAACGGCACCGGCGTCAACGGCCAATTGTCGAACACAATCTTCGAGAACATTGACTACGATGTCTTGGCCATTGGCAATCACGAGCTTTACGTTTCCGCCATCGCGTATGAGACTTTCAGCCAGTTTGCCAAGGTCTATGGTGACAGATACTTGACGAGCAACGTCCAGATCCGCAATCCCAGCACGGGCGCGCTCGAGACCATTGGCAAGCAGTACAGATACTTCACCACCCCCAAGGGTATGTAGCTTGTCGGCCCTTGTCTTCTCGATGTCTAACAAACTCCTCTACAGGCCTTAGAATCATGGCTTTTGGCGTCCTCTTCGACTTCACAGGCAACTCCAACGCATCCGTCGTCACAAAAGCCGCCACAATGGTCGAGCAGCAATGGTTCCTCGACGCAGTCGACTACACCGAGCCCATCGACCTCTTCCTCGTCATCGGCCACAACCCCGTCCGCCCGACGCAGAGCAGCAGCACCCTCAAGACCGTCTTCGACGCCATCCGCGCCGTTAAGCCCGACACCCCCATCCAGTTCTTTGGTGGCCACACCCACATCCGCGACTTTGCCGTCTACGACGACAAGTCAACCGCCCTCGAGTCCGGCCGGTACTGCGAGACCGTCGGCTGGCTGTCGTTGAGCGGCGTCAAGTCGGACAGCTACAAGGGCGCCGTGTATCCCAAGGGCGTGCCTCATCCGTCTCAAAAAGCTATCGAAATGACTGCCGGAACGACGGCTGCCACCGGGAACTCTAGCATCACGTACTCGCGCCGCTACCTGGACTGGTAAGATATACACACACACTAACCATCAGAGTACTCGCCATACTGACCATACTCCTTAGGAACACCCTCACATTCGAGTACCACGCAGTCGGCAGCCAGCTCAAAGCCTTCAACACCACAAAGGGCCTCGCCGTCTCCGCAAACATCACAGCAACCCGCAAGAAGCTCAACCTCACCTCCCTCTACGGCTGCGCGCCCCAGACATGGTGCATCGCCTGCGTGCCCTACATGTCCGCCGGCTCCATCTACTCCCTGCTGACGACCGCTCTCGCCGCAACAATCGTCACTGAAGCCAGAAAGGCCACGCCGCGCATCATCCTCGCCAACACGGGCCACATCCGTTTCGATCTCGCCCAGGGCCCCTTCGACTACGACTCCTCCTTCATCGTGTCCCCCTTCACCGACGGGTTCCAGTACATCCCCGACGTCGACTGGTCTCTCGCGCGTCAGGTCCTCGCCGGTCTCGAATCCGGCGGGTTCCCTTCCAAGCGCAGACGTTCCCTCGCATCAGACTCCTTTGGCTTCAGCCAGGTCAACCCGGCTCTCTCCGCTGTGGACAGCTGCATCGACCCGCATGTGACGAACGACCACTTCTCCAAGCGGTCCTACGCCGGCGGGCGCATCGTCAGGCGCCAGGCTGTCACGCCGGGGTACACCACCACCGACGACTTTGGCACCGACGGAGACGATACCGTGCACAGCGAGATCCCGACGTACGATTACCCCGACTTCTTCCAGGCCAACGGCAGCTTCCCCACCAGCGGTGAGCTAGCGGATGATGAAAAGATTGATCTCATCTTCCTGGACTACGTCGCCGGTTCCGTCGTCTCGGTGCTGAAGTCGCTGGGGGGAAATTACACGTCTGCTGATGTCTCTTACTATCTGCCTAGCGTAAGTCTAAGCCTCAGAGGATGGGAGACTATCATTTACCTAGATGTGATGAGCTGACCTTTCTCATAGACTTTCACGACAAACTCGTATCTGCCTGCGTTCGCAAGAAACAACGCGTCGTGGCAGGCGGATGTACCGAATTGCCCCGTTGGACTGGGCATTGGCTACAACACCACTGCTTGAAAGTGAGATTGAGCTAGGATTCTGAGTATGAAAGCGGCATTCAGGGATCATGGGGATTGTGTTGTTAACCTAGGTATATCTAGGCCCATAAGGTGTTAGGCGCATGAGATTGCTCCTCGTAGTATCTCTCACCTACCACCGGTACATATCCTTTCTCTTCGATTGTAAATATTTTGAACACAATTCGGCATCTTTTATCCATGACCTTTGATCTCTTGTTGTCGAGACTGCGCAGCCAAGTTACCCACTCGAGAGCACGAGGCCCGCCTTTTGAGGTCGAAAACCCAAACAACCAAAAGCAATACTTTTATCTTCATGATTTTATCCTTCATCATTGAAAGGTCTTAGATCGTATCCGCCGTCCTTAATCCAGCAGCAACCCCCGAAACAATAAGATGCGCAGCCTTGGCAATCGTCTTTCGATCATTCACCTCGGCGCGAAACTCGGGCCCAAACGTAATCGTAATCGCATCCCGCTTCGTCACCCGCCTGCTCTCCACCGCCTGCGGGGAGGCATGCGTCTTGGCCCGGTATGAAGGCTGCCAATTCGTCGCGGCGTCTCGCAGCAGCCTCTCTAGGTTCGCCTCGGTCATCGAGAAGGACGATGAGGAGGCAGAAGAGCCGGAGGTGGAGGCGAGCCCGTCCAGGTACCGGAATATCCACCACGACTGTCCTACCTTGTTCACGAGCACTCCGAAGAGCATCCAGAGAGCGCCGTCCTTTTGGCTGAGGGAGTTTGCGTGGAGTCGGACGAGCGCGCCGTGGGCTTCTATTGCGTTGAAGACGGCCGAGTTCGTCGCTGTTGTTGTCGTTGTCGTAGGTGATTGGGGAAGTTTGAACTTCTTCATGGCGATAAATCCCGCCATGGAGTCCGTGTACCGCGGTATCGCCTCGATGCGCGTGAAGATGTCAACGCCGGAGCCTCGGTTGTGCATGACGAGGAGCATGATGGCGTACTCGCCTAGGTGAAAGCTCGAGTCGTGCGGCTTGAGCTGGACAATGCCGAGATCGCTTCCCGGTGCCTTTGAGGGGACGAATATGTCGTGGACTTCGACCTTGAGGCTGCCGGTCTTCAGGAGCCCGAGGTCGTGAGTGGTCCAGCGCAGCGAGATGAGTCGGGGGAAATCTCGAACGACTCTGTACGTGTCTACCAAGCCGGTGCTCTCCAGGAGAACCCCGATGAGGTGGCCGTCCTTTGTGCTGGCGGACAGGATACCAATACACTCCGGCGGCCGGAAGCCGAAGTTGGAAATACGGATATCGGCAGGGCGTATCAGCGTCAGCTGTATCCTTAAGCCAAAGTTGGTCATGGAGTACGGCACCGGCCTGCTCGAGGCGTCGTACGCCGGGTGATAATTCTGCCCGTTTCTAAAGTTCCGTGGCGACGGCGCCAGCATACTGACCCAGGACCCCGGGTCGCTCTCGGTCCAGGACCAGCAAAAGAGCGACTGGTCCGTCGACGTCTTGAGTATTTCCTCCTGCAGCCGCGCAAAAGCCTTCGCACCCTCGCCGTAGAGGAGAGGCATGTTAATGTCAAAGATGCCGAGCATGCAATACGCCATATCCTCCTTGCGAGTCGTCTTGCGGCACGATAACCATGACATGCGCTCGGCGACGCTGGCGTCGGACAGGCGTTGCCTACTTCGTGGCTGGAGGTATTTCCAGTCAATGTTTGTGATTCTCTGGATGACGCCCGCGAGGAGCTTGCGGGTGCCCAGGAGTCTCCAGCCGCGGGCGAAGAAGAGGACTTCCTTGGGGGCCAGGAGTTCTTGGAGCGTCCAGCCGCGTGTGAACCAGAGACTTCGCGAAAGGACGTTGAAGCTGTGCTCTGCGTCGCCGGCGGGCCCGGCAAGGCGTCCTGAATGGTCTATATCCCAGTGTTCTGTATCCGAGAGATAGGCGTAGCATCGCACGGCGCACTCGTACCACGCAAACATGGAGTTGATGGCCTCGGACAGCTCGGCGGAACTCTCCTTGTTGATGCAGCAGGTGTCGATCCAGAGGTAATCGAGTCCATCGTCAATAGCCTGGATCCTGGCCAGATCAATCTTGCGAAAGCCCTGTCTCTCCCTCGCTACGCAGAGATCCTCCTTCCAGTCTTGGAAAGTCACTTCATCGTGGCCCCACGTGTGGGAGACGATAGCATACCGCGGGATCTCGTCGCCAAAGAACTCGGCCAGGGCCAAGGTGCGCGTGTTGATGAGGCGCATCGCATGTAACTAGCGCGACAGAGTCGAAAGAGGCCGCGATGGAGATATGGGTAAGCTGGGTTTGGCATGGCATGTCATGCTGCTCAAGATTTGATGTGTGCGCAATTCCGAAGCTGAGAAGCGGGGACACTCGCTGACCGTTGCGAGACTGCCAGACATTTATTAGATGTAACCTCCCACTCTCCCAGCTACCAGCAGCGATTATCGCCCAGAAGTGCCAGGTGGTGCCAGCCGGTCACAGTCAGTCGAAAACGACGAGCATCATAATGCTTCCTGTGTAGGCGATGACAACGATGTTGGCGTTGTGACGAAATAGGCATGGCTCTGGGGGGAATGTTTGTGTTACGAACTGCTTAGCTATGCCTTTCAGCATGGTAGAAGTTGGCTGCGTTGCATGGCCAACAATCACCTCTTATGTGTCTCCAAATTTCGTCGTCACTGTCGGCGGTGACTCAGGAGATCGATCCCTCTATCTGGTTTCTTGAGATCAAGAATGGCATCGACGGATAACAAAAGAATAACGATCTGCCCAAGACCAACCCCAGTGTATACCTGAAGCATACACACTGCGACTAGTACTCATAGCGGTCGTCGTAATCCGAGGTTTCATACTCGTCCGCCTCGTCGGAATCTCCTGCCGAAGGCATGCCTTCGGAGCTCTCATCGTCTTCGTCCGACGAGACATCCGAGCTTTCTTCAGAAGAAGGACGGTCCCAGAGGAAGTTGTTGAGAGTGCCATCGCCGCAAATCGGGCACCACCGGGAACGGGACTCCTTCGGCCCCGGGCACCCCCGCTTCGGACAATCAATGTCCTTTTCCGTGTAGTGCTGCACCTGATGGGGCTCGGACCAGGGCCCTCCTTTCAGGCTCGGGTCGCCAAAGTTGTACACGACGTAGCCCCGTCTGCAAAGACCGACCACGAAGTCATCGTCGACCGCGATACTACGGAATCTCTCCCCGTCGCCGCGAACCATGCGGGCGGACTCTTCGAACCAGAGGTTCTTGGTTTCGAGGACAAATGTTGATGTCTTGTTGGCGATGCAAATTGCTCGTTGGCCCTTGCCTTCGAATTGGTGCCTCCATCGTGGTGTCGCTTCGGCAGGGAGGTGGGAATCTTTGTTTTGGATATAATAGACAGAGTCGTTCCACGAGATGCCACCGGCTTGTTCTGGTCTGAGAGCAGCATGTTCCCATATCGGCCTCCGCATGCCGTTGAGGACCCTCTTTTCGACCACGAATGACTCCGTCATCGTATTGAAATTGATAATTCTTAGGAGAAGACTGGGCGTCTTGACGATCTTACTCTTTCCGCCGTGCAGTTCGCTGTCGAGAATGGCGATATCCTTCGAGAACGACCTGTACATTTTGCCAATGTTGAAGAGTCCATAGGAATTCATGCGCTGGCAGTGTAGTGCAAAGCGCGGGGCAGTTCTCCATCTCCTGATTGATTTATACGTGAAAGTTTCGACAAACTTCATGTTATCAAATTTGTGAGCCTCGACAAGGAGGAGATCTCGAGATGAACGTTCATTGAGTTCATTTTCATCCGCAGTGTCAGTTTCATCCCCTTCATCACTCGGCCTGGGACCGTTGAACAAGACACTGACGAAGTAGAGAATGTGAGGTTTCGTTGGGTGGAAGATGACACCGTTGTTGCAGTCCGAGCCGTCGTCTCTGTTCTCGTCCCATGCGTAGCTGCCACCGCGGGGTTCCTCGGTCACCGGAGAGTCAGGAACGTCGAGCTTGACAAGACCAGTAGACCAGTTCCAGATATGGGGCGGGGGGGTTGCGGATTCAAGTTCGCGATAGCCATAGTAGTCAAGAGAGAAATTAACGGCGAATGTTTTTTTGTGGGCTTGTAGGTCCACCATGCGGTTAGGGAGGGTGACACGACGGTGCTGACCCTTATCAATGTCATATACGATACTGAGACGATCAGCTGGGCTCTCAATAGCTCGAGACATTTTCTGGATGTAGTGGCGAATGGTCGCGGAACAACTTACAGAGCCCTCTTGGTAATTTGATTTGCTAGAATCAAGAGATTCTCCGTCATAGCATATACGATGAAGTCCTTGTCTCCCTTTACCACGAGATCGGGCGGTGAGACGAGCTTCCTTGTCATAGCTCGAATGTCGTCAACGAAGAAACGGTAGGAATCCCACTGCCAGGCGACTTTTCTATTATAATAAGCGAAGCCGTGCCAGGACTTCGATTCCCAATTGTAGGGCGTGGCTATGGGATTAGACTTTGCAAATTCAAGGCTGCGATCATCGTATTTGAGGGCGGTGCATTCCAGCAGAGGCACGTCGGCTGTCCTCATAGAGAGCCAGGAAGTGAGTTTGCCTTCGTTACGGGCTGTGGTCTTTTGAGCGATAGGACGCAGAAGATCCCAAGCTGGCGTATCTGGGGACGCCGCCGTCAATCCGGGGAAGGAAATGTGGGCAATATCCTTGACGACCGTGTGAGATGTCCATTTTTGGCGCCATGCTTTGGAAACCTGGGTGCACTTCACTGCGTCTTCAAGGCGCAGATGCCGCGATATCATGGCGACTAATTCTTCTGGAAGATCTTGCATTTCTGCAAGTTTGACTGAGATTCTCCTTGTCAATTGCTTAAGATGAAGAAGTTCCCACGGCGTGAGCCTCGAGACGAGATTGTCCAAGTTGGCGTGCCGGAGTGCCGTATTGGGGGATCCATCGTCGTTGGTGAGCTTGGTAAACTGCTCAGCAAGAATACCGCGCTGGTCCCCAGCGTGTTCCATATTGACCATGCTGCGTGTAGAAGCTCCTAAAGCATCAGAATCAATGTTCAGCAGGATTAAATTCTAAGAAGAGGGCAGAAGAGACCCCCTGAGAGATGAAGAGTCATGAGAATGCAAAGGGGGAGGAGAGATGCACGTGACCCGAAACTCGGTTTCTTATCGATACCTTAGTATCACTGCTTTATCTTATCTAACACTTGGCGGCGTCCACCGACTCCGATCTCGCTAAAGCAAGTTTAGGTAAGCCAGAGGTGCCTGGCTCACTCCAGCTTTTAGCTCGCTGTCCGCCCTCCACCAGCCACCCGGCCAGTGACATGGTGCAGCCTAAGCTCTGTGCCCCAGCGCTGTGTCAGTGACAAACGGGCCCGCCGGACTACAATCCAGCAGCGTTCAAACGGCCTAAGAGGCGCTCCAGAGTCCACCGGGCCAGCGAGCACGACATCATTCCAGTGACAGAGGCGACCTGCTGACGTGCGAAATCGTGACTCCAACTCCTGACTCCGACGCGGGCCGTCCGTCTCCTCCCACCATCTTCTTGCCCTCTCCCCCCCAGTCAGTTCCATCCCGTCCAACATCCATCCGCCATCCGCAAACCCGAGACTTCTCCTCTCCTCTCCTCGCCCTCCATCTTGAGCACGTCATGTTTGATCTTGGTCGTTTGTGACTCGAGTCTCGCGGATCCGGCCACCTCACTTCTTCATCTGCGCTATAATGAACAGCGACTGCCTTTCTTTTTCTGTCTAATTGTCTGTTGTTCCCTTGCCTACTCACCGCCGACCGCGGGGCATATCTCCAAATCGCCAATCCGTACTCTCTCCCACACATCTCCGAACTCGACTGAACCTCCCACGCAACCACCCAGTCACGATGGCGCGAGCCGCAGACACCCCAACCCCGTCCGATGACCGGACCCTCGTTGCGGGAGCTCACGACGACGACGATGCTTCCTCTACAATCAGCCGCTTCAGCTCGAAGTCCTCCTTCGACTCCCAGACGCCACCGAGGCGGAAACGTCCAAGCCGCCGTGCGGCCACCACCCTTCGAGTCATCTCCTTCGTCGCAGCATTGGTCTCGGCCCTCTGCGCGGGCTCCATCACCGTCTTCTCCATGTACGGACACATCTTCCAGGAACGCCTGCACTACACCCAGTTCCAGGTCAACGGCCTCGCCATCAGCAGCTCCATCGCTCTCTACCTTCCCGTTTCGTTCCTAGGCTACATCTGCGACCGCGTCGGCACCCCGCCCCTCTCGCTCCTGGCGGCTATACTCTTCAGCGGCGGCTATGCCATTGCCGCGGGCACATACCGGAAGCTCGAAGCGGAGAACCTGGGCGGGCTGCGCGATTACGCC
Organism: Colletotrichum phormii; assembly: GCF_030913505.1. Taxonomy (NCBI): domain Eukaryota; kingdom Fungi; phylum Ascomycota; class Sordariomycetes; order Glomerellales; family Glomerellaceae; genus Colletotrichum; species Colletotrichum phormii. Next base: position 245,412 of record NW_026851476.1, read on the forward strand.
GGAAGGCGCATCGGCGGCGGTGCCGACTGGACGTACCCGCTCATGATCTTCGCCTTCGTCTGTGTCGGTGTCGGTACCTGCTCCATGTACCTCGCCGCCGTCGCGACCTGCGCCAAGAACTTTGGCAAGGGGAAGCATCGCGGATTGGCGCTGGCCGTGCCGATTGCCGCCTTTGGGTTGAGCGGCATGTGGCTCAGTCAGCTGGGCACTCATGTCTTCTACGAGCCCCTACCGGACGGCTCGGCCGGCGATTTGGATGTCTTCCACTTCTTCGTCTTCCTCGCCATCCTGCTCTTGGCGGTGGGAGTGACTGGTACCTTCACACTCAAGGTTGTCGACGAGGAAGAGATCTTTGAGGAAGCCGTCGAGGAGCTCGAGCGAAGCGGCCTCTTGGAGCGCAGCACCTCGTTCCTCAGCGCTCGCAGTCTCGAGCGCAGCAGAGGCTATGGCGCAATCGGACAAATCGACGACGAAGAAGACGGCAGCGTCCTGGGCCCGGCGGAGGACGATGCTAAGCTCAGGAAGAAGATGGTCCTCAATGCCGAGACCAGGAGCTTCCTCACGGACAAGACCATGTGGTGTTTCGCTTTGGGGTTCCTGCTGATGATTGGGCCTGGCGAAGCATTCATCAACAACCTCGGCACCGTCATCGGCACTCTGTATCCTCCCACCATGCACTACGTCGGACCTCCGACGTCGGCCGCGACGCACGTCTCTATTGTCGGCATCACCAGCACCATTGCTCGTCTCGCAACCGGCACCTTGACCGATCTCCTGGCACCGTCGCCGCAGACGCAGCACCTGCAGGCCTCGTCCACGCCGCCATTCCTTCGAGGCAGACCTGCCATTTCCCGCGTCGCCTTCCTGCTCTTCTTCGCCATCGTCCTGTCTCTGGGCCTGGTTGCCTTGGCGTCCGGCTTCATCCAAGAACACGGCGAGCGATTCTGGATCGTGTCGGGCCTAATTGGCTCCGGGTACGGTGCCGTCTTCAGTCTGACGCCCATTATCATCACCGTCATCTGGGGCGTCGAGAACTTTGCGACAAACTGGGGCATCGTCGCCATGTTCCCCGCCCTGGGATCGACTTTCTGGGGACTGGTGTACTCGGCGGTATACCAATCTGGCGCCGAGAACTCTCCTCAGCGCGGCGGTGGCGGCGGGGGAGACGTCTTTTGCTACGGCCAGCAGTGTTACGCGCCGACGTTTTGGGCCATGGCCGTTACTGTCTGGTTGGCGTGTGGCATGATCCTCTTTGCCTGGAAGGGTAAGGGTGGATGGGCGCAGCGCGGCATTATCATCTAAGTCATATACATCACACATGGTTTGCATCATCATCACATCAAATACTGTTACTTTAGGCATGTGTACTGGCGTTTGGGCAATATCATTTGGGTTGAATAAGGCGTGTCATATCTATTCCGCCGTGGTTTCATTGGGGTATATATTGCGTAAAGTCATAAACTATCCGGGCCAGTCCTGTTTTCCCTCGTAATCTCAATGTCGCTCTCCACACACTCTCTGTCTCTCGCTCGCCATGTTTTGTGTTGTTTTGTTCATAGCATCATGATTGCTAACAAGGTTGCAAACCCCATAACAAGCCCCGCCATCACAGGCGTACTCGTTCTCGCACTCGCGTTCTCCTGGTCATACTCACTCATCGTCTTCATGCAGATCCACTGCGAATACAAGAGCTTATCAAACAAGACGCTCATGACGGGCGTATACCCGTTCAACCCACCCGTCGGCTTCGTCGTGCTCCCGTCCCCGTCGAGAATCAGCTCAACGTCGGTGAGCTTGAACATGTCGTACGCCTGCGGCAGCGTAGGGTGACAGTCATTGTTATCATCCGCGTCGCCCGCGTCCTGCGCCAGCACGGTGGGGGCGTCGGGCCCGATGACGTCTACGCCGGTGATGTTGACGGCGCCGGCGACGAGGTTGCAGTGGAAGTCTTTATCTGTGCGCGTCCGCTCCTCGAGGTACATTGCGATTTCCTGGCACCGGGGGAGCGTCTCGTCTTTGGAGTGCGCGGCGCGGAAGTCGTCTACGTAGCCCGTGATCTCGTCCATGCAGGACTGCTGTAGCCAGGAACTGCAGTCTGTGGTATCGAGGTCGGGCACCTCGTGTGGGGTGGGTAGGGTCTGGAACATGTGCTGGAAGATGAGGGCACATCCCTTTGGATAGCTCTCCGACGAGAGATTCAGGCCCGCGGGGGCGCCGAGGTAGTAGGACTGCGTGTAGAGCTGCTTCTTCATCCAGTTGGGGGAGTTTGGCGGCGCGGGGGAGTTTGCGAGGGTGGCGACGGTGAGGGAGAGCTTGCGGATGTCGGTGGTGTTGTTGTCGTCTATGGGTATGTCGAGGACTTCCGGGGCGATGCCGACGCGGCGGAGGACGGAGCCGGCGAGGGTGCAGTTTGACTCGCCGACGAGGTCGTCGACGGCGCCGGGCGGACAGGCGACGTCGGCGCAGCCTTTTAGGGAGACCTCTGTTAGGATGGGGACCGTTGCGAGGGCGGGCCCGGACCCCGCGAGGACCGTGAGGAGGGAGGTCCCCATGAAGCTCGGGGACGAGATCCTCATTCTAGGGGGGGTGGGGGTGTATCCGTAGGGAGGGACACCGAACCGGCGGGATGGACTGAACGGGTTTGTCCTTTCCGTCCTCGGTTGAGTCGGTCTACGTCAAGGGAAACGTGTTGAGGGGAGACCGGGGACGGTAAACCGGCAAGAGGCCACGCAGGGCCAAGACAGCGATGACAATGGGCCTGGCCGAATAGGTATAAAGACCTGGGTCCCGGGACGCGAAAGAGAGAGAGCGAGAGCAGCGCGGTGCGCCGGGTTTGCGCTGCCTGATCGATGCTGCGGCAGGTCCGCAGGATGATGGGAGGTGGTTCGTCTGGCACGGAAGTACGGCAACGACGGATGAGGTTTTTGGTCTCGGCGCCGTTGTTGTTCGCGGACGGGGTGTGGGGTGCGTGGTTGCGGTTGCGGTACGTTTGTGCGTGCGTGCGTGGTGTGTTGTTGGCTTGCCGACCTTATGCGGACCGTGGAGAGACCCCAAATAGCGGTTCTGGTTTGTCAAGGGGGCGAGGCGATGGAGAAAGCAGATGGATTGAATGCTATGGCCGGTGGGTAGTAGAAGGTTTCGCCAACACTTTTATCGCTGGCTTCATCGTTCGACCTCGAGCGTTACTTGATTTCTTCCTTTGGGGTTTGGAGAGTCGAGGATTTTCCTGGGCAGAGCGCCGAGAAAAAGAGAGAAGGTGAAGAGAGGAGCGGGGGTGAAAAAGGCACCAGACACCACAGCAGGAAGTACAGACACACTGGTCGGCGGTCACAGATTACATCAATGAGCGAAAAAGAGAGCAGCAGCGGGCGGGAGGGTCGCGTGGTGCGAGGTGATAGGCGCCCAGAAGGTGATTTTTCCTTGGCATATCTTGGCGTTCTCACCGATTGTCTTTGATGTTGGCTTATCTAAGGTAAGTTTCTCAATGCTCGACTCTCCGTCCTCGTACTGATTTTGGTGTTTTCGATTGAGTGAGCATGATGAGATTGAGTGTCTATGATGCTCAATTGAGTTGCGATGAGATGAGATGGCAGTTCTACGTTCTTCTCATCTCAAGAGTCGATTGAGAGGTGAGAAATGGACAGTGAGTGTGAGATGAAGAGAGTGGGAGAGGGGAACGGACGTGAAGTTGGCTGGAGTGGGGATGACTGACCAAGCTTTACGTCCGATTTTAATTCCCGGATAAGCTTAAACTTGGGACTTTGTTGCTCACCTCACCCAACGCCTCACTCACTCACTTCACTGACCACTCACCCACTCACTCATCCAACACTCCTCACGTTCATGTTTCCCCCTTTTGTGCCTCATGCGAACCATATTACTCCCTTGATTCATCGACTGGAACAGCTGAAATCCTGTGACGACACTCGCCGGCCATGAACTGCATGAGACACGACTGTCTACCGATACCGTTACGTCGACGCGGCATTGGGGCTGTGCTCGCTGGTGCTCGACGCCTGGTTGCCCTACTTCAACCTAACCAATCTTGAGAGCTCAAGATGAATTTTCACGCCTTTACTCGTACGCAAACGCGAAGTTGCGCTGGAAGAGTGTTGCGAGATGCTTTACCGAATCTTGTATTTGTGCTACTAACGTGCAATGTTCGATCGCCCTGTTTTCTGTGAAGTATGTGATTCTTGCTCATCTTTAAATGCTGCTGCTCCCCCCTCTGCCGGAATCTTCTTCCACTTCGTCTCGCCCACCTCTGATCCCCTTGGAATCCTTGAACAGCAACCACCAACAACCATCATACTACAGTGCCCTGAGCATGATCAAGACTACTCCCGAAAATGAAGCCCCCGTCCTTCAGCCACTTGTGCTTCAGCCTGACATCATGGAGACTACCAAGCCTCTGAAACAGTCATTGGAGGGAGCCATGCGTCGCTCCTTGAACTTCAACGGAGACGCCTCCAAGAAGTTCTTTCCCGAGTCCGACATCAACTCGATTCTTTCCGAGAAGTCGGTGTTGGGGGCTCTCCGGGCTTCCTGTTCTGGTGCCGACTTTATGCGTTGCATCTATGCCTCCACAATCGTCAAGGATCAGACGCACATCAAGACTTTTGCCATCCTGGTCTTGATAGGTCGAGTCGATGCTATCGCAGCTTTCAGACAGAATCACATCGGCGACGCGCAGCTCCCATTGGCATTCTCGCCCACGCCGGGAGGCAAGACGAGCACTTTGGTGCGGTCCATGGCTACCCGGTCTAGCTTTGATCTATCCCTGATGGGGCTCAGTCACTACGAGTCAATCCTCTTCGAGGAGATGCAGTGGAAGTTTCTAGCGCCCGTTCTTGCGCGAGCAGATCTCGACGGCGAGCCCCGCGAGTTCCCAGAGTCTACTATCCTGCCTTTCGTCGTCCCAGACCTCCCTCGCGGAACCCAGTGGCCTCGCAACAATTGCAGCAACAACTCTCGCATCTACCAGGCCCACCTTCACGACGGGCATCATGACTTCTCCGCCTCCATCGTCGCAGTCAAGGAGCTTCTCAACGCGGGTCCAGAAGACTACAGGCGTGAGGTAGACGCCCTCAAGACCTTTGGCGGCCCGGATCAACCTCATGTCATTGAGCTACTTACCACCTTTAAGCGTGGGGAAACCTATTACCTGGTTTTCCCCTGGGCTGAGAACGACCTCCACGGCGTCTTCACCGAGCCGGCATCCTCTTTGCCTTGTGGCTCAGCCAACGCGGTGAAGCCTGCGACCTTGACCGCGAAGCAGATGCTCGGTGTCGCCGAGGCCTTGAAAGCGATACACTACTGCCGACTGAAGAAGCGCTCAAGCAAGGGGTATCAAGAACCGACCGAGGGAGGTGGTGGAGCCTACCACGGCGACATCAAACCGGAAAACATCCTCGTTGAAAACGGCCAGTGGAAGCTCGCTGACTTTGGCTTATCTCGGATCAGCCGCGGGACAGACCTTTCACTGTGCGACAGGCCTGTAGGCTGCTCACCGATGTACCGTGCTCCAGAGCACGACGTCGGCACATTCGATGGCCAAAAGGCAGATATCTGGTCCCTAGGCTGCGTCATGAGTGTAGCTGCTACGTGGATGACTCTGGGCCGCAAGGGGGTGAAGAAATTCAGCGCCAATCGTCAAACCAAGGCCGGCGGACGGCCAGATAACTCCTTTTTTGAGGTTTCCAAAGACCAAGAACAGGGCACCAGAGTTAAGCTCAAGGCCGCTGTCTCGCATGTGAGTACTCTGATCGGGATGTGTTCGTGTTACGCGTGTATGCTAACGCAGTCCTGTGCAGTGGATAAGTCGACTCCATCGAGCCCCAAGAGCGAGTACCTTTACTCACGACTTGTTGGACCTGATTCGAGACAAGATGTTGGAGGTCGATGGGTCCAAGCGGACATCTTGCTCCGATGTTGTCTCCAGCCTCGAGACGATGTACCAAAAGTGCTTAGGTGACCCGAGCTACACTGAGCCAGCTCCTCGTGGAAGCGTATCGAGTTGGACCTGTGGAAACGAGCACTTGACAGGAACCCCGCACCATGAGCCTCGATCTATCACTGTGAACGTGGTCGAGGTACCAGATCCAACACAGTATAATCAGACATTGCCGGTGCTTGCGCCCCAGCTGGACTACACCTATCCATCTGCTAGCTTTACTGCTGGGGATGACATAAGTACTGGTGCTGCCGTCTTGCCTTTCGCGTTCACGGAGCCACTTTTGGGAACTTACGACGACACCATGAAACAGCCAAACTTATTATACGGGAGCATGAATATCACCATCTCACCCGACATAGGCCAACTCGGGTCGCCAAATATGGAAACATCCTTGCCCTCTTTCGGAGAGCTCCCGATATTATCTCGTCCGAGTCTTACTGTGCCTGTGATTACCAACAATAGAAAGCGACGCCGCAGCACCAGCAGCGAAAAGCCCGAAGGTAAACGGCGTAGGTTGCATACGTCGCTAGGAACGAGTGCTGCATCTACACCAGGGGCGGAAGGTCCTCTTGACTCATCCTCAGAGTCCCAGACGAATTCCCATGATGAGAGCCGCGCTTTTGCTTGCCCTTACTTCAAGCTAAACCCGGAGAAGTATAGAAGGGGGAAGTGGAAGTCCTGTGCAGGTGCCGGCTGGGAGGAATTTCACCGACTCAAGTAAGTTTAGTCTCGACTTCGTCTGACCCGGGGCGACACCAGAGACAATCCATACACGAAAGCACCAGCTAATGTTTCATGCTAGGGAACATCTCCAACGTAAACACTACGAACCTGGATACAAATGCAGCAGGTGCCAAAAGCGACTGCCCTCGCGAGAAGACCTCGATGATCACCGTGATTCTGAAGTTCAATGCCAGAGGCAACATGCCATGGTGGATGATAACATGGACGACGCGCAGTTGAGCTCCTCTCAAGACCAGATGCGCGGCAAGGATGGAGCCTACAAGTGGGGTAGGATCTACAAGATCATCTTTAGATCAATACGGATATCCCCAGAGGCAATGCCTTCCCCCTGTACGTGTCCTTCAAATTGCCAAACTAAAGCTGGCGCAAAGCCAATTACGAACGTGCAGCTAACTACTTAGACCGCGACGAGCTTGATAGGTTCAGTAACTTCCTGGAGTCACGGAGACAGCATCAAATCTATGGCGAGGTCCAAAGGGAGATCGACATATGCCTGAAGTGGATTCGCGAATTTCAGAACCCACGGTCTCTCACACAGTCGACCATCGCATCTGAAGTGCCCTCGTTAACTGGAGGGTCGTCAAACATGTCGACACTGTCCGCCAATGCCATGGTAACGAGAGATGAATTCGAGCCGGTTAATTTTGACTACAACACAACAGCTGATTCTAGTTGTCAAGAGGCTGGGATCATGAGACAAGTTCCTTCGGTTGTTGGTTTCCAATTCCCTGGGTGTCGTTATGACGAGTCGATGTATATTAGCCCTTCCACAGATCTTTGATGTGAAGAAGAAGCCAGACTACTGGCACAAGTACGGAAAGTGTCGATTTTCATGTTCATTAGAAGCTGCTAGATCCCCGTGTTATGATACCCAACGCTTTTCCATGCATTGCCTGACCTTGAACCCTATTGAGGTCGGATGTTTACACACAAACGAAAGCCCGACAATTCTTCTCAGGTAGGATAGTGATATCGTTCCCCAAAGCCAAGGGGACAATGTCATTCTTATGCGGTCTCAGGGGCGCAACTAGGGGAAAATTTCAGTTGCGTCCGACAAGAGAACTCCCTTCCTGAATTATCATTGTGACAAATTGATCCATGTCAAGCATGTGTCGCTTCCGGGTCCGATTACGTCAACTTATGAGACGAGATGGTCATCCAAGCAACACTAACACATGCAAAGTGAGGTACTCATCAGAAGTCCAGACCCATCACTAGTAAGGAGGGACCCAGCGTTGATCCTTCATGCCGCCTCAATAAGAATTCAGCTACCAGACTAAATACACACAGATGCATCAATCCAAGAAGCCAAACACCAAACTCAGACGCATTCCCGGTCCCATCTCACACCACTGACCACGATAAAGTACTGAAACGAACAATAAAGAAAGCGACCAGGCATTGGATCCATCTGTCCTAACAGCCGCAGCCACAAGACTTACACCCCCTCCCGCACCCACCATCATCCAAATTAGCACAATCAGAATTCGTATTGCACGTCTTCCAATCCCCGTACCCCCTATTCCGCGCAGTCCAGCACCACCTGCCATCACCATCACACGCCTTGTAGCAGTAGCCGCCCGAACACCCGTAGTCGCCCGGATCGCTGTCCCAGCAGTTTCCCCAGCCGCCGTGCCGCCAGCCCCAGCCCCAGTGGCCCACGGCGGTGGAGTTGACTCCTTCCTTGCTGTCGAAGTCTGCGGAAGCAGTCGAGGGAGAGGCTTTCGGACGGGGTCCGACGGCGTGTTCGGGTCGGGGGGCCGGGCCTAGGGGGTGTTCTTGACACGTGCGGATCTGTGCGGGATCGACGCCACTGCCACCGGCGACGGCGGCGTCGAGGGATGCGGCGGTGTAGGCCATTACGCCGAGGGTTCCGCACTGTTCGGCGGTTGTGGCTGGGGCTACGCCGGCGAGGGTGGGGGTGGCGAAGAGGAGGAGGTGGGAAGTCTTCGTTATGTGAAGGGTGGCAAGGGCGTTTCTCAGGATTGAGTTTTCGGGGAATCCGGGTACGGGGAGTGGTCCCAGCTACGTGGATAGAGTTTGGATTGACGGGAATCTCGGGAATTTTAAATGCTTGTTTATGATGGTGGATTGTAAGCAGGTTAACAGACAAGCGATAATGATGAGAGAGTGGGTGTGGTGTCAGTGGATGTTCAGATATGTGTAAATGTGATGAATCTGCGTTCCCAAAAGCTGATGTTGGCAAAGGGGGTTGGCCAAGAATTTATACTTGGACCTCCTACACCCAATTTCCAACTCGTCATTGACCATGTCCGTTGATTACCGTCCCGCCCCTACTCTTTGATCTCGATCAAGCTTGGAAAAGTTCCGTCGCCTCCGTTGGAATAGCAGCTTGAAGTTTAACATGCGAACACGAAGTCTACAGACGGCGGACTCGGTAGAGTGATCACGCCCCGGGATCGTTTTTGTTGGATCTCTGAGCAGTCGGCAGAAAAGGTGGATCTGGAAGGCGGTATGGGCACTTACAAACGACCCCTTACATACCACTTCTGAGAGGCCGTGGGCTCTGCCCACAACCTCCTCCTTCCACCTCAAGACGCAGCAATAATAGACCATTATTGACACTTCGTTCCAACCGTACGGTTGCCTTGCTGACGTGTATACCAACAGTTTTCCATTTCTGCCTTTGAACTCCGGGCGGCCGGGCCGAGGCTCAACTTTGACAAACTCTTCCGGTCCCTTCGGCTTTTCTGAAAAGCCCGTCTCTTATTATCGAAAAAAAGATTCAACGTCATCTTGGGGGACTGATTATGGCAAAGTCTGATCTTGACAACACTTAGCTATGTGGGTAGTAGCCTAAAATACCATCGTCAGGTTCAATCAGGTGGGTTCCGAGGCATGACTTGTATTTAGTCCAAGATAGCCGACAAGTCGCGACGTTGTTTTCTACTAGTAGACTTATATAAGTGAGTGATGTCATTTACTCTTGGGAATCGTCGAACGCAACTCGTGGTCCTTTGAAAATCGGATTAGAAGTTCGGCATGAAATGTATTGCATACTTTCCGTGACTTCCCTCTTCTATAGACTTCAGATGAGAACGTGTCCTCTCGTCCGTTATCATCTCGATGGTGTTAGCCGCACATGTAAGACTCATCCTGCAACTCGTCTGCTATTGCCAGAGAGCATCGTGGCATACCGTGAGTAAGACTCCTCTCGGAAATCTGTGGATAGACACGGCGCTTAATTATAAGCAAGGTCGATTTGCTGCTCAAGGTTCGAATTTCAAATAGCATCGTTGCTTCTGAAATCGTGAGTTCTGACTTTTCGCACATCTGCTGTACCCTCAAAGTGAGCTTAGGCGTAAATTTCCATAGGAACAAGATAACATGCTGCCTTCTTGTTATTGAGAACAGCTTAGAACTGTGTTTCCGTGAGGTGCATCAAAAAAAATGTTTGAATCTGTCGACTGGGATGCTGTGTATTTCTCTTTGTTCCCTAAAGATGCCCCGTCAATGATAGCGGGGAGAGGTTTTAATTGCCTGAATTGCATGCAAGGGCCCAGGTCGGTAATGCTCATTATGTCGAGACAATTGTCTCATCATGAGCTAGATGACCCCTAGCCTACGTTCACTTGTATAATAAGGCAATTGCTTTTACCTCGTAGCCCGCCTACTAGCCAGATCCAAGACAGTTTGCACAGTTCAGACAAGTTGCAGTCACATTGGGCCTAACATCTGGTACTGGTACGTCGCTCTACTTTGGAGCGTGTGCGAATAGGAAGGGTGGGCTTTTATTTAATTTATGGACTGGAGTTCTTCCTTGGTCAAATAACACCGCAACTTGATCTCTTTAAAATCCCAGAATTTGTCTACGCGCTGCATCAAATCTTAGAAAACCTCTCCGTGCCATTCGACGCAACCCTAGGTCGCGCAGAAACGGATATCCCTTGCAATTTGCCCTCGTTCCTCCACCTCCCGATGTACTCCAAGGACGACACTGTTCCCTCGGCCCACACGACTCCGCGAGCCTGCTTTGCCCTCTCCTTTGGTTCGTCTGAGGCCGCTTGTCTGTGTCCATTGAAGTATCCTGGAGTACATCCCGCAAGCGACGAAAAGAACGGGGCTCTCTTCGCAACCTCTTGACTGTGTTGCTCCTCTGCCTCTCGAGTCACCTCGACGATGGCCCTTTGACCAGGTCCCACTCGTCTCTCGGCCTCGGAAATGATGTACGTGACATGTCGAGCAATGAGGCCCAACATGAACACATTGTTCCCCGTGATGGTGCCCTGAGACGTACCGGAGAAAAAGAGGTTGGGAAACTCGTTTGTGAGATATCCATGTAGCGTGGCAGCGCCGTTGCGTCGCCACTTATCATCCATCGAGAGACCATTGCGGCCGAGAACCTCGATGCCGACTCGTTCCGCTGGGCTGCCTCCCGTACGGCCACCAGTAACGGAATACCCTGTGCTGAAGATGATGACGTCGACGGGATACTCCTGGCCGGCGACGACGATGCCCTTCTCTGTAGCGCTAGATGGGCCTTTGCCGTCCGTGTCAAGGAGGTGTACGTGTGACTCATTGAAAGTTTCTAGATACTCATCGCTGAATGTTGGACGTTTGCACCAAGACGGGGTACAAGGGCTTCAATTTCTTAGCGGTAGCTTCGTCTTTGGCGATGCTGCTGACACGAGCGCGCACGCCTTCCATATGCGGCAAATCCAAGGCGTGGAACCAGGTGGCCCTTCGTTCCTGGTCTTCTGAGGAGGGGTTGACGATGCCGTGAGCGGGTGATCCCATGACGGCGGAGTAAGCGGGCATACCAGTCCAGCCATCTTTCACCAGATTAGGTTGACCTGGCAGCACGGCGTTGGTCATGTGTCGGTTCAAGTTGATCTGCCTCTCAAATTGCCATCCTTTCTTGCGCGCGACGGTAGCTTTGAAAGTTTCGGAGTCGGTTTCTTGTTGACCGCGTTCCTTGACGTAGGCCGGTGTTCGCTGGACCACGTACAATTCCTTGGCGAACTTGGCCAGCGTGGGAATTGCTCCTATGGCCGTTGCAGCCGTGCCGACTATGGCGACTCTTTTGTCTCTCAAGTTCGTGAGTGTTTGGTCCTCTTGAGATCCACCGGTGACATCGTAGTTCCACCTAGAAGTGTGGAATATGTCCCCTTTGTAGGAGAGCAGACCGGGAATCTTGGGAACTTGTGGCTTTGTAAGAACGCCCGCAGCTAGGTAAGCATACTGCGCCTGGATCTTTTGTTGGATTTCAGGGTCTCCCGGACCACGTCTCTCAAAGAGACTAATATTCCAGAGCTCCTTGTCATCATCCCACTGCACGCTCTGCACATCAGACCGAAACAGAGTCTTGTCGTCAAGCTTCCATCGCGACGCAATGAGCTCCGCATACTGTCTGATTTCTGCGGCTGGGGCGTATTTCTTGGTGGGAATGTATCCAGTCTCCTCAAGTAGAGGCAGGTAGCAGTAACTCTCGAGGTCGCAGTGCAGCCCAGGATACCGGTGCCAGTACCAAGTCCCGCCAAAGCCGCCAGCGGCATCGACGATTCGGATCTCGTCTGCGGTTGCGACGCCGGACTTGATGAGATTTACCGCGTACAGAAGCCCTCCAAATCCGGCTCCCAAGACAAAGAAACGAGTGTGCCTGGCATTGCGAAATGGCGATGGCTTAGTATTCAATACTGCGTGATCTGCCCATGGATCTTCGAGAAGCGAGTGAAGTCGATCCTCTGATGCTTCGTTGAGGGGTTGAAACTGTGCGGAGCCTTCTGGCCTAAGTCTCTTTGCTTCTTCTGCATACTTTCTACGAACAGCCTCAAGCCTGTTGGGGTCAATTTGAGAGATGAGATCCTGCGGCGAAGGTGTCGAGATCGTCGTGATATATGTATAATGTAAGGTATTTGATTTGAGTTTCTCGAAATGAGTCCAATGGCAGAGGTGGTGTGAAAAACGTGTTAAGGATGAACATATGCTTGATTACTGCTCTGAATAATTCAATGATCAATTCGTTCTCGAGCCAGACATAGCGAAATTCAAGTTGATACAAGATGCCGCCGCTGCTGACCCGTGTTTGGATGATAAGGCAAGCCGCACGTCATTACAAGGCCCTCGATACGCCATCGCTCCTCGATCACACAAGCTGTAAGTCTTTGCACGAATACTGTCGGAACAACTCCGACATCGCTTCAATTACAGAAAATAGCATAAAGTGATCGAGCCTGCAATCTTTGCCAATCAGCCAATCAAGCAGTATTTGAACCACTGGTTTAGCTGAGTGTCCGGTTTCATCATCTCAAGTACAGACTTATGGGGCAGATTACAAGTTTACAACAAAATCATGTTTCAATCCACTTCAAGACCTAACATGGCGATGGCTCTTTATTGTTTTTAGTGCTTTCTTATTAATCGCAGCGTGTCAATCTCGTAACCCCATTTGGTCATCGCGAATCTTTACAATATTTCAAGTTCAGCATGATTTCTTACTCGGTATCTCGCAATGACCAACACATAACCATTTGATTTTAGGTGCCTTAAGGTAGGTAGTACAACGGCATAACACTCACTAGCTCAATCAAGAGGCTGTGCTCAACTGTGACAATTTACAGTAAATTGCTGTAGACTGCGACTAATCCTCGATCAGCTGTTAACCGGACATATTTCGCCGGCTCTAGGCACCATTAGCCCCACTTCATGATAGCGTCAATCCTACTTGTTCCTCACAGGACCCAATAACCCAACAACAATCACAGCGACATGTGCCCATTGGGTTTAGGATAAAGCCACATTATTCAGTGCTGTGAACTTACCACCCATCACCTTTAAAGAGCTCACTCACCATGTTGTTTGTTGATCAAGCCGAATAACAATATCTTACAACAATGTGTCGCGTCTGCGATCGACTCTCCTACGACCCATTTCTAGATGCCCCCTTGGACGACGAAGACGGAGAGGATGATGGCCATGGGCTTCAGGAAGTGCCGGTCGTACCATTCAGGCGTAAGAAGCCAACTCCACTCCAGACAGTGGTAACACCTGCGCCGAGCCATGATGGCACTCCGATTTTCGCCGCATACTTGGAACCAAAAGTCGCACCTGAGCCAGGTGACTGGGACTATTCGTACCAACGACGGCAAGCCCGATTTGGTATGGCGGTCTATGATACCACCCCATCAGCGACCCCAATAGTAGTAGTAGTAGTAGTAGTGGTGTTTTACATCATCAGGGACAGGTGCCCAGCTATCTATGTAACTAAGCTCCGATCAACCAGAGCGCCCTTTGGGCATATGATGTGCCGTGCCGCCATTATAGCGTACGACAAGTCAGGCAGTCTATAATGTACACTTTTCTTCTCGTGCCTAGAGCAGTGGAGTTTAGTATCTAATCCCCAGGGTCCGTTCAGTTCCAAAAAGCACGCCAGCAGGGGGTCCCTGACTCGGCAGAAGCGAATGGGTCTCTAGCAGCCCTACGCCGTCCACAGACGGCGTTGCCGCAACAAGTAACCGGCCCTCGGAGGCATATTTGCCTACGCGAGCATTTTTCTGTTTTCTTATATTTTCTTATATAGAAGATAAAGGAGGAAGGAAGAGAGAGGGGTGTGGTAAGGCCGGGGCCTCAAGGCGTCGGTGGGTGTGTGAGAGAGTTGTGAGGCGCGGGATCTCGGGCTCGCTATCTTTGCAGAGAGTGAGCCTCATAGTAGCGCGTCACACGCTCGAACTTCTCAAAGGCACCCGGGTCTCTGACCAGGGCGTACCAATAGGCTTCGGCCAGGCCTATCGGGGGCGGTAGTGGTCCCGGATCGTCCACGGTTTACAGTAGACTTCGGCATGGGTGCATTCTACAACTTTGATCAAGAGCTCCGAGCAAGGGCATATGACAGACATTTTAGGTTCCAGATGAGGCGTTTTAGACATTCCCAATTTGTCTGTTTCCGGGGCACAATCTTGTTCTATTAACGTTCGAAACAGGGTATAAATAATAAATCGGCAACGACAATTCCTTCACCAACGCCTGTTACTCCTCAGCCTCTTTCCCCTAAACTCCTGAATAGCAGTACAATAGCCGAAGATATCACCCATAGCCCCATAGCCCCGGCAGCTATTGTCCTTTTTGTGACATAAAAATAATACCTTCCATCTCGATGACCAATGCTCGTAACTTTATAGCACCACCCAGGACCATGCAGCATGCCCTCGCGATCCTCCATGTGCCTTTCTTCTTTCTTCCCTGTGCGATCACTGCCGGCTGCAGTTTTGTGAAGCTGGCAATGATGCCTTCGTACGTTCCAGAGGTTTTGTGTACAGACCGGTCGTGGTGTGATCGTAGACTGCTCGTCTGTTGACCATTCGCGAATCGCGATCGCAACTTCGCAATTCTGAGTCTTCGAGTTATGTCTGTCGATGCATCATCGGGCATGCTTGAAGGTGGTAATTTCGGATGTGAGGCATCATGGTTTCTGTCGGTCGATGTACGGTCGTGAAGGAAGCTTGCGCTCTATAGGCTTTGGTATTCCGACGTGCGAGGCTTTGATGTTCCGTGGGAGGTCTTCGAAGTTATGTGGAGGCTGCCGAGCCACCTTCTAGCATTTCTCGTGCCGAACACCTCCATTTTGTCTTGTGCCTTCGAGCTTTTGCGATCTCTAGAGGCGTACTCTATCTTTCCAGACGTTGCGGCCTTCGAGTTTGCCTTTTCGAGAGCACGCTGTCTATCCGCAGCGAGAGCCGTGTGGAGGGGCCTTTGGTTTCTTGGGTAGACAGGCATGGTTGTGACTGGAGTGATGGGATCTCAAACGGAAGTATGATCAAGGTATGGTGGGAATTTGGAGTGGAGAAGAGTTGGTTGTGGTAGATAGAAAACCGTAGCGTCTTGTGAATAGGGATTATGGATAACGAGTAGCTTGCATCAACAGTGAGCGGTATCTGGTTGGACGTATGGCTATGGTATTTATGGATACGATCTTTACGCCACGTTTACATCTGAAGAGGAACACTTGTGATTGATTCCCAATTCCTAAAAGTTAAGGAAAACAAATTCCCAAATCCCCCTGGGCCGTCATCTTTGTCGCAAAGTGCGAAAGTCCTTTGGCGGTGTCTAAGGTAAGCCACGAACACACCGACCCCGCATACTCCGAAAGTCCGAAGAGCCGGTGCAGGAAGAACAAGTCAGCTGGAGCCAGCCACATGGTGGCGTTAAATCATTCCCCCAGATTGAATGCATGCTAAGTTAGGTATAGGATTAGTCAAGGATCTTAGAGTAATCCTTACTGGGAGGAAATTGTCGATCTGCTTTCAACACGTGCTCAGATGGAAAGCAGCGCCAATCAGCACGTAGTATCTTCCGAGGTGTTGAACGCGCTACTCAACGTCATTCTCGCTTGGTGTCGAAATGTTGCTTGATAATAGTCCGACATTTGACGCCCGCGACGATGTAGGACGATACTTTTCACCAACATCACGCGCTTTCCCTTGATGACATTATTAAGCCACCACTTTTGACTATCTACCTAGGACAGAGGTCATCGCCGATTATCGTTCGCCAATATGTCGATTGAACGCGCTTTGAATGTGACCAGTACCGCCGAGGCACAAATCCTCTACGACGACTGGGCCGAAAACTATGATCGCGACCTACTAGGCGCAGACCAAGACTACGTCGCGCCAGTCATTGCCAGCGAGTACGTGGTCAAGTATGTCGGTTCATCTGCCATTGCCAAGTCGAGAATCCTGGACGCTGGATGTGGAACAGGCCTTGTCGGGGCCAACCTCGCGAAGCTTGGAGCCACGCAGATAGATGGCATAGACCTCAGCCAAGGGATGCTCAAGGTCGCTGAGAGATCTGGTGCGTACCAGTCTTTGAGCACGACAGACCTCTCCAAGCCTTTGTCTCAGGCCTCAAACTCTTACGATACCGTCGTATGCGTCGGTACGATGACCGAGGGTCACGTGGGACCCGAAGCCTTTGACGAGTTTGTGAGAATTGTCCGCCCTGGCGGGTTTGTTGTCGCAACGGTGTACGAGGCTGTTTGGGAGAAGAATGGTTATAAGGAGAAGATTGCCTCACTTGACAAGTCAGAGAAAGTCAAACTCTTGAGTGATCAGTTGGAAGACTATCGACGTGGGCAAGGAGCGCATGCGATTATGGTTGTTCTGCAAGTTCAGTGACGGATGTTAAGAACTTAAGGAGTAGTCCGTAGATGACAAACGAAAGAACCTATAATTAAAGCTATGAGGAATCGAAACTTACTGTTGCTGAGATACAGGGAAGTTAAACAGGCCCTCTTCATAATACTATGTGCAGCAAATGAAGAGTACGCTACCTACCTTGAAGTGCAGCTCTGAACCCAGCTCCATCATTCCTGGAACGTCGAAAGATGTGTCTAGATTCTGGGATTCGACTCACATTCATTGCCGCCTTTCCTCGCCACCCAACGGAGACTGACCAGCCGCCTTGAAACCAGCCTCACCGCCTGCCGGAAAACGCCCAACGCGGCGGAGCCGGGACGGCGGGGAAGAAGAAGCTGAATCCCGCGGCGCAGATCGACGGCTGGCGCGAAGCTCCTCAAGCCCTGAGCGCAGCACTTCACTCAACAAACAAGACCCGCCTTGCTAGCTCAATCGGTAGAGCGTGAGACTCTTAATCTCAAGGTTGCGGGTTCGACCCCCGCGTGAGGCTCAAATCCTCATCACGATTGGTAAAGCCACTCATCGGGTTCTTCAGTTTTCAGCATTTGTCAATTTTTTGAGTCCATAGATAAGTCCTTTATCACCCTCCTCGCTCTTTTTCACATTGAGGCAATATCCAAGCAAGTAGGCAAATTCATAAGCCCTCACTTTTAGCCCGGTGAAGGTGTAATTCAGAAACACCCTAATGCCATCACTGAGTGAACAGACATCGCTTTCGGTGTACACTAACACGCGCAAAACTCCACCTAGAAACAAGCAAGGTTCAAGAATCATCACTGACACGAGCAGACAACGAATAGACGTCAGTTCATACAGTCGAAATCATACGAGCGTGGTCATTGACGTCTCAAAAAGCATCTCAACGCAAGGGACGCTATTCAAGCCAAGATGACAAAAAAGACAAATATTGATCGACAACGGGGCAGGCTGACTGTACCCATCACCATCTCTCACACGCTTCGCCACAAGCAAAACTGTTGGAATAGGCCTACATTAGGCAGCAGGAGGTTGCTGCCGCGGTCCGTTCCAGCCACGGTGGTCCGTGTGGCTCAGCCACACGAGGGTGGTATACCCCAGACTTCCTGCCGCCGCTGGCACCTGGTTAGACTTCCACTCAAGAACAACAAGAACAAGCAATATCACCACTACAGTCGGTGATCGTTGCTACCCACGATACTCGAGTATTTTCCTTTTCCACCTGTGAATCCAACAAAAACTAATCCGCGGGCAAATACATTCGCAACACTCTCACAAGAGTTTTGGAACCCCCCCCCCATAGCCCCTTTCTCTCTCCAGCCTCCATTCGCTTCCCCACACACACGTTAGTACCCGACAACACAAACGACCTAAGCGACCTGGTAAAACAACAATCATCACTAAACCCCCAAAGGTCAGAGCGTAGCTATCGACGATCAAGGGTCCAGGCCACGGACTAAGCGAGAAAAACACTGAATCTGACCAAGGCACGCTAGAATAGCTAGGATAGCTGTTGATGACATCCCAGAACGCAAATCCCCTAGCATCAACCCCGTCCCACCCATCCCTCGATCATCGCCGGCCCGGGCTCCCGGGGATCACCAAGTTTAAACTAGCGGGTCCCCTCCCTTCAGGCTTCCCTAGTGCGAGCTCTACCTTGAGCAAGGGGTGGGAGTGGGCGGGGGATCTGAGTTGAGTGGAAATGGGGAGGTGGAGGGGGGCGGCCAAGAATGGACCGTGAGGTTCGTTCTCGTTTAATCGGCCAGTCTCCGCCAAAGACGGGCGGATGATAAGAGCCGAGCCGGAGGACCTTGAAATTTGGTCAGTGTAAAGGCACATGGGCACCAGGGAATTCCGTCCTAAAAAGAAAAGCGGGCTCCCCATCTCGATACTTTTCACGTTGGAAAGAGTGTGTTCGAGATATGTAGTAGCGGCAAGTTGAGCCGACACAACTTGAGGCTATGTGGATTGTAGGTAAAACCCAAGTTCTCAGGGCTGTTGCTGACATCAATTTCGCGCGCCATGTGAATCTAATGGCAAGGTATGTACGCAGTAGAGAGGCATGATCTATTCACACTCACTCGCTCCCAGCAAAACTTGGCTTTGGACCCCAAAGAGAAGGAAAAAGAAGGTTTCCCCATGCCATCCTTGTGTCATGTATGACACGTATCTGCCTCCGGTTCCCGCAACGACCGTGAGACTTGGCTCACTAGTCAGGGCACACCATCACACATCGCAGGTGAGGACCACTGGTGTAAAGTAGGGTGATGCTTACTACCTTCAATCACGGGCCCTCGTTGTGTCCTAGAGTAGCACAGTGGTCACGTAGCATCACTGAGCCTCCATCCTAGCGGGTAATACCACCCTCCCCGAGTGCTCTCTCCCTCCCCGGGTGAACTCCCCGGCTCTCTGGTCTCAGTTCCCTAACCACCTCACCAGTAAACCCCCGCTTCCCAGTTCCCTCTCATGGAACGACGGGTGGGCAGTCAGAAGCTAGATCGTGCTACAGGGATAGACCTGTCACCGTTGTCAAACTCGTCCAACCCCACGTGGTCGTCGCAGCAGTGCCACTATCTGAACAGCAACTAAACAAGCATTCTCAACCAACGAGAAACACGCGATGAAGCTTTACACCGTGGGGTCGGTGCGGAGGACGAGACAGCTGCACAAAAGCGCTGAAGAACCATTGAACTAGTGCAAACGACTCTGTATCAAAACTCCCGTCCATCCAAGTCTCCAGTCTTCAAGACGCAGACACGTGAGAGGCGCAGCAACTACGATTCAGAGCTCAAGACCCAGTGTAACCAACAACGTCGTACCACCTCTACGATCCGTAAACTGTCAGTTTAGTCCCTAGTATAACGACACACGTGTCACCGGCTTCTTGTTAGAAGTGTCGTGGCGCTACCCTAATGAGCCTCCCAACCAAAGCCCTGCGCCTCCCCTTTCCCGCGGAAGACCGGGGTGAGGTGCTTCACAAACCAACGACTATGGAAGAACCTCGTTTCCACGGTGGCGTGGGGCAGACAATGATTTGGGTTGTCGATGGCGCTGCCGGAGGGAGGGGGGGGGGGAAGAGAATGACAAGCCGGCAAAGGGTCGCCGAGCCGAATGTGCCAAGGCGTTGGACGGAGTCGCTGCCGAGAAAGCTCGTTGTTGACGTTGCGAGCCAAGCCTGCCTTGGTGGTGGTGTTGCGACTCTGACATTGTGGTGTTTTCGACGGACGGTGTCCCGGGGATCCAGAGCTGTGATCCCAGAGAACTCCTCGTTTTCTCTCTGTCGGCGGCCAAATCTCCATTGTCCACGCTGAATCCATGGCTTCGGTGAGATCAATTAAAGGCTCTTCGCAGCATCTTGCCAAGAACCACCTAGGTGGCTAGAATGCAAAAGTGTGTTAGTCGTAAGCCCGCAAAGTCGCTGGAACCTGCCATAGCAACCCCTCGCGATGTCCATAGTTGCTCGCTCCCACTCCGCATATCTTCAACCATGCAGCCATCCAGCTTTCCCCAGTTGTCGACTCATTCCTCACAATCCAATAATGGCCCCAGGGAAAAAGAAAGTTGTTCATCATGGTCTGTAGTAAAAGATCTCGCGAGTACCATGCCTCGGCGAGTCCCCAGGCTCATTTCTTGCTTCGTTCGTACATAAAATAAGATCCTATGTGCAAAAAAGGGTTCGGGTGCAATCGGTTGCCCCTTGTCTTTTTCCGAATTCTCCGTACAACACAACCCCCCTTTCGCAAGCCTGTGATTCAGCAACAAACAAAAAATGGTGAAAAATGATAGAAAATCAGAGATATGCCATATAGACAATGTCAACAAAAACGGAACCCAATTCCAGACCGAATCCAGCCCCATTTCATCCTCTCTGCTGGGTATTGCACTAAAGGAAAAAAAGGCCCGGCCTCTTCCTCATCCCCTGCGCCTCCTCGCTGTGCCGCGCCCATTAAGAAGAACCATCCCTATGCCATCGCCCTTTTTTTCTTTTCGAAGTGTTTGCAACTCCTTTTTTACCCAGGCTCGGTCATCCAGCGAACCGGGCCGTGAACAAAGAGAAAAAGAAACAGCAACCGGGAATAAGCTTCCGCCCTTCTCACCCCTTGCTGTTTAGATGGTGCAGACATTAAGGTGTTAACGAATGGTTTGAGGGGGGCCAGTATGGCTACGCCCGCTCAGAGTTTGGTGAGGTCCAAATGATGGAAGGAAGGAAAAAAAAGGAATGATTGGAGCAAAGTAATTTTTGTAAGAGAAAAAAGTTGATGAGGGAGAGAGAGAGAAGTTGACTGAGGAAGGCATCGTAAGCCCCTCGTGTCAACGCATTATCGTACATCGGAGTTCTTTCTTCGAATCCGGCTTACTGTCATGGGACCATCATGACAGAGACCCAATTGTAGGGGCCTAACGTGGTCTACATGGCTTCATTTCCGTGACGTTCGTGAACAGTCATGATTTGTTGCCTGGTGTTTGTTCTGATGTAATAAAACATCCAAAAAGTGTTGATATGCAGCTCTTGGGAACTCCTGTCGAGAGAAGCCCCAATCCACAGGGCCTGCCCCGTGCTGTGCTAGATCGAGCCGCTTCAAGAAGAGAGCTGAAGGTTCGATTCTCCAATTCAAACTCTCTAGATGATGTTTGCGATGCTCAACCTGTCCTGGGGCCGGCCCTTGGTGCTTGTTGTTGGGCTGTTGGTGCTACTACCCTCGCCAGGGCCCGGCATTATGCTCGGCAACGTCGGCGTGCCTTCGGTCTTGATCCCGGCGGGTAGAGCAGACGTCCAAGTCGCGGATGTTGGCGTGGGCGTCGTGTTGCCCGAGGCCAGCCCCCGTAAGGCCGCCTCAAGGCGCTCCCATCCTCCCCATTCCTTGACTTCGTCCTCGCTCAGCCCAGTTCTTTGCTCGGCGCTGAAGAGACCACTGCTGGCACCACCAGAAGCTGTGATCGATCCGGGGGAAGTCGGAGAGAGGATGGCCTCGCGTTCGCCGCCGGCCCAGACCCAGGCCGAGTCTGGCGCCGCTTGCAAATCGGCGCTGACATATGCTAGGAGCTCCTCGTCCTGCATCAGAGCCTCCTGTAGCGGGGTAGGCCAAGAACGGCCCTGGGGAGGAGGAGGCGGGGCGAATGGTTTCGGAGGTGTCGTGCGGGCAACAAATGCCGCATACTCGGTGCGCTTTGTGCCTAGTGTAGACACGAAGAAGGCGAGGAATCGTCCACAGGGGATAGCAACATCGCGTTTCGAGTCTATGGTCGCTAGAGCGCGCAGGCACGTCGTTGCATGGTCCCAGTATCCCGCCAGAAGGAGGAAGAGGGCACAACGGAAGGTGTGGGTAGTGAGGAGGGCAGTAGCGCCGTCGGCAAGGGTAGGGGTTGCACGCGAGAGAAGGGACGCTGTTTCAAGAGCAATGTGAGTGCACTGCTCCGTGGCAGCAAGATGTACATCGGACGGGCAGGTTGGAGCCAGGTTGTGGCGGTGTAATGCGAGACGAGCGTGGAGAAGGTAGGTGTAGGGCGTGAGGAGGTGAGGCGATATTTGCCCTGTGCTAGCCGTGTCGCACACCTGGGGGAACTGTCCATGGCAGGCGTTGAAGTGCGTCTCGAAGGTTGCGAGCCTGGTGGGCACCACAATAGGGGCAGCCAGTGTCTTGATCAAAGAAGAGTATGATCTGACGACGTTGATCACAGCCAAGAGGGAGTGGTTCAGGGGCTCGCGGCCAGGAGGAACCATTATGCCTCCCTCATGAATGTAATGGTCGTCCACCGGGGCAGGGAGCGAGACGTCGCAGTCAGTGTCGTCAATCAACACTGGTCGTCCAAGGTCCAGAGCCAGACTCCTGTCCAGGATGTAGATCGTCCACCATACGCGCCGTCGCATTTCGCCTTCAATCACAGGCCACGGCCCGGATTCCGAGTACAATCCCAAGTCTTGACCAGCTCGCACTGCCGTGCCCAGCCACGTCCAGGCAGCTGACTTCTGGTTCATCTCGTTGAGACAGAGAGTAACGAGAAGCAGAGCGCGTACGTTGTCGAGGACGTAGTCGTTGTTCCAAGGGTCGATCATACCCCTAGCAACTTCCAGCAGTTCCGCCGCCCGAAATGCGCGATGGGGATCCTGACTGAAGAGGCTGCCGAGTGCAAGAGCCGCGAAGAACGTCGATAACCATGCTGGCTGCACGGATTTCGTCTTGCCGATTCTGTAAAGGTCGTCGACTCCCGTCTGGAATGTTGGCCAGTGAAGGATGGGAAACATGGTGTGCGCAGAGCCGTAGTACGTGTGCAGGAGCTGTTCAGTTGTCTGCCTGGGAGGCAAGTCAGGTCTCTGGGGATCGAACAATGGTGTCGAAGGTGCCTGGCGGTACTGGGCAGGTGCCTTCCAGATGCCTCTGGAGAAGATGCGCATGTTCGATCTTGCCCGCGCCAAGTCGTGGATAGGGGCTGGCCGCTTCCTTCGCTTGATATCGGTTCCTAGCTCTGGTAGCTGAAGAGGTAATTGCTCAAGGCCATCCGGATCGACGTCCATCGCACCGTCTCGCTCCTGGAGCGCTCTCCTCAAGTTGCTGTTGTCTCGCCTGAGGCGTTCCATCTGCTTCTCGAGGTCCTGCACCTGCTTGATCGAGGACATCCGTCGGTTAGTCTCTTTGGTAAACTGGCACTTGACATTGCGGCTTGAGCACTCTGAACAACTCGTCGTCTCTGTAGCGTCGCATTTGACCTTCCTCTCCCGGCATGCATCGCAGCTCGGGTCCTTCCTTCTCTGCCTGTACGCCCTCTTCTGGGCTTGCGAAATTGGGGGTAAGGAGGCTGTTGACGGGCCAGGTGTGCTTGCCACAGAATCGGCCGAGGGCAGAGAGTCGCGGCCCATCATTGAGCCAGCAGTCACCGGCGTGTAGGGCGTGAAGGCGTTTTGGTTCATCGGTGGTAAAGGTGGAATGCCAATGGGCTGAGGTGGTGGTGCCGCAGTTGTTCTCGCTCCAGTGTTCATCAGACCTCGCGGGATGTACTGAGCAGGTTGTCTCGGAGATGTGGCAGAGGAGACTGAAGATGAGTCGTACGACCTGGTGGAGGGATTAGGAGATCGTGGATATGGGTTGTGCGACGACGCAGCCATGGCGGAGCGCGGTTCAACGGACCAGTGCTCGCGAGTCTGATTCAAAGGAGACTCCACAGGCTCCCCAAGTCGGTGGACGATAGGCAAACGGCGCTCCACGAACATACAGACGGTTTGTCGAGGGTTGCGGTTGGAAGATTGCCGTGTACTGGGCCCAACACTCGGCTAAGGGTCCCGAGACGTTATGTGGACAGACGATCTCTTTTGTGCGCAATGCAGTATCCTCCGGGAGATCAAGTGCCGTGTTCTGAAAGTCGAGCCTTTCCAAGATTCGTATCTCTTCGCGTCCGGGCAACGAGCGCACAGCGGTAATCCTCGGCGATGTTGAAGCGTACCCGTTGTGCTGTAGCTCTGTGTGACTCAAAGCCGGCTAGATCCTCAATGCCCAATGGCTTGCTTGTCTGAGCTCCGCCTTCCGAGTACAGGACTGCAGAGCAGGCGAGAGAGGCGCGGCTGCCGTGCTGTCTGATACCACTGTCGAAGACGCTGACACCAAACGGCATCTGTTACGCAACAGCTTGATTAGCGGATAGACTCTTCGTGATCCGTCGAGAGGGCTGTCGGCTTGTATGTTATATGCAAGCAGCGAGCAAGAGTCTAAGCAAGCGTAGTCAAAACGAAAGAGGGCGGCGTGGGTCGTGGAGGAAGGAAGCCGGTAGGGGGAGACAAGCACCAGATAGATGTAGCTTGGGCGGAGGGTAGAGAGATGTAAAGAATGACAAGCTGTGTGGCTCTGCGGGATGGTGGCAGAAATGTAAAAGACTAATAGCAAGCGGTGTCTAGTCGGAGCAACGAGGAAGCGGGTAAGGTAGACGGACAAGGGAGGCTAAGGCAAGGCAAGGTATGGTGGTCTTGGGCCGTCATGTCACTCGACAGGTACAACACCGCCGGAGGTTTTAGTGACGATGGTTTGTGGTGCCCTCGAGGCATCAGGTCTGGATTGGATCCGGGGCTCTCCGCGCCTTGAAAGCAGAATCGGAAATATTATCTCTGGAGAGTGGTGGAGGGCTGGACGGGATCCCTGCTGCCGCTAAACCCAGGAAGCAAGGAGGAAGAACAGGGCTGTGGAAGATGCTCATCAACCAAAGTAACTAACGTATTTCGACCGGAGTGTGGGCGCTGCTGGGATGCCAGGGTCCCGGTCCAAGAGAGCAGGGGGTCCAGGAACCTCGGACAAGTCACCAGGAAACCCCATGATCCCTGCCTTCAAGCAGCGTCGACACCAAGGATTGGTGATGGCGAATCGGCAACAGCTTCGAAAATAAGGTCGCTGTGCCGCGACTCAATGGCATTTCCCGTCGAACAAGCCCACTTGGACTCTGCTAGGGTGCTTTTCTCAACCTCTTGCGCAGGAG
Organism: Colletotrichum phormii; assembly: GCF_030913505.1. Classification (NCBI taxonomy): domain Eukaryota; kingdom Fungi; phylum Ascomycota; class Sordariomycetes; order Glomerellales; family Glomerellaceae; genus Colletotrichum; species Colletotrichum phormii. The sequence goes on from NW_026851476.1 coordinate 270,699, forward strand.
GCAGGGGGCAATGTGAACCGTGAACGTTGATGGTTCCCAAGACAAAGATTCGGGTTGAAAGGGGGCTGATAAGTCGATATGGCTTGACTTGTATGATCGTGGGTACCACGCGTCGAGCTCCCTCGTCGGGAATTTTGCAACAGGTGGGCTGTACCAAGACAGGAGAAGCCGCTATAGATCCTGATCCAAAGGACAGCGGGCTCTGGGATGGAGGCACATACGTATGTAGGTGAAATTTGCCCTTATGCAACCCTCACCCACGCTTAGAGGGGGGCAACTTGGGAACAAGAGAGAGGGCTTTGAGGTAAGATGCAAAGGGTGTTGGGGTGCAATGTGGATGGGTGTAGAGAGCCCGTCGTTGGTTCGGTTGGCTTGCTAAGGTAAAATCTGCAGGAAGCTCTTCCGCTTCTGCACTCGGTTGCAGGAGACTTGTTGTTGGAGCTGTTGAGAATCGACCGGCATTCTTTCGGGTTGTACCACTGACACTTTGGTGCTGTGGGCTGAGGGCGACTATTTTAGGACATGATGTGCATCGAGAATCCTCCCAGCAATCTTTGCAGCAGCGTGCAGATGGGCCAACTTGGTCCAGGTCGTTTCCATTCTCCTCTTTGCATCTGTCCCTTGTCTCGCCATCATCTTGTGTGTTCTGCGAGGTCAGGCTGGAGGCAACGCCGCAAGAGAACAGCCGACAGACGAGCCGACCACGACCAGCCTGGGCGATGGACGTGCGCTTGATGAGAAGGGGCCGCTAAGCCGTTCGTCGGGAGCTATCGAACAATGATCATCGGGGGATTTCGCTGCTACTGGCCGCGATGAGACTATGAGTCGATTGGGTGTTTGGGCAGGCATGGCCTTGGCCACGCAACCGCGTCCCGATCTTGTCATAAAATCTGGCGTAAGGTAATGTCTGTGGCTGTGCTAACTAACGGTCGAGGTTAAGGGCGGGCGACTAGCCGATACCCGGGCCGGGCGAAGATGGGGTTTTTAGTAATATGGACAGGAACAAGGACATATTCCGGCCCCAGACGGGGGGGGGAACGAGACAAATGAAACATGTGGCATACGCACCAAACTTGACGGTTGACTTTGAGGCAAGCTTCTGTGTTCCAGACCGTTTTGCTAAGCTGCTATTGATGAGCTTCGGAATGTTTGCGGGCTACGAGGTGGTGTTCCGCGTCGACGTAGTGGCTCGTCCGCGGTTTTCTGCAACGGCCAAGCACGTGGTGCGTCTATTGCTGACACAAAGAGGCAATAAGCATATCTCAGTGACAGAACCAAATCCCCGACTGACGTTTTATCTCTCCGAACGACGTCGATGGACTGGCGCAGACTAGGTAAGAGTGATGTACAAGCAGCCGGCCGCTGCTCAGTGCTGGCAGGTTTCTCAAACGTGAGGCGTTGGAAGGCTTCGAAGGCCCTGTGTCAAGGGAAAGGCTTGGTATCCGAACTGGGGTCCTCGCACCGCCTCGTGGTGCTCGTCGTGCTTGTCGAACGCCTGTCGACCAATTCGAGACTCTTCTCCGGGCTGTTGGCTAGGGGCTGAGATTGGCCGGGGGGAGGGTTAGGAGCGGGAATCTGCACGTTACCGCAAAAGAATACGGCCGGCTGTGCCCACCGGCCACGCAACAGGCGTGATGTTGCAAGGGTCTGATGAGCTCGTTGCTGCTAGTGGCAGGGTGGAATGTGACGGGTTTGACAGGCCCGAGGCCGACGGAACCGCTATGCGGCAACAAATGGGCTTCCTTCCAAAATCTTTTTGCCCGCGTTCCTTTCCTAAGGCAAGATCGGCCAGCCAACAACGGAAACCGGGGAGTAGAAATCTGGCAGAGGAGATGTGCTGCAGTTGGTTCAGGGTTGTCTTGACTCTATTCGTGAAAGAGAGAAAGCTAGAACCAGATTTGAGGTGCGAAGGCGACCAAGAATGTCTCAGCGTGTTTGTCAATTTCGGGTCTTTTCAGGAGGGCAAGTTTCCCTGAGCTGGCTGTAGGAATCTTGAGTTAAGATTTGGGGCCACCGAAGTAGAATGTGTCAGGACTCGGGAGTCCCAAGACTGAGGGGAATGACACCTAACGATGAGGGCCAGAGAAACAGCAGCTTTCACAGTTGTGGAGAGCACCGCTGTCGCTGTTGCGGGCTGGGTTGATAAGTGAAGGCAATAAAGCTTGGCTACTCCGGCCTGCTGGTGCTGAATGCCTGGATGCTGCTTGGCGATGTCAAGTGAAGAGCCTTCAAAAGATGGCAAGATTTGCGGCCAGTACGGTAACGCGTAAGGGTCAGGGGTGATAGAAGCCAACAGGGAGAAGTACGAAGATGCCCGCGATATGATGGTCGTCGTAAGGTGGGTAGCGGCAACAATGATCCCCGAATCGAGGAGAGAAGGTATAGTTGGCGAGATATGATTTTCTGGAAGGCAATGCAAAACAAGTCTGATGGGTTTGTAACGCATCTAAACCTTGATTCTCGACTAAGAGACGCGACTATGAGAGATTCGAATCGAACATCCGTAAGAAGGTACCGTCCCCGTGATAATAAGGCCAAACTTTGACAAGTCAGAATCTCTACACTCCTCTTTGCCTGCGCTGTGGGCTAAGGGAGGCAAAATCCGGATCCATCAAAGCAGTGACGGCCTGGTGTAAGAGACGCAACTGGCCGGCCAGCGATCCCACGCACCAACGCGCCGGGGCCGGGACGGATCAGCATTTCCTGTGGTGGAGCCATCCCTGCAACGAGGTGTGGGTGAGCCTCTGTGCACCTGGCCAGCGTCCGTCCGTGTCTGTCGTCCTGTCTTCTTTCTATCAAGGAGCCGATCAAACGCCGTCGGAAAGGGAAGGTCAAAGGCAACGGACGGTACTAAGAATAAGCCATTGCTGGCGAGGGGGACGCTGAAAGTTGAGCTGGTACACTACATCGTTCATCCTGCCGCAAGTGATAAGTGGCAGATGGAGATGAGTGTTGGTTGATAACCCCGCAAGCTCGACTTATTAGCTTGGACATGAAGGGTAGGAGCGGCCAGACGCGCCATGGCCTCTCGAGGGTCTTCCTGGGCCAGGACTTCGGACACCGTCCGTTACGTGAGGCACGAGGCAAAGACATGGCTTGCCGCTTGTCAATAACTGCAAGCCTGCGGCGGCGCGGCGGCGGTGGCTTGCCTGTGCGCCTATGTGCGCCATAGAGGGCGTGAATATCTTGGGTGAGCGGGACGGGTGGTTCCTCAGGGCCTAAAAGCAACTGTGATTTTGAGCGTCAAAGTCTTGCAGGTGCCTGTGCCCTGTAGAGGTGGTCATCAATGGCGTTGAGAAATCTGCGAGATTCGAACGACGCTAGCTCATTCCCCCCCCGTTGCGTGGTGGCCTGGTCCACATGTTTGGGATGTTGGGGCCGTGGAGCAAGGCGGCGCTGGGAGTTCGAGGAGATGGACTCGAGTCAAGGTTGGAACTGTATCGTCTAGGGTCAGGGTCCTTATCCTTGGCCGGTCTGTTCCTGTCCCCGTCTGTTCCTAAAGGGAAAACATCGGCGGGGAATCGGGACGGCTAGGATCCCGGGCAGGGGTGCGCAATGTAGTAGTTCTTGGGAAGTCAGAAGTTCAGAACCCGTGGATCTCGAAAGGCCTGCGGTTTCCGTATCTTGATGTAATGATTTTGATGACAACGTCTGTGCCGAAACTATCATCACAGTTTGAGTTGCGACTGTGGCGCGCACTAGCCTCGCGGAAGCAAGTAACGGTAAATGTGAGGATATGCGAAAGAGGCATGCGAAAGATGGGATGAGACAATGCCCATGGGCTATTATCAGTGCTAGTAGCTTTGCCAGTCACTTCGTGTTCGTATGACATCGGCCGCATTTGGTCAGGTCAAGTCGTGCTGCGTGCCCCTCGCCTCTCAAGAGTGATGTCTCGAAAAGTCTCGCATAGCAAAGGTTTTGGAGTGCGTATTGGGGCATTCTTCAAGACCATGGTTGGTATCTGTAGTTCCGAATTGGAGCGCTGGTAATTAGCTTCTAGAGTGGCAGGCAAGTCCCGGGCCGTGAGACATCATTCTCGACTTTCCTGTCTGATGAAAAGGATGGGCGACAGCAATCCAAGGCGGGAGGGAGAAGCTCAGCCATTCTACCGGCGGCGTCGGCCGGGGAGAGGGCGGCAGACCAAACGGACCTCCACAGCGGGCTGGTTGAGTTCCGCCCACACAAGTGTGTGGGGCAACTACCGGGATACGCAAACTCGCTTGGAGAAAACTGGTGAGTCGTGACGAGGTAACCGAAGCTAGATTTGGGCAGCAAGCGTTCGAGTTCAAGCTTCTTTCCTAGCGGCATCGCCTCGATGCCGGTGTTGGATGGTTGGCTCGACGGATGGACGGTGCGTCGTCGTTGACGAAAAGTGATGGGCACGGTGACGTGACAGCCCGATGCCATTGGAGAAACACCAAGGGGGAGGCGAGAGACGAGCCCGAAAGCCACCGGGCGTTGGGGTACAGACTGTGAAGACTAAAGTTGGTTGTTCACAACCTCGTACGGCCACCATACACAGTTCCTGGTGCCACTACCATGGCATGTGCAGCTCATCGCCAGTAACAGAACCAGGGGTTATAGCGGTTGCCAGAACCAGGCCTCGACTCCGAGTTCCGAGCTGTTGCACGGGAGGGTGTTGAGCCGTGGCACCGTCCCTGTTGGTGTATGGATGTCGCGTGTACAATGGAGATGGCGCGCTGTGTCTCGCGGGAAGGGGGCGGCACTCTCCCTGCGGAGCCGCTAGATAGGTAATGGGTAGCTCTATTCTATGTGGCTGACGGTGGGAGAGAGAGCGAGAGAGGGAAGAGTCGACGGTCAACGAAGAGCATACGCTCCAAAGTAAGGTTGGTTGGTGGCAGCTCTGAACTTGTGTGCTAGTTCATCAACGGCAGTTTCAAGAGCGTCTCCGGCAGGCTTCTTGCTGTGGCTGACTGCCAGCCTTGGACTCCAAAATCGTTATAATCCCGGGATAAGGCGGCAAGACAGAAGCATTTGTGCCCATCAGTGTTCATCTGAGGAGGGATAGAGTTGAGAGAGTCTGAGTCCAAATGTACCGCATGTATAGAGGAAGTGAAGCGGGAGCCAAGCTCGTCTGACAGTCGCAGGCCCGTTGGTGCCCGGGCTGAGCTGGTTCACTGAGAGTATGTCAAGAATAGCAACAACCAGAAAGTCATTTAGTTATTGCTTGTTTTGATTAATCAGGCGAAATCATGCCATTCCCAAACGAGAGACGACGAGTGGGAGGACGGAACGGCTTGATTGTGCCCCATTTGGAACAGACGAGAAAAGTGTAGTGTCTCTTATGAGTCTGGTGAGTAGGTGGACAGCTCAAACTTCAAGGCCGTGAAGTAACAATCGCATGCTCTGCGATGATCCAGCCGGTGTGCTGGCGTGAAAGAGTTTTCTTCCAACCCCCCCCCCCCCCCCCCCCCCCCTTCTCTACTTTTGCCTCTTGATCGTTGAGAACAGAGCTTTCAACGGCATGTTTCTACTCGGCACCGGTGCCCATCGTGCGTGCACTGGGGATAAGGCGGCAAAGAAACAAGTGGCATCCATGCTGGTAGATCCTTGTTAGTCGAGCAGAGTTTGTTCCCCTCTCGGCCCCAAGCGACGGTGGTGGTGTTGGTGTCGATGAAGAAGAAGATGGTGGTGGGTGAAGAAGGGAACGAGATGGTGGTGCTAGGAATAGCACGGCATGCTCCGTGCCGGGCGAGGTACGGATATCAACTCAAGTCTCGATGGCCCGAGGCTTGTTGCCTCCTTGGATTCGTTGGCCCATTGGACCATCAGTCCATTGGAGTGACTCGAGCGTTGGTACGATTACTCGAGGATTACTGTGTATCCGTAAGAGCAGAGGGCTCAGGAAGGGACTCCCAATATCGAGGCTGGATGCTAGATGCTGGATGCCGGGATGGAGAGCAATTTTGCGTCGGCTACATTCGCCGTGGTGTACGAAGTATCCGCAGTCCGCACAAACAGGTCGGCATTTGGTTGATTGAGGAGCAGGGAGGCTTGCTGCAAGTGGGATAAAGATGGACAAGATCGTCCCCCCTGGGGCATGGTAGGAGACTAGGAAGTCTGGCACTCTGGGTCTCTATTCTGGGAGAATGGAGAATGGCCAGAATTGAATGCTGGGAAGGTCACCAAAGTGTGAAGAAGAGCGGTTGAATGGTTAGCTTGTCAAGAGGGAAATGCCCGCCCGTCTCCTGTCTGCCACTCCTCCCCCACTCAGCGTTCCCAATTGAGGTGTTCTCTCTACGGGGTACGTACTTCTCAGAGCTCAGGGTCACTGTCACCCTGAGCCTTCCATGAGGTGAGTCCCTGGCACCTGCCCTGAGTCCCTAAATGAGGCCTTAAGACTGAGGCAAGAAGTGAGACGATGGGAAAGTGGAGAAAGTGCGCGATGGATGGGAACTTGGGTAAAGATACGTACCTTATAAAAAACCTAAGGTACGGAGTACTTGGGGACTGACTTGGATTGGAGTCGTCGGGTTGGGTGGACGGGTGGATGTACTTCCGCGTCTAATACTGTGAGGAAGGTACCTAGACCTCCCACCTACCTGCTTCCTGTTGCACTTCCAATATCAACCAAGCATTTTGATATCAAAATCTCTTTGCGCTTTCTTCATCCACTCAACAATGGAAGGTATCAGGTCATGGCTATACTGTTCTGCTGTGGGCAGTAACGATGAGATGCAACGCTGCAATAATGGCCTGAGGTACCGTTGCAGAGAAAAAAAAATGTGCCTTGCATGCGTGTAAGCCATAGTATCCAGGTACTACTTCTCTCGATGAGATTGACTGTGAGATCGGCGCCTGGAGCCAATGGCACTCGGCAGACGGCACTTGCCTAATCTCCTGAGCCTTATGCACCAATGGATCAAGGTTCATTGCCAGTGTACGGAGTACTCTGCTGTCTGTATCCGTATTGTAGGGTTTTGTTCAACTTCAGCCGTCTTTCCATGATCCCAGGGGCCAGGGCACCGGTCACCGGTGCCGGAGTCGTGCAAGGCCAGCCGCCAAGCAGGTGAAGTGGGAGGGTGTCGTGGACTCGTTGTGGGTGCTTTCCGGACTCCGGCTTTATGGCACTGGTATGATTGATTGAGATGAGGTCTCGCAAAGGCCAGGTTCCGTACGAAGTACCCCGTGCCGCAGCCCAGACACCTTTGGCTTAGGTAAGGCAGGCAGGATTGCTGCAAAAACTGAAAGACTACAACAGTTCACTCTTTCCTCGACTTGGAGACTGGAGTCTGAGTGTTCCTTCCCAGCTTCCCTCCATGATAGTGGGATAATATGGAGCAAGTACGTAGTTACGTACCCTGGAGCCTTGGAGTCTGGAGTCTGGATTACGTACGCCGCTAGTCCCGAACCAGACTAAACACCTTCCTCTGACAGGGAGATCCTCCGATGTGCCTCCGTACGCACCCACAGCTCCGTGCTTACTCGGTCTCGTTTCTTTCCATCTTCAGACTTGACTTCGACCTCTCACTACGGGGTACCAACCCACCATGCCAACCCCGACCCTAGACGACGCAACAGCTGGAGCCGAAGCTGGATATGCCAATATGGGACTTGACCTGGACCTCGAGTCTGGACGCTGGGCGCTGGAGCTACCTTCGAATCAGACTGGTTGACTGGATCCCGACTACTCGCTTTGTTCCATTCTTTCTTTCTGCCAGATCCCACATCCCTCAAAGTCTACCTTACCTCTTCATCAAAGTTCAACAACTTCTCTCTTCTGACAGATCCTTTCAACTACCCACGCGGGCACTTCTCCGCCCTCTCCAATCCTATCAACCGTCTCTGACTCCCTATTATCCGGATACTTGCGAGTACTCTGTACACCGTACATACGGTCACATTTCCGCATGTCCCACATGGTGTACGAACCAAACTCGGCAAACCCATCCGTGGCAACTTACATTCAAATCGACATCAAGCCATGGTTCGTCGTCGGCTACAGGCGTTTGCTCCAACTCAAGAATCAGGGAGAAGCCACGACTTAAGATGCTCCAGAGCAATATACATGCTACGCATATGCCGGAAGCTCAGCCGAACCCTGAGTTTCAAGCCGTTGAGTTGTTGGGCGTCGATCTGCAACCAACTTACAACGTACGAGTACCACTTGCTGCTTCCGAGTCCAAGGAATCTCGAACCCGCACCGTGCCGGACGACATGGTCATGGCTTGATGTTGCGCCTCGGCCATTCTCTCTCTCTCTCTCTCTCTCTCTCTCTCTCTCTCTCACCACTGACGCCTCTTCACTGTTTGCCCACCCTAAATTGCTCAACACGATGCGTATGTCTGTCGTATTTTCTTTCTAGGACCTGGTAAGCTCTCAACCTGCGGCTTGGGATCTGCGTCGGCGATTCAGAGACGTGCATCAGTTCCTTGACCACGGCTGGCAGCGTCTATATTTTTCCCAGGTCTGCGCGAAGTATCTGGCACAGCCGGCAGATCCTATAGGTCGCAAATCACAAGATACCACGGTGGCAAGCTCATGGATCATGCCTGGCCCCATGGCCCCTCTCCGTTGCGCGCCCACGTTCGCATACCTCACGCAGTATGTACGAAGTAATACAGTACGGATACACCACACCCTAATACTTCGTACACAAGCCGATGTGCGAGCGAGCCACCCGACTATTTCAACGGCCTCAACCGAACACAATTAGACTTTTCCCACTCGCCTGGCCTGCCGAAGCAACCAGCCCGCACGCCCGCTCTTAGCCCTTGGGATTTGAAGTGCCGGCTGCACATCAGCAGTCTTGCACCGCACGCCGCACTGCCATGGCTAGAAAGCCACCACTGCAACCCACGCATCTGTCTCCAGATCGTCAGCGGACAGCTCTAGCACCGAACGCCGCTTTAAGTGCGACAAAAACTACAAAGCACATCACCCAATTACCTCCAAAGACGCTCACACAACGCAGTGAAGGTATCCGCACATCCACAGTTTCCACGCTACGGCAACTTGCTTCTGCACTCTCGCCCTGCTTCTGCCGATCCAGGAGCCGTCGGCCCCACCCACGCCGCCAACCATTACTTGGTCCCGATATCCGTCTTCTCGGGGTCTTTAAGAATATAGGTATCAGTACGGATACTTACAAGTGCGATGACTAGGTAGACTGCCTCATCATGTAGGTTTGGCTGGCACGTCCAACCAAACAGTTGAGCAATACGTGTATCATTCCTTCCCGTTCGCCACGTTTGTCCGGTTTTGGCAACCAGAAGCCAGGATCTCTTGGAAACTGGGCATGCCAGGCAAGATTCAGCGAAGGGGGTTCCGCCAGCCGGGGATTTTGATGACGACCGCCTCCTGGGCTAGTGGCAGTGCTACCGAGCCCGCAGATTGACAAGCTCATATCCACAATCCACTCGATTCGAGGGATTCCGTCCCCGTAACTCCTGATCAGTCGGCAACATCCGGATGTTCCCAAAAGCCCTTAAAGTGGCTCCATCGAGAATCATATCCTCGCCATGTCACGACCATCCAATTTCCCCGAATCATGTCCCACAAGCTCCGTTCCTGACGGAGAACACGCACGGATGTCGCTCGCCAGGGGAAATATCGCCGTGGGGGGGGGGGGGGGGGGGGGTCGTCAACGCTAGTGCCCTGGGTGACAGGGCCACAGGATGGCCAGGCCTGGCCTCGAACCGTTGACAGCGAACCCACGAACAGGCAGCGTCCCAATGTCATCTTGCGGCTTGCCTTGGCCCGCGGGTCTTGAAAAGATTCGCTGCTCACTGCTCCGATGCGAAGCCCTTCGACTTCGATCAGTTGCCCGGGGGTATATCTGCAACGGCCAAGTTCCCGCTTGGATACCGTGGATACTGGGAAACTAGCTAGCCAGGCTCGGCTTCTCCAACATGCCATTGTCAAATTAAGCTGGCGCTACGGATACCTAGGTCCTAAGGTTACGGCCCAGTGTCCACCGTTGGAAGAGCATTTCAGCGAGTGGCCTGCCCAACAGCATCCGTTCGGCTTGAGCCCCGAGAGCGGCTGGTCTTTGCATGGCTCTAGCAGGCCGCCCCAGCAGAAAACATCGAAATCGCTGCCGGTGGCCGAAATTTCCTCCGACATGCTCGCCAGGACTCCCACGTCCCTCGTTTCTTTTCCTACTTTCTGCCTGACTGCCACGCTTTTGGCGTAGCATTGGGCCCCGTCACGGCAGAGTAGCCTCGCAACCATCATGTCACGGGTGACAGACTCCATATGGGTAGTGTACGGAGTACGGACACAGATACCTACACAGCACACTACCGGTACGGATAGACTACGGCTGGGCTGGGAGCCCTCAGTTCCTGTCTGCCTTATGAACCCCCATCAACTAGGTATACCTACCTATACCAACGGTACATGTCTCAATGCATCGTGATACATGGGCTCTTGCTCGGTCAGTCAGCCGAGGGCGAGCAAGCCGACACGGCCAATAGCAAGACTTCAATTCCCCGGGCGGTGGTCGATATCATCGTGGTTGCGCAAGATTTGATCTCGCCAACCGCGTCTTCCCGCCCTGGAACGCTCCGCATCCGCCATCATGTGTCGAGAACTGGTTAATTGCCCCGGGCCCGGTGAGGCCCTGTCCTTGTCAAAATATGCTCCTGCAGCACGCAGTGCGCTATTGCACAGGCTTATGAGCTAGATGAGCTAGGAGGGAGAGGAGACTACCTAGCCCGCAGTGCGTGAGTGCGCCCCTAGCCTCTCCTGGGCAAAGTCGTGCCGCAAGAGACGATCCCTCCCCCTCCTGATGGCCTTCTTAAGAGGGCCACCACTCGCGTGGGCCGGGGATGCATCCATGAGCACGCCGCATCCCACTTCCCGAAGCTCATGCGCCCGGTCAGGTTGCGTGTACGTTTCCGCTGTATACCACGGCACACAACGGCCAACCTCACGCTCATCACATCCACGACAAGCAAACACAAGACGCAAATGAGGTTTCCGACCCCTTGGCTTGCTTGGCCCTCTACTGTGGCGCATTCGACATCACACAAGGACGACAGCACTCACAATGGCTTTCTGGTTCTATTGCGCCGCACGATTGCTAACGTCGGTCAATTGTGATGGACAACCCAGGACAAGTGACTCCCATGTCAGGTAGGTAGAGCTGGTCATGCCGCCATTCTACCCCCGAAAGCTTCGACAGGGCTTGTTCGCCATGGGGTTGGGACGTCTTCCGCATGTTGCGGGTACTTCGTGCGAATGCCACATTGGCGTGGTCGGACCCGGTTACTACCCCACAGGTCCGCATCAACAATTGCATCTCGAAGGTTGTTCTCGCAAACATCGATATCCCTTCTATTCATTTTAAACGAAGCTCTTCAACCATCCAACATGCCGACGCTAATGTCTAGGCCGGAGTCGTCTTGGAAAAGGGGCAAAGAGTATGGATATCGCTCGACGGTCAAAGTCAATGTTTCGCTTCCTCCAGCTACTTAGAAGATGGGGCGTTCTAGTCATCCTTCTCAGCACCATCCACATCCTTCCTCCGCCGTAGGTCGGTCACCGTACCACCGAATACTTACCAAGGGTCCCACGGTGGTGACTGACGATTGGTGCAAGTCCCGTAGAAGTCGCCGCTTCGTGGATTGGTGATTCGGCCATTCACGGCCTCTACCTCGGAGGTTCGCAACTTGGCTAGCTTTCCCGAGCCACGGTAGAGGGCTGCGTGACGAAAGCGCAGATCAGTGGCAGATGGTAACACGGCAGGTGCTCGCGTACATGGTGCGGCTGTACTGTACAGAAGCAGATTGGATCCATTTCACGACTCGCTGCGTTCCGGCCGGGACGGTATGTTTGCAGCAATGTAACGCGATCCCCGAGTCGTACAGCACCTCTTCAACAGATCGCCGCCATTGATTCCGTGTCAATCGCAGACAAGAGGATTTGCCTGACCGGGGCCATGGGTACTTTGAACACGCAGGAAGCCCATAGGACAAGCCCATGTCAGCAAGGTTACAGTATCATGGCAATCGCTTCATGTTCAGAACAAGACCACGGGGCATGGGGACGACGATGGAGTTACTGACGTTTGTCGTACGTCCGCGTTTGTGCACGCGACCGACAGTTATCATTTTGACTTGGTCTGGTCACGATAGGACCCTCCTCGACTACGCCATCCCTTGTCCGCCCCTTGGTCGTCAATGGCTCTTGTTGCCGCGGATTAAGAGCATAAGCTATAGTCAGGACGTTTATCTTAAAGGAGCCGTGGAGCCGACGCATCTGATCACAACCGAATGCCGAATCTGCGGATAGGGAAGATCGGATCCGCACTTTTTTGTATGAATATTAATAGCCAAGCTTTGAGGTTTGGTCTGTGACTGGTTTCCAACGTCGAGTCAACCACCAGCAGACGGTCATCACTCCAGTGTGGTGCTAAAACGATTTGCTAAATCAACTATTATCTCAGAGTTCTAAACAAGCCCAGGAGAACCGTGTTTCCTCTCGGGAGAGTTGTCAAGAATTATCCACAACGGACCGCAGACTGAATGTCGACGGCGCGATTGGCGTACCTGGCAAGCTGGCTCGAGCTTCCCAAGGGTTGTCGGCCCAGATGAAACATGACAGCCCGGAGTGGTAACTTGCCAGGTTCCATCCGCGAAGCGAATCTAGAATGCAGTTTGTCTGAATACCACTGGGTGATAGCCGAGAAGCCTACGGATATACAGTATATACTAGCACGCCAGCATGGCCTCGACGGAGCTCTGTCGAAAGTAGCACCTCCTCCTCACCTCCATCTACACCCTCTTGAGGGGCATCGAAACGGACCATGTGCAGCGCAGGTTACACTACAAGCATCGTTGCAGCAACCCGAGTTGCAGACAAGCCCAGCCTCGGTCAATCACGGTGCTCAGGAGACGCCATCGACCGCCTTCTGGATTCGAGGTGCCATTCGGTATCTCCGCCGGGAGGGAACAGCTCCTGGGTAGCGTGATGGGCAGCAAGCAGAATGGTGTGCAACCCCGCAAAGAGCAAAGAGATTTGGTGGTTCCGGCTGGCAAATACTCTGCCCACCTCAAAACCGTGAGACTTCTTGTCTTTTCAGCAAAGTTGTCCACCAGTCCGGTCAGAATCACCTAGCCTTGGTTATTGTCTGAAGAGACTATGTTATGGGCCATGGTTGAAGAGACCGGACGAGGACAAATTGGAAGTCGGCACGCCATGTGACACGAATGTAACCACCAATTCAAGGACGGGTGCTGGCAATATCGCATCGCATAGCTTAAAGTCGGGCAAGCTCACCGACAGAGGCTAGGAAGCAGTGTGACGATGGCGGCAACGACAGCAGACGCACCTTCTTACCCGTTAAATGTACCGCCAGCCGCGGCTTGCTACGGTATCAGTAATACTAGCTGTCAACGTCCGGGCCCAAGACACGCATGTAGGTATGTTACCATCCACCGATTAGCTTCCGCTAGCCAGGCAGAGTAGCAGGCTATCCGTACCTCGCACTCTTTTCCCGAAGCAATACAACGTTTGGAAACGGTCGACAGCCACTCGTGTGCTTGTCTTGAATCTTTATCCGTACCCACCACGCTTTTCAAGCAGCGGTGCCTCCAAACAACTGGGTCCGGCAAAGGATGCGGAGAGGATTGGGTCTGCGGCGGCAGTCATTGGCAACAGGCGGTCAACAAGCCGAATGAAACAGCACTGTCAAAGAAGCCCTTGCTAGCTTGCATGAAATTGGGTCTGGCTGGTTTGGCGGATCCCACATTCCTGCCAGCGGGGAGGGGGTAGGAACACATACGGGTACATGGGTAGCAAGCAGCTCGACAAACCGGAGCATCATCTTCACCCGCAGGCGTGATACATCATCCAGGCACGGCGAGCATAGAGTACAACGGGATTGCTTCTCGCACGCTCGGGCGCGTCAACAGGAAGCTTGTGTCCCTCGTGACCCAAGGTTGTCGATCTCGGAATAAAAGAGTTCACGGGCGCATCCCAAGTCTTTGGATAAGGTAGGAAGATGGAAAGTCTGACAGGAAAGGTGGTTGCCGTCTTCAAACGGACAGAATTAGAACAGAGAGGGCGGGCAGCGGGCATCAAAGATGCAACGGGACGACTGGTGACTGGTCGCGCGCACAAGCATCGGGCGCGGGCGCGCGGAAACGGCCATGACAAGCTTAAAAAGACACAACGGATGAAGGGACGAAGGTCAACGGGACCCCATTCCAACCGCCATTCCATCATGTCACATGGGCGTTGGAGCTATTCCTGTCGATAAGCTTTTGCGCACGACTGGCGGAGGCTTCCCTTCTCGCTTGGAAATCGGTGGTTGCGACGACTCACGTCACAGATGCCATGGGACAGCCCGTGCCAGCATGGATGGGGCTGATAATCAAGCATATCAAGGGCCAAGAGACCCTTTTTGGAGGGAGGGGCCTCACGGGCTCAGACCAGGAACATTCCTTGGCTTGACAGTTCGGAGCAACAGCCTGAGGGGGCGTGTTCGGCCGTCATCCAACATCTCAGCTCCTTGACGGATATCCGTACGTACACTGTGGCGGCGTACGGATAGCCCTGGGATTCTGGGAACTCTGGGAATGGTATCATTCAACTCTCTCGGGTCCCAGTGATGCGAAGCAACACTAATGCCCACCTAGTATGGATATCCCTTCGTAGTCAGCCATCCCGTCGGCTGCTTCCTCGCCCGGTTCATCGGCGACCACAAGACGGATCTGACCACCGAATCCCGGTCGTTTCGGCGGGGGTTTTTTTTTCTCTGTTCTTTCGTCCCTGGGCGCACCGCCCGCCGCCCTCCGCAGTCAAACACTGGGATCTCTCTTCTGATCGGCCGTCGAAAAATGTCCAGTTGACGTTGAACTTTCAGCTCTGGGATGATCCCTACCGAGAAATCCTGGGAGTGGCGTGCGGCGCCGCCACTTGCCAGCCCTTCAGCCCCCCAAAGTGGGAAATAACCGGGGAATCGGCAGGTTTCTGGATGTCTCTGCGCTCTGCGACAAGAAAAAGCAATGGCAGAGGTCTAGACTTTGGATTGCGGTTCAGCGGCAGGCGGCAGGCCCTTTCCGTCACAACGGGGGGGAGGGAGAGCATCCTTCAAAGACCGGACAGACAGTGAGGGGTCTTGCTGGAACCAATGAAGGTTGGCGAGTGCAACACAGATTGGGTTTCGAGACCATCTAGACGAGTTCGAGGGGCGCGCCAGCCCGCACACTGCTGGCCGTTGGTCGGACCGCTGAAGAAGAACAGCCAAACCAAAGGATGACACGGTACGCAGTCGAGCAGTGTCGTATGTGGCGGCCGCCTGGACCTGTCAGTCTCTTGAAAGTCTGTGAGGCTGCCGTTCTTGAGGTCTGAACGTACATATGGCATGGTGACTGGACATTGGGAGACTGGTAAGCTGGCGATCACCTCGCAGTACCCAACCATCCAGACTATTCAAACGGAAAAGATTCCATTCGCGGACAACCTGCTCATGTCAGTCGGTCGAGGATGCACGTCTCATTGCCACTGCAACTGCGACTGCGACTACGACTGCGACCGCACCCTTCAGCTTCAATCCTGCTTTCTTGCGACAGTGAGGTGCACCGGGTCGCGTCTTTCCGACGTCAAAGGTGGAGAAAAGAAAGGTAGGATCTGTGATTGTGCCTGTCACCAACAAAGTGTTGCTAGCCCAATTCCCGATTCACTGCGACATCATCGTCGTGACACGCAGAACGGGAGAGGAGCTTGAATCTCTCTTTGCGGAGCTTGTTTCGTCGATGGTCATATTTCGTCCAATGTCTTCGTCCCCATGTCCCCGATGTTACCACTCTTAGCCCGCTTCAAACATGGATATTTCAAACCATCCTGTCGTTCGACGGCTTCGCTGGTCGTGCGTTTAATGCCGCAGGGTGCGTCGCGGGCCCGGAAAATTGGGCCACTGACGACAGAGGAGGGCCTCAGAGGAGAGCGGTTAAGCTGCTGGAGACTTTCCTGACTGCCATATTGGATGAGGAGGAGTGTGGGAGAGGGAGAGAAAGATTCTAGCGAAGGCTTGCCTCCGAATCCGTGGCACGGGAAGTTTCTTGATCAGGGGAACCCCTTTTCACAGGGCCTCGTTCTCGCGATCTCTTGCCTTGTGGTCAATGCTGGTCGTTTTGGAATCTTTGTTTCTCCGAGAGCCGTGTGAGGCTCCAGGCTGCTCTCTTTTAGTCTCTTCAGTACGGAGGACTATCAGTGATCATTCATTTGTGTCTAAAATCCCTTTGTCATCTTGATGGATATCCCGAGGCTAGCAGCGTTAGCCAGAACCACTTATACTCGGTCGGAAGCCGGACACAGTCAAGCGGCGAACCAAGACTGGGCCGAACCTTCGCCGTCTTCCGCTGCAGAGGAAACCACGGCGCTCGCCGACAACGAGGGGAAGCTGATAACGTAAACCGCGAATATGGAGACAAAGTCGGGTCGTTGTGACCAAAACGAGAGGCAAACCGTAAAAAATCAGACACAGAAAAATTGAATAGAATGACACAGCACGGATAAGAAGACAAAACTTTCGGTGGCAGATACCAAGCTGTGCGTTCATCTACAAGATCTTCTAGAAGTTCTCCAACAAAATCTATTTTCGTCGTGAACGACAAAAGGGCAACGCAGAAATCGTCGAGGAAATAATTTCTGGGCAAACTTTTTCAGGTGAAACATCTCTTTTTAAAATACACCTCCCATCTTTTGCAAGCCTTTTTGACTGGCGCATCGCATCGCCCTCCAAACTTCATCCCATCGTTTGTCGTCCTTCAACTTCCCAGAGCCGACAACGACCTCTCTGCGTCTGAAGCATCGCCAACCATACACACACACACAGACTCTGCAACTTCAGACATCTGCCCCCCTCAGTCCATACACACCCTCACACACACACTCTCACTCACAACACTCTCTCACGACACAAACACATCCGCCCACGATGTGCAAGGACAGCCTCCACGACTTCCTAGTCGATCTCCCCAAGTGCGAGCACCACATCCACATCGAAGGCTCCCTGGGGCCCGAGCTGCTGTTCCACCTCGCCGCACAGAACAACATCTCCCTGCCCGTCGACAAGGATCCGGCTTTCGCCAGCGTCGAGGCCCTGTACGAGCGGTACCGCAACTTCTCCTCGCTCGACGACTTCTTGCACTACTACTTTATCGGATTCTCCGTGCTCCTGACCGTCACCGATTTCGAGGAGCTGGGCTATGCCTATCTCAAAAAGGCGCACGCCCAGAATGTCCGGCACGCAGAGGTCTTTTTTGATCCGCAGGCGCACACGTGCCGCGGCGTCGCGTACGAGACCGTCGTGGAGGGTCTGAGGCGCGCAAAGGAGCGTGCGCAGCGGGATTTCGAGGGTATGACGGTGGAGTATATCGTCTGCTTTTTGAGGCATTGTACCGTCGAGGATGGGCTTCGCATGTTTGTCGAGGCCAGGGACGCGGGGCACTTTGCCGACGGGACGATTGCGGGCGTGGGCATGTCGAGCAGCGAGGCGCCGTACCCGCCCAAGATGTGGACTTCTATTTACGACGCGGTGAGGGAGGCGGGCGTGCGGGCTACGGCGCACGCGGGCGAGGAGGCGCCTGCCGAGTGTGTTGTGCAGGCGCTGGACGATTGTGGCGTCACGCGGATTGATCACGGGCGGCGGTCGGCGGAGAGCCCGGAGTTGCTGGCGCGGTTGGCGAGGGATAAGACGTTGTTGAGTCTTTGCCCGATTTCGAATGTGGTGTTGAGGGGTGTTAAGGAGATGAAGGAGATGCCGATTCGGGAGTTTTTGGATAAGGGAGTGCGGTTCAGCATCAATAGTGACGATCCTGCGTACTTTGGGGGGTATATCCTCGAGAACTACTGCGCTGTGCAGGAGGCGTTTGGGTTGAGTATCGAGGAGTGGAAGGAGATTGCGGTGGGGAGTGTGGAGGGCAGCTGGTGTTCTGAGGAGAGGAAGAAGGTTTTGAAGGGGGAGATTGAGGTTGTTGTGAAGAAGTATGCTGGCAAGGCTTGAGATGTTGGCATGTTGCTGAGCATATGGAGAGGGTCTTGAGTGGTTGGTTGGCGTTTGGGCGGATATCTCATTTTGGGATGGACAAGGGTTTGAGGCAAGACGTTATGTTGACCTCTTTCTTGAAAGGATTTCAACGAGTGTTGTTGCATTGGTCCCCCTTCAACTGGGACTATCGGTTTGGAAGAATGAAAAAGGGGTTTGAGACGGAGATACCAGAATGACATGAGATTAGACAGTAATTCGTGGTTAGGGGCCCGTGGCAAGATAATAGGAACAAAATCGCACCTTTCGATATTCTGTAATGTCTATTGTGATCCCTATTGAGATTCCATGGACGTTGTGGGCGTAAGCTGGCCTTGTATATCGCGAAGCGCCGGAAAAGGGGTAAATCGCCAACGCGGCCCGGACGCTCTCGGCGTCGATGAGTTGGCCGGGTACGAGGCAGCCAACCACCAACAACACCGATATATTGCCCATCTCTGCAGTTGCTTGATGAGTTGCTGAATCTCAGCCCTTAATACGTGGATATTGTGTGTCGTAGATTAGTTGATTCGATACATTTCAGAAAAGGCATGCTGATGGAAGACTGCGCTCCCACTATGCTACGAATGTAGACCGTTGTGCACTCGATAACTGACCTGTCGTTAGGAAGGCTGGTCTCATGCCGTCTGTGCTACATGTCGGATCAATCCGGTCGGCTGAACTGCGAGATTATGATATATAGACAAGTCTTGATACAACTAGGTTCGGGTACCATCCATCTAGTCTACCACACGTCCCCATTCTCAAGTCTTGGAAGGCCATGATGAGAACCTTGGGAACGTTAAAGAAGGGGTGCTCTGCTACGTTATTCTCACGAGTCAAAGGTATAGCCTCCCTCCAATCTCCTAGAGAAAGCCCCGAGATCACCACACTTGGTCGCTGAGCAGCTAATTCATTGATGATGGAGTGCCTCCCTCGAACTCTGGTCATGGCTCGAAATGCCATGTATCCTCTCCATGGCGGAACCAGCACAAACCCAAGCCTCCGCGAGACAAAGGATAGAGGCTGACCTCTTCAGGTGTGATGCGAACGATACAACATTCTCACTGTCTTGTTCCCGAATCCCAGGTCTCGAGAGGTAGATAGATGCCTTTACCCTTCGGCTCGGCCGCGTTCACCAACATCGAGGCCAATTAAGTCAATCACCTGCGCTATATTCCTTCTACAGCGTCATCCACCAACTGCCTCAAGAATTACAGCTTCCTCCACACATCCGCACTAGATGAGCTTCGCATCTAGCCAAGTAACAAGCACACACTCGTCGTCCGTACCAGTGAGATTCTATCCTGAAGAGGAAGGTACCTCGAAGCTTCTCAATTTGCTCAAACTGACGACTCCAGTAATGCACCTTGAATATGTTTCCTTGGAACCGCAGCGAAAAGGCGAAAAGGTACTCATCTCGGACCTCCCCTCAACCCCCTGCACAGCTTATCGCGAGAGCAGAACACTGACCGGACATATCAGCTAAGCTTCCAAAGGTCCCAAAAGGATGACCTAAATGGCAAAAGAGTTCACCCCCACCGGTGACCGGTGGCGAACGGGGGCTACATCTCTTGGTGCACTTGCCGGGACTCGAACACGGGACCTCTAGCCTTCACCGATTAGGCTTGTGGACTCGAACCACTCCACCACGCAGCCAGTTTTGACCTGACCCCCGGGGGACGCCTGCTGGCTGGTGACGGAAATGGACTTGGAGGGATATATGAGGGCTGTTCAGTGTGTATTTAGGTGGAGGGTGGAAGGTGGAAGTTACGGAATGGGCGGTCCGGTCGTGCCTGCCTCAGCTGCCTTCTCACGTGGGTCCGGTGATGGAAGGACGTATTTTGAGGCCAAGGGATGAATCACGGGTTTCTCAAGCAGAGAGGCTAGCAGCTGGTTTACCATGGGCAGGTTCGTCGACGTCGCATTCTCGATCGCAGCTTCCTTCTGCCATGACCATTGCCAATAGGCAATCTTCGCGGAGCCCAGAGTAGGCAGACACCAGTCGAGCGGTATGTTATCAATGTGAATCTCAAGGAAGGTGTCCTGTTCATCCCCTTACTTGAAGTGCTTCCTCTGAGACTTCCTATGAAGATCATGATTGACCGAGAGTGGAGATGCTCACAATGGTAGTCGGCCCTTCGAACCACCAGCGGGCTTCACCCCTGAGACGAAGACGGGGCTGCAATTCGATATGGCAGGTACATTAGATTGGGTATAAATGAGCAAGATCCCACCTTCAGACTATACATCATCCAAAACCAGATTGATATAATCTCAGAACTCCACAACTTGCCTTGGGTTGTCAAACGAGTCCCAGAATGCCGTCTCAGGGCTCCATGGAAACTGTAGTATAAAGGCGGGAAGGTAAGAATCTCGACCTTCCCAACTAAGAGCGAGAGCAAAAGACAAGCTAAATATACATCTCAAAGCATCAGAAGGGGTTTAATAAAAAAGCAGCAAACACCATGACCAAAAGATCCAAAAAAAAGGCAAAAGAGTTCACCCCCCCCGGTGCCGAACTGGGGGCTACATCTCTAGCGAAAGTAGTTGTTGACCATTTACCAATTTCACCACCCACGCCACAGTTTTGACCTGACCCCCGACCTAGAGGGCGCCTGCTGTGCTGGTGACAAGAATGGGATTGAAGGGGGGTATATACCCTTTCAGCCTCGTCGCGGGCTGTGTGTCACGTGTGGTAGGTGTGAGGCGGGAGGGAGGGAGGGAGGGAAGGTATGGGATGAAGGTGTGGAAGGTACGGCCGGCGGCTCGCGCCTGCCTGCCTTCCCCTCTACCGAGTATGTGGCTTGGTAGGGACCAAGCATGGATCGTAGGCTTCCTCGAGGACATAGGCAGACCAGCGGCTTCATCTTACCTTTAGTACCTGACCTATCTCTTGCGGGCTCGGCATCGTTCTCTCGGCCGCGACTCTGCCATGACCGTCCTCAGTAGAGCATCTTTCGAATATAGATCATTGATCTTCGCTCCTGGATAGAGATAGGACGAGATTCTCACACATGGGACATGATTATGGTCAGACACATGGGACACAATCATGGTCAAATGGTGTCTATAAAACTTGGTGCTACCCGACGCATGTGTACAGCTTCGTTGGCGAATGCAATCTACAAAAAATCTCTAGCCACCCAGCGAAAACATCATCTCACAAAGAGGTTACGCTACATCCGTGACTCGAAATCGTGATAGATACTGTGCGCCTCCATCGTACAAGAACACTTCCAAGTCATTCATCCACTTCATTCCTGTCCCCTTACAACGCCCGTCAGACCACCAGCAAGGCCTTGCATCCTCCTTCCCAACAAGTCATCCGTACTCTTCAACTTGACAAGGCTTGCGCCAGCACTCTTACTTGCGCCCCTCGCGCGGCCATTCTTCTTCTTGCCACTCGCATCGGCTACAATGGACTCGCTCTCGTCCATGGCCTGCGGCTCCTTAGTCAGGGTATTCTTGCGGTTCGCCCTCGTCATGCTAATCTCCAGCGGCCTGTCCTCGTCTCCGCTCGACTCGACGCGGTTGTGGTGCCGGCCCTCGCTATTGCCGTTTGTGATCGGTCCGCCGCCAACGCGTCTGCGACTCCGGCTCTCCCTCTCGCGTACAGCATCGGCTGAGGCAAAGATCTCTGTGATCCATTCCGCTGACCGCTCAAAGTGCTTCCATGCCGGCGGGTATACGGTCGGGAACTGCAGGAAGCCATGGGAGATGCCGGGAATCAGCATCACCTCGGCGACGTCCTTGGGATTGAAGACGGGCTCGAGGCCGTCGCCAAAGTCGGAGCGCTCGGATTGGGCTTGGTCGAACATGGATTCCTTCACCTTGCGCAGGCGAGCTGAGAAGATAACGGTGTCGTCCACCAAGGGGTCTCGCTCGCCGGTCAGGAAGTAGACCTTGGGGAAGCGCGCGAGAAGGGAGTCGGGGGTAAGAACTGGAGAAAGGAGATAGTCCTTGCTGAAATCGGGTCGGTTGTGAGGACCAATGTAGAGAATGATCATGGCGCGCATCATTTCAGGGGTGAGCACGCGATCGTTGAAGTAGGAGATCATGGAAGACATGGCGAGGCGGGTCCGAAGTGGTTCGGAGTGGTGGGACGCACTCTGCTGGCGCTTGATATCCGGAGCTGAGGATTCCGCATTGGACATACTCTGTGGACCGCCATGCGAAAATTCGGGATGGGGGCTGGCGAGCGCTTGTTGCGAGGCGATCTGGACCTCCTTGGCTGTCAGCTCGGTTGATTGTTTGTTGGAGTCCTCCTCGTCATCAGTGTGATGAGGAGTGCCGACGAGGTCGTTGTATTGCATGCTCTTCCTCCTGATGATCGATTGGTTCGTGCTTCTCATCCTTCTGTCCTTCATCAGTGACATCTGCTCGTCTGACATCCAGTTGCCAATGTTCATATCGAGGGCTGGGTAGAACAAAACCAATCCGTCCGGCAATGGAAGATCTCCGGTGCTCGAGTAGCGGCGCATCGGTACTGACGTCCGCTCTACAATCATGAGAGTTGTTGCAGTAGCCAAGTTGCCGCCAGCGCTATCGCCCGTAAGCACGATTCGGGGTGTCTCTCTTCCAGACATGCCGATGCACCTTCCCTTGCTGCGAATGAGCGTAGTGTACACGTCAAAACACTCGTTCAAAGCAAAGGGGTATGGGAACTCGGGTGCCTTTTTGTAATCCAGGCTGAGAACCGGCATACCAGTCTTGGATGCCCACGCGAATAGCTTGTCGTCGTTGCATCGAGGATCCATGGCAACGAATCCACCACCAGGGATATCCAAAATGATTCTACTGTGTCGCACGAGATCCGTCAATGGGCCATCAAAGTAGAGCCAAGCTGACACCGGCTCCTTGTAGTCACTACCAGTAGGCCGGGGAATGCGGATTGCACGAGGCGGCCAGCGGGAGAAGCGAGGCCGCATCAGGCCTTGGAAGAACTTCAGGTACGGCGTCGTTCCCTTGTCCCACGATACGCGCAGATGCTCTACAGTCAACATGCCGCGCACCTTGCGCACCTTTTCGTCAGCCTTCTCGGCGGCAAACATGTAGAATACGGAGAAGACGAGGCTGGCCAGGTCGCGAAGCCACTTTGCGCGGATCTTCATGGCAGTCCAAAAGCCGGCATCCAGAGCGGTCAATATCCAGGTTGCGCGGAAGTAGGTGGCGTCGTACATGTTGGACATGGGTTCGGGACTCGCGAGGCCGACCAGAGTGCTAAAGTGTCGGGCTGCGTACAGGTAGATCATGGTTACAACTACAGTCTGCCATGTCGTAAGGCGCTTCGTCGTGAGCTTGGAGAAGAAGCGGATGACGGGAGGGCCATGGGGGTGTCCTCTGCGAAAGATCAAATCAGCTCCTATCGCGATAACACTGCACAAGATTCAAGATGTCGTGTGTTACCTAAAGATGTATGCCGACCAGAAAGCCAGCACCGCCAGCACCTGAAGGCGGCGCGACTTGACCGACGGCCGTCCCAGGACGTGGTCTATCATGGCGACTGGTGTATGCTACGATGGACACCAGAATAGTGAACAATGTGTGAAGGAAGGGGTTTGTAGATTCCGCCGCAGGGTCATGAGAATCTAGGCACCGAGGACAGCCGGAGGCGCGGCTGACCAAGCGAACAGCGCAATACCACGAGGTTGTGGCTGGGGGACAATGGATGGCGTTGAAGTCGTCGACGGGACGGCGCAGCGCGAGTAATGCGATGGCTCCAGGGCTAAAAGGCCATGGCAATGCGTCCAGGCAGCTCGGGGAAGCGCTTGGCGAGCACGGCGAGCGAAAAGGTGCAGCGACGGAGGGCTCGACACCACAGATCGCCACCCGATAATGGCCTTGGTTCGAAATAGAAGGCCGGGGAGGTTCCGGTTGTTTTGGATCGTACACGTTTGGGGAATGGTTGTACACGAGACGGTACGAAGAGCTAGAAGCCGAAGATGATGGGTAGTCGACTGCTTGGAATGAATGACGGTATGTTTCGCGACGGATCTGGCGGAGAAGAATAGTCGGGAGTCGAGAGCTGTCAAAGAAGACTGCGATGGGAAGAGGAGCAGCAGCAGCGACGACAACGGCCGACGTTGCTCGTGAAAGAGGGTCCTTGACCAGGGTACCGGCGGCACATGTTTCAATGTGAAAGCGGTCGAGTGAGTGTACTGTGTGTGCCTCTCTGCGTGGGCTCGGTTCAATCGCTGGCTTCTGAGGTGAGATGGTGACGTTTGTTTGGGTTTGGGGGGGGAAGGGCAGCTGACATGTGAAGAGGCCTAAACCCACCTTTTGCGTGGGTGCTCGAGTCAATCCGCACGGGGTAGAACTGTTAAGGTGGAGGGTACGGAGTAACCTTGGAGGGGCACGCGGGCAACTGCGGCCCCCGCCGCTAGGCTAATTTGGGGTCCTCTCCGGATCCGACACCGAGGATATCCAATCACGCGGCGCCGGTTGGCTCTTCTAGCGCTGTTCCCTTGCCGGTTTCACTGCTGGCAGCCTGCTGAACCGCTGTCCAACTCCACTGAAGATTGTTGTCCTGCAGGGCCCTCAACCGCGCTCGAAACCTGTCTGCAGTAAGGTTACCTAAGCACCAAGGTAGACCCGCCTATCCCCGGATTCGGTAGAGTTTCTTCAGGAATGCATTCGACGTCCACATGACGAGCTACGAGCCCACGGAATCCCGATGCAATCCGGCATCCTGAATAATTAACACCGGCACCCGATATGTCGAACTTCATCACTGCCATTCCGCAGGTTCAGTACACGACACTCCGGCCTGGAGGAATGGATGACAACAAACTCCTCCCTCAGCCTACGCAAACATCCGCTGCTTTGCGGTAGCACTTATGGTTAGGACGCCATCTCAATGCTTTCACGCTACGAGAAGAAACACATTCGAGAAAGCTACACTAAAGATCTTCTTGAGGCGTCAGCCTTATTACCAGTCTTCGATGCAATGTCCTGTACATGTCTACCTGCCAGGTCACCCGCGATCACACCATCGTGTAATTGGTCAAGATCTCATGCATGAGATACTTACATCAGCAGGCACGCAGGTCACCAAAGTTGGCTCAGCTAAGGTACCCGACGTATCAGGCAACAACACTAAGTACCCCTCACTCAGCCTGATTGCTAGGAGAAGGTTGACAGAGACCTTCAAGCCCACCAACCATATCATTCTGGCATGTTGTCAAGTCAATTGGACGCTGGACGACCAGATCGATTTTCGTAGCAAAGCCCATAGGAGCTCGCGGGCGTAAACATCTATCATTTGCTATGCCATGGACCTATTCCAGTACGAACCCCTAGACCTCACGGGGAATTCCTTCAGGCTTCTCATGCTTCATCCTGGATCAACCGGCGAGATATCATGTGATATTTTCGAAGCAAGTCTAGATCCCGACGGCATCATTATACCCTACGAAGCCTTGTCATATGCCTGGGGCAACATTGAGCTATCGGCCTCCATCACCGCCAACAGCAAGACCCTCCGGATCACGAATAATCTGTTCACTGCTCTGAGTTATCTCCGAGATGACTCTATCGGAAGGGTCATGTGGATTGATGCTATCTGTATCGACCAGAACGATGTAGCTGAGCGAGGCCATCAGGTCGGACAAATGGCCGGTATCTACAAAGGAGCTGAACAGGTCCTTATATGGCTCGGCCCTCCCACGTCTGAGACGAAGCTTTTGATGGAGTATCTGAGAAAACTTCAACAGGGGTTGATTCGCCAGAAAAGTCATCATGACCTCACCTGGGCGGACGAGAGGTGGTCGAAATTGCGACAAAGCTCCGATCTCGACCAGGCAGTCCTCGCCAATCTGCAACGCATAGGAATCATTTCTCTGTTGAGCGAGACGTGGTTCACAAGAATATGGGTTTTACAGGAAGTATCCAATGCGCGTGCAGCTTCGGTCTGCTGCGGAAGATGGTCTGTTCAGGCTTATATGCTGAACATCGCTGCGAAGCTCGTCGGCGTCGTTCCGGACGATGGGTGCCAGGCTGTCATGGATCTATTCCCAGGACCAATGACTCGGAGATCTCCAAGGAAGAACATCCTTCAGGATTTATTGGAAAAGTTCCGGAAAAGCGAAGCCAGTGACCCAAGGGACATGGTGTACGCCCTACTTGGCATTGCTTCCGACGTATCGGAAAGCGACCTAGGATCGTTGCTGTTGCCCGACTACTCCAAGACAGAGCAGCAGCTCATCCGAGACCTCAATTGGTATCTTTTCTTCGATTCGCCAGGCCAGGAGGTCGGGCATGATACAATGGCATCGTTTCTTGAGATGTTACCCCGGAAAACGGGGGCAATATTGAGAAACTTCGTACTTCATGAGCATACGGATCACGTCCATGCACTCCTTGAAAGAGGTCATCAATTCACTGTCAATGAGACCATTGTCAACGAAATATTGCGTAGAGGCATATCAAGTGGTGTGAGTATTCTTTTCGATCTAGGATGCATTGAACACCCAAACCTGAAGTTTGTACCAGAGTCTGTACTAGAAAGCTCCTTGAGGTTCTGTGACTTGGCAACAGCGAAACGGCTTCTGAGCAATCAAGAAGAAAACATAAAGATCAACCGGGGATTTGTTGATGGCTTGATCAACTGGCATGACCGCGAATTTTACGTGCTCCGGATTCTGAGCGACCGAGGACGTCACTCTCTGGAAGTCACACAAGACGGGCTCGTATCATTGCTGCCGTACTGCGACCCGATCCTTCTCAAAACGCTTCTTGAACAGCAGACAAAGGTTTACCGTCTAACACGCGGAGTTCTCAACTCAGCCTGTCAAAACCAGCAAATGGCGAGGATCATCGATTTGCTTCTAGAGTGTATAGGTGGCAGAACGGAACTTGAGATGAGCGGGCTCTTATGGTTCATGGAGGATTACAGCTATGATGAGCAGAAAGTGGCGGTGTTGCTGAAGCACCATTTCAAGATTATCCACATCTTTGCTATTGGAGAAAGCCCCGGCGAGAGTGTCATCTGGTCTTCAAACGTCACATCTGATTCAGACTTGCCAGAAATCGAGATGGAAGTGGAAGACACCAGAGGGGATATGGAGTGCAGTGAGGTATTGGGAGTTCGGAAGTTTTCAATAAAGGCGCTTTTCGGCAGCGGAAGGCGGGCAGGCGCGATCTTGGATTGGTACAACTACGATTATTCCATAGAATAGGTAGCCATGATCACCACTTTCCTTCGTACTATATAGTTAATGGGTTAAATGCCAGGTGGGCTTGGCACAGTTAAGCAACACGTTAAAGAAGTTAAGTCGATGTAGAGGCTGTTTAGGAGATAAAAGTCACCATCCGAAACAAGTATATGACGGGGCAGAGTCATTCCAAGACACTGGCATTTCTCAAATTACAAAGGTCGAAGTGAATTGAGATGATACAAAAAAACACGTGAAGAGAGGCAGGAGTTAGCGTGAGGGTTGAAAGCTGATGAACTCTTCGATCGAGGCTTGGCTGTCAGTGCTCACATATGTGTATATCATTGTATTTCTCCTGACGAATCACAACGGCAGTTCAACGCAACATGATATTCCATCACAACAGCCCCTTCGTGTCAATTGGCTAGATTTACCTGCAGGAAGCATGGCCACACTGCGGCAAAGTCTGCTGGCGAACCATCTTGCAAGGCAACTGAATACGTGGGCGACAACCATTCATCAACCAAACCCCCTCTGCCACGAAGAGAGCCCCGTGGTGAGCTCGTGACTTGGGAATAAGCCTTGAACAACCCCACACTCCAACGATTTGCCAGACCGGGCTGTAATCAACGCAAGCAAGTCTTTCAGCAAAACTCAAGATACGCAATTCTCGTCATGGAAGCGTTCCAGTACGAGCCTTTGGATCTTGGATTGAGGTCATTCCGACTCCTCATACTCTATCCAGGAGGCGGCGATATCAGATGCGACATATTCCAAGCAAGCCTCGAGCCTGACGAAATCATCCCTTACGAAGCCCTCTCATATGCATGGGGTTGTACCGACCTCGTCGAAACCATATCCTCTAGTGGAAAGAGGCTGTTCGTCACAAGAAACCTCTTTTCAGCATTGAACCATCTCCGCACCGAGTAAGCGAGGATACTCCGGGTGGACGCAATTTGCATCGATCAGAGCAATCTTGCAGAGCGCGGCCACCAGGTCGGACACATGGCTGGCATCTACAGACAGGTGGAGAAAGTCCTCGTCTGGTTAGGGCACTCAACGCCTGATACCAAATTTTTGATGGACGCCTTGAACAAAACACGGCGAGAATCAAAGAGTTCAAGAGGCAATATCTCATGCCCAGCTTCGTTATTGGACCCAGTTTTAATATCTGGTGATTCCAATGGGCTCCGAAAGGGCTCGGAGCATCTCTTGGAACACCTGTGGTTCACGAGAGTCTGGGTGCTGCAGGAGGTCTCTTACGGTCGAGTGGCTTTGATTTGCTGTAGTCATCACTCCATTCCAGCTCACATCTTCGTTGAGGCCACACGACTCGCCGGTATCAAGCTCGACGACCGCCAACAAGCCTTACTGGACCTAATGCCGAGGCCGTCCAACAAGAGATCAGCAAGGAAGAAAACTCTCTACACCCTGCTGGTGCAGTTTCGCAAGATGGAAGCAACAGACCCACGCGATATAGTTTACGCCTTGCTTGGAATAGCATCTGATATACAGCAAGATGCCACGGCACAGCTACTTTCAGCAGACTACCTGAAGAGTGAGGAGCAACTCATCCTAGATTTGAAAACCTACCTTTTTCTAGGAGGAACCCAAGTTCGGCTAGGGTACTGCCCTGACATGCTTCTGTTCCTCGATTCCTTGCCTACCTTGGCCAACGACACATTGGTCGATCTTGTCTTTGCTGATCGCATGGAGGACGCCAAGTTGCTGTGCGATGGGCATGTTTCATTGGAACATGAGTTCAATATCAAGCTTCCTGGAAATGATTTCAAGATTACCCAAAACTTTATCACAGCGATCCGTTAAAGAAAAGCGGTTAAACCCCAGGGCTTTACATCTACGGTGATGACGTCGAGATCCAGATCGCATGCTAGGCGCCTAGAGTACGCATTGCAACAGGCTCAGGCCACCGGATTGCAGGAAAAGCTTCTGGAAAGACTGGAAAGACTTCTCAAAGAAATGGTATATTGGGGTATCCCAATTACACAGGAAGCCTTGATTGCAATGCTACGCTGGATGGGACCAACAAGAAGCACCGAGATTATCGAGGGCCAGTGCGAAGTATTCGAGGTCGATCAGAAGTTAGTGGAGGAAATCAGGAAAAGCTTTCTCCACGAGCCAATGCGCCGTTGGATTGAAGCTATGATAGACAGCGACAATATCGACTTCGGATTTGACGTTGTAGGATACTGTCGTCAGTTCGAGGATAAATCGGATAAGAGTTGGTCACATAGCGCGTCTGTCGCATATTATTACGGCACGCAGCCAGGGGTTGGAAGTAGCTTGCATTCACCTCACTAGACCAAAAAAGGAAAGCAGTTTATACTGAGAGAATGTAAGTTCCACGTGATGAAGCACCAAGTGGCAGTTCTCAAGGTGCTGATACCGTTCTGTTTCTTTACAGTGTCTCTGGCTTTTGTTTCTCACGCGTTAGATGCATGCTTTGATCCGTAAGGTTCCTCAATTCCCCTCCAGGTATTAATGGATACTGCTTCTTCCACGTTGTCA
The DNA here is from genome assembly GCF_030913505.1 of Colletotrichum phormii. NCBI lineage: Eukaryota > Fungi > Ascomycota > Sordariomycetes > Glomerellales > Glomerellaceae > Colletotrichum > Colletotrichum phormii. The sequence continues at coordinate 300,381 of NW_026851476.1, forward strand.
AATTTAAACGAACACATCATAAGGTAAGGTAGTTTACATACCTTAGCTAGGGTAGAAAGTGACCTGATCCACGTCCAAGGGACAGTCTCCGTTAAAACGACTTCTTGCACCAGGCATTGGGTATCGCAAGTGAGCGGCATCCAGAACGAACAAGGGAAGCTGTTCATAGGTAGGAGGATATCCCATCTATCGCGGCAAGACATCAGTATAAAGGTAAGTAATCTCGTAAGGGGTAATACCGAATCATAAAATAATCCCATCTTAAATTCCTATAAATACATCAATGAGATTTTTTTTCAAACCAGAGAAAAACAAGATATAGTTATATTGACGTTATGCTGCGACAGATAGGATAGTAACAGTCTGGCGCGTAGTGTAAATCACACAACCTGAGAAGTTTACATCTGAGGTAGGTTGACGACCCCATAAGCAAGCCCGTAAGACAGCCGTTTCAAGACCATCGGCAGCTCGTCCGAGCCCGACCGAGATCGGAGGGATATCCCCGGGCCCCAGCGTACGTAACACCGGGAAGAGTGGATCTGCCCCTCCAAACGGTGCAAAAAGTGGGAAAATGCGCGCCTTATCGATAACAGGATTGACGAGTCACCTCTGTGCATGCATGCGCGAACGGCCCAAATTTTAACTGACGACTTCTCTTCAACACCATTCTCTTTTGCCAGTCTTTTGCCGCAGAGCCCTGTTTATTGTTCAGGATACCATAATGGCGTTCCGTGCTCCTCTGCGACTCCAATTGGCAAAGTGCCAGCCCCGCCTGGCCGTCGCCTCGCGCATCAACACCCGTGCGCTCTCTTCTGCGGCCGCTGCCGCCACAAACGACTTCAAGAGCAACTTCGGCGTAAGTGATCACATGAATTCACGAACTGTTCGAGTGACTCACCACCAGACTAACACTTGCAACTGGTAGAAGCAATCTTCAGTACCCAACCCCGATCCGACCGAAGACTCCCCGAGCGCCGCTCTCGTCCGCGAACATGCGCCGTACATGGTCGCCACATACGCCCGCCCGCCTCCCGTCTTCGTACAAGGCCAAGGTTCTCTCCTGTGGGACGTCGAGGGCAAGAAATACCTCGACTTCACCGCTGGTATCGCCGTCAATGCCCTGGGACACTGCGATCCTGAGCTGACCCAGATTCTGACCGAGCAGGTGGGTAACTCCGAGCCGCCGTGAGTCATTTTAAGACTATATGCGCTGACAGTACATGGCCCAACCTTACAGGGTAGCACGCTCATGCATGCCTCGAACCTCTACTACAACCCCTGGACCGGCGCCCTCTCCAAGCTGTTGATCGAAAAGACCCGCGAGGCCGGTGCTATGCACGACGCCAACTCGGTCTTTGTCTGCAACTCGGGCTCCGAGGCCAACGAGGCCGCCATCAAGTTCGCCAGGAAGGCCGCCAAGGTTAGCCAGCCCTCGGGCGACAAGTACGAGGTTGTCTCCTTCAACAATGCCTTTCACGGCCGCACCATGGGCAGCTTGTCCGCCACCCACAACCCCAAGTACCAGGAGCCCTTTGCGCCCATGCTGCCCGGCTTCAAGCTCGGCGCCTTCAACGACATCGCCGCCATTAACGAGACCGTCACCGAGAAGACATGCGGTGTCATCGTCGAGCCCATCCAGGGTGAGGGCGGCGTCACGCCCGCGACGGACGAGTTCCTGATTGCTCTGGCCAAGCGCTGCCGCGAGGTCGGCGCCGTTCTCATCTATGATGAGATCCAGTGTGGTCTCTCCCGCACCGGCACGTTCTGGGCCCACACTCACCTCCCCAAGGAGGCCCACCCGGACATCATCACCACCGCCAAGGCCCTCGGTAACGGCTTCCCCATCGGCGCCACCATCGTCAACAGCAACGTCTCGGAGAAGATCAAGGTCGGCGACCACGGCACCACCTTTGGTGGCAACCCCCTCGCTTGCCGCCTGGCCCACAACATTGTCTCCCGCCTCGCCGACCCGAGCCTGCAAAAGGCCGTCGCCGCCAAGGCTGAGATCTTCAAGACCCGCTTCGATGCCCTTCGCGAGCGCTTCCCCGATCTGATCAAGGAGGTCCGCGGCCGTGGCCTCATTCTTGGTCTCCAGCTCACCCAGGACCCCACGCCCATCGTCAAGGCCGCCCGCGAGCGCGGTCTGCTCATCATTACTGCCGGCACCAACACTCTGCGATTCGTGCCCCCGTTGACCATCACCGAGGAGGAGATCCAGCAGGGTTTGGATATCGTTGAGGAGGCCATCTCCGTCACCCGCTCATGAGAGCATGATGACTTGCTACTTCGCAACTTCATCTGATGAAAGGATGTTTCGATCCATGTGATTAATTTTCGTTTGGCGCCGGCGTTTAAAACCTGACGACACTTAGACCTAGATTCCAAACAACGTAAGCAGCGAAGCGTTGTCGTTCTGAGGAAGCAGTTGCTTCCAGGCTTACCGTGTTGAGAGATGGACTTGCCGAAAGCTTGGATTTGTTGAATGAAAATGAATGAAACTTCAAATTAAAGTGTGCCACAGGAAGGTGCTTCTGTCCTCTTCGATCCCCTCTTCGATCCCTCTTTCAGTCCTCATGCTGGTGATGGCATCGAATGCAACTCAAGGCTAGCTTCCAAATTCTGTTTCTAATACCCCATTGGCACCTTCCTCACTCAGAAAACCTACCATTGTTAACGGAGCGGAAGGTGCGAAGAGGCAACAGGCCCACCTTCCCTCGAGAGGTCTTCACGACCACCTTCTCACGGTATAAAAACCTCTCAATCTTCCACACCTCTCCGTCTTTCTTCCTCCATAACAACCCACGACCCTGAGCACTCGATCTTAGCCTTTTCATTGCAGCGAACTTTCGATACTCGATCTCACACACCAACCCCAGATCGACAAAGCTTCTTCTAGAAACTATCATTGAAAATACACCGGCACTATCTGAGATTTTCCCTTATGATAATTAGATACTGCGTGGCGCTATCCTAGGCTCTCTGCAATCAAACGTAAGTCATAGCCACTCACTAGAGATACCTATTCCATCACACTAACGCATTTGAAAGATGGGGGAAGAACTCCGAAAAAAATTCAAGGATGAGCAAGAGAGTCGATGGCTCCAAGAGCTGAGTGGAGAGTCCAAAGATCGTCCTCTTCACGCTGCCATGGAGGACATGGCCAGTCGTCTTGTCAAAGCTCTTGCACAAAGTGGCCCGGGGACTCTACAAAGTTACCCAAAATCTATCCGACAGCTCTGCGATCCCAACGTCAGGCTTTTGGCCAACATGGAAGGCCCTGGTGAGATCTACGAAGGCGTTGACGAGATCCTCAATTACTGTGCTGAGCACGGCGGTAAAGAGTTCATCTCGGTCATTATCGTTGACCGTCTTCGAATCACCTGCATCATGGACTTCCTATCCAACCCCTTTGTGGTTGAAGGAGTAGTGGCTCGCTTCGCGCAACAAAGAATCATCATCATGGACATGAACAGTGACTACAAGTTCACCCGAATCGAAGTGAGATGCATAACCCCTGAGGTCCACGCGTATGGGCAAGACGACGTTCAGATAAAGGTGGAAGATCCAGAGGAATGAGTGCAGACCAAGCAACACGGCTTGAGGCTGTTGCCTCACTCACTACACTTGAATCACTTCTTGGTTGCTCAAAGGACTCGTGGTAGGGGAGATGAAGACATGGAAAGGGGGAGAGGCAGAAGGTCCCGACGGCAGGGCCAAGACTCAGCAAGAACTTGGACATCAGCAGGAATATGAACTGCGACTGGCACACCCATAGAGCTTAGGGAAACACGACTCCTTTCAGAGTTAGGGTTCTCTTGGCCACATGTGCTCTGAAGATAAGAGCTCATATAGATTATAGACCGTGCCTCAAACTTTCACACCTTCACTCAACGTGGAATCCCACTATGGCAGTCCTCTACTGAAGTGACGGACGTTTGCCTAAAGCGCCACATAGATTCCGTTCTAGTCTCGGAAGTCCTAGACATCCATCCAGTGGCCGCCTTTCGGAAAAGCCAGTCACAGTTGATGACTACTTCCGTTATGCTAAGGTACCTCACCTCATTCCTGGGTGAATGGCAAGACCAGTGAAAGTTCCGTCTCGAACCTCGGAAGGTGGAGGTCAACCTTGAAAGATGGGTCTCGGCTAAATTCCCCTCCCGAGAGGCGGGGCCGATCTTGCCGGGTGTCCCTGCGTTGGCGCTTCCCCCACGTTTTGATGTCCCCTCCTTCCACCTCACCTAAGGTAGGTACGTAACTGTCAAAGCCGTTGGACTTCGGTGTGACGAAACTCTTCTCGGTGACTACTCTTGAATCCTCAGGAATCCTCCTTCTTCATCATGCTTTTTCAACCCAAGGTAACGATAATCGGCCGCGCCCGTTTACGTCTCGAAGCATCTGCCATGTCAAGACATCAAGAATCGTGGAGCGGGGCTTCCTTGATAGCCTCCAACCTACTTGCTCGAACGAGTCTAGTTGAAGTTCCAATCGACAACTATCGCGAACACTCATTACTCGGTCGCGACTAATCACCTTGCCGAAATCGCCCCGTTGCGTTGGTAGTGTGTCACCTTGCTACCGAGGGTGATGCCGTGTCATTGGGTCATCTCACCGCATCTTCCCCCGAGCTCAAGTCCGGATCTTCGTCCAGTGCCTATTCCAGTCGAGGGAGAGCATGATAAGACCAGCGAAAGAAAAAGTCGAGACGATCTTGGCAAAAGGGCCAGACGGCCAAACGGAAGGCCCTCGAAATCCGACGGTCCAGCTGTCTTCCAACGCCAGTCTTACCTAAACGCACGTCAGCGGCCACCCTCGCCCTGGGTATCGATGCTACCTTTCCAGCCCTCCCTTCCCTTCTCCCAGGGAGGGATGATTCGCAACTTTGCTGGGTCAAGACGACAAGAAACGGCGGAAAAACATGGGACCAGAACAAAGCGCTGTCAGAGACCTGCCATCTACTACAGCCAAGCTCAACGGATACTTCCACTTCAGTCTACCACAGCGAGTCTTCCATCCCGCCATTCGCCCTGCCCAGCCCCACCAAACCACACCAAACGTCAGTCGGTACATTCTGAAAAAGCTTTGGAGACCATCGGTGTCCTCCCCTTCCGCTGGTGTTGCGCACAGCCCACCCTGTTGTTTCGAAACTCGTCCCCTCCCACCCCCATGGGCAACTAGAGATCGGACCCAGCTTCACTCTTGAATCAGACTGCAGCCAATCGCAACCGGCCCGCACTACGATAATCCGCGTCGTTATAGGATTTTGTCTGCCCCGTCAAGTCGTCAACAGCACTTTTCAGCCCGCCCAGGCTGCGGGACGGAAGTTTGGAACGCAAGGCACGCACACCAAGCTTTCAAGGGGTCCACCTGTTTGGCTCAGCTCAGCTTGGCGGATTACTCCTGATCATCATCATCATCTGCCGCTGTACCAGCGTACCGGCCTACGATTTCTGGAGAATCAGCAAAGTCCGTCCCTGGCTCCCCCTCTAGTGTCGGGATCAGGTCGATCCCACGTGAGGTCCCTGCCTCTGATCCGCCCTCTTTACCCCATTGGGATGAGGTTGCGGTACCTGAAGCCGTTGTGCTGCAGGAACGTCCTACACGGAATAGGCGAGGGAAAGAAGCTTAATGTCACCTCCGTCTCACCGGCCGGCTAGGCGATTCGGGTGAGGAAACAAGGAGGATCTCACACTACCTCCGCTATAAGAGTACAACGGTCGCTGGCCACTACCCCATCTCATGTGACGACGACCAAGAACCTTGAATAGTTGTTGATCCAACTTTCAGCTAGCATCGGATAATCCATATACACTCCTTACTAATAACTTCCCAACTACAATAATCAGTCCTTACAATACCAGCACACAAAATGCACAGCTCAACAGCAGCCTTCCTTCTCGCCCTGCTGGGCACGGCGAGTTCCTCACCTGTCGCGATTCAGCCCCGCCAGGCCGACTTCTCAGGGAATCAGCAAGATGGTCTCGCCGCCGGGTGCCAGTCCATGATCGTCATCTTTGCCCGTGGCACCACCGAGGGAGGCAACGTTGGTTCCATCGCCGGCCCGCCGTTCTTCCAATCCCTGGCTACTCAGGTCGGCGGCAGCCTCGCCGTGCAGGGTGTCGAGTATCCCGCCGATATCCCCGGCTTCCTGGCCGGAGGCGACGCCAACGGATCCCAGATGATGGCCACTCTTACCGAGCAGGCCATCACCAACTGCCCCAACTCAGCCGTCATCATGTCGGGATACTCCCAGGGTGGACAGCTCGTCCACAACGGCGCTGCTATGATGCAGCCCGGCATGGTGGCCAAGGTTGCCGGTGCCGTTATCTTTGGTGACCCGCGTAAGTCATGCCCTGTCATATCTCATTACTCCATACTAATCCCTACTCTCTACAGTCAACGGACAAGCTGTCCAGGGCGTGGATGCCTCCAAGACAAAGGTCATCTGCCACAACGGCGACAATATCTGCGAGGGCGGCAACCAGATTCGCCGCGCTCACTTGACATACGGCAACGACGCCGATGAGGCCGCCACCTTTGCCGCCTCGATGATGCCGGCTGCCGCGGCCCCTGCTGCGGCTTAAGAGGGACCTCGGGAGCCTTCTCAGAGTTGACCTCGGAGGCTTTTTTTCTTACCCACACTCTCTTTGTATATACATATCGTAAATACCTTTTTTGTGTGCACAAAAGCCCAAGCCAAACAGGCTGCACTCATTTGTTTACTTACATAGTACCTATTGTTTTGTGTGGAGATTTGTAATGTGGAGAGACGGAGAGAAGCGTGTGTGCCTCGTCTCAGGAGCGAGGTGTTGGGGGGTTGTTGTGATCATCATTGGCATAGCTTAGCATTTGCGTAGCCATAGTAGTATACAATCTAGACCAATGTATCGTGTGATCTAGTCCTGCTTGATCAAGTGAGGGCGAGGGGTACCGTCCTAATCGCCAAATATAGACCCGCTGTTGTACTTGTACGATGGTGTCGGCTCCCGTGACAGAGTGCCTGGGTGCTACCCGGCCTGTTTCAGCGCTACGCCAAATCAAGAGAGTCTATATGCTGGGTGGCCTGATGAGCGAAAATGAAGCCCCTGAGCGAGGTATGGGAAGGCTTTTGTCGATGATGACGGTCAGCGAGCCTCGAAATGGATACTGGTGGGACTGTGGATTTTCATCCAGCTGGAGGAAATCACCGCTGCGTCCAAGGGTTATCTACCCCGCCGCCTGATGGCAAAGTTACATAATGTTATTAGTTGATGATGATTACACGTACCGACATACTAGGCCATGGGTATTATCTTATGGGGGAGGTGTCGATGATTCGACTTTCTACTTCCAACTCATCGATTATGCCAGACCATATGCGTGCGTACTAATGTGTGCGGCTGTTCTCCTGATCAAACATTTCAAAGAGATAGATAAAGCCGGTTAGAATGATGACCAAGAGAAGATATGGTTATCTTCATCGTCGCTCCCGGCATCGGTCCCGGCTTGGGCTGATGACGGGACAGTCAAGGGCATGAGGTTGTAGTACCGTCTTTCCGACCACCGAACAGCGAACGAGAACCTCTCATCCGACCTGATTCTCGCAACCAAGCCGAACATTTCCTCCTCTCCATCATTACTTGCCTACAACCTCGATCCCCGCCCCATCCTACTCACCTCCGAACCCTAACAACAACAACGCATTCCCACCCCATCCCCCCAACACCCTCCATCCTCTCCTCCTCCCAAACCTCAACGTCCTCCGCGAATGGCTCAAGCGCACCCCGGAAATCATCCCAATCCATCCGCGGACCGATATACACCACCTTCTCCACGGCCCCTTTCGCGCTGGAAGCAGCAAAAGCCTCCATATACTTCCTCACAAGCGCAACCTGCTTCGGATACACAAACATCCACGCCTTTGCATCCCTCGCAGCTGGGTCGAGGGCCCATGTCCCTGGCACGGTACGGTGGTTGGCGTGGTATTTATTTGGGCTTGGGGCGATTTCGATGCTGGTTAGGTTGAGCGACCGATGTGCATCCTGAGAACCCGGAGGAGCACCAGAAGCCAGGGGATCTTGGTCCTGGGACTCGGCGAGAGAGTCCAGCAGAGCCTCAACAAGCCCTGTCCCACTACCAATCGAGAGCGTAAGGTCCGGCGCGGGCGGTAGTTGTGCGTGTAGGGCTTTGATGAGAGGGAGGGAGAGGGTTAGGCAGGAATCTGGGTGGCGTTGGGGCTGGTTTGTGAGGATTGGGAGGGGCGCGGGTGTGAAGTTTGATGAAGGCTCTTCATCTTCGAGGAGGTCTTCATAGTCGGGACCCTCGGGGTTGGCCAGCACAGCATCGTTGGCTTCATGTCGGGTGGTGGCCATTTCGAGTTATTGAGGGTGCGGGTGAAGTAAACGGGGGTTAAAGCCGGAGGGGTACGGAGCACATCGACCGGGTCTGCAAGCTTCGATGCACCCGTGCTGCACGTCAGTTAAAACGGCCCCACCAAATCACGGATCCACCAAACCTTACCTTAATTCTTAGTCCCGGCCCTCCTTCCGGAGCTGATGGAATATAATTATCACGTTCGACCTCACATTAAATGCAGTGTAGGCACAGTGGAATTTCCGTGCGTGCCCACCGTATCGCAAAATTTCCCTCAAAAGTCGGATCCAGTTTACGTCTACTTTTGCCAGTTCAGCCTAAGAAAACCACGTTATATATAGAGGGGGGGAAAAAGAGTTCACCACCGGTGTGGCTACATCTCTGGTGCTCATGCTGGGATTCGAACTCGGGTACTCGCTAAGCCTGTCGTCGAGTAGGCTGGCGGGCGTTGATTGTTGACCTTAGACCACTCCACCACCCAGCCAGTTTGACCTGACCCGTCGACCTAGATGGGCGCCTCCTGGCTGGTGACAGGAATGAGGTTGAAGGTACCTATATACCCTCAGTCCGTCGTGTATTCCCAAGTGTGAATACCACGTTCCTGATTCGCTACAACATTCACACTAGCACCCAAGATCAATATCCATTTCAATAAAATATGTATTGCTTAGAACAAACAAGCTAATGCGACAAAGCTCCGGAGGACCAGACACGGGTCCCAACTCCAAGTCGCGACTTAGACTCGCGAGAATGATGCAAACCCAGAACCGTAGCCACTAATCCAGTTTACAACTATAGAATGTACACTTTCCTTTCTCTCTTTTCCTGTCATCTCTCTGAGTGGATGCTGTGGACGAGGATCATCATCTCAGTCTTACACCTAGACGGCACTGTATCCGCCTCGGCCACCGCTGGTGTTCACGGTGTTGAGCACGTTCCTAGTCCAATCCTTCACCAAGTAGGGGATATCGCGAATGGTGTCTCCGTGCGGTAGAAGATCCCAGCCCCTAGCGCCGTATCGGTTGTAGTTCAGCCACGAGCCGAAGATGAGGTATGCGGCGATACCGAGGAAGGCCCTGCAGAAGAAGCAATGATTAGCCAACGCGCCCAAAGGAAACAGCACGTAGATCCATCAAACTCACAAGACAAAGAGCCAGGTGAAGAAGCCCCAGTGGCTGCTCGTGTCACCACCACCACTGCCACCCTCCGCAGGCGGCTTACCGTACGCGTCCTCGCACGCGTACTTGGTATGCCACGTCAACCTCAGCACATCCATGTCGTTCTTCTCGCTGGGACCGTAGCTGTTCCAGATCAAAGCCGTCCCATTCATCACAATCTGCTTCTCGTCGGGCGAAGGTCCGTCATCTTCACCCTCCTTGCCCTCCTCGCGCGCCCTGAATTGGCTGCCGTCGTACTGGTCCTCGGGCTTGACCTCTCCCTCGAGACCCGTCCTGTCGCGATCGCAGAGGAACTCGATAATGGCCTTTTGGTTCCTGCCGTTCTTACCCAGCGGGTACGAGCCTCCGTTGAGGATCAGGCGGACGCCCTCCTTCTTCGCGTCCGAGTTGGAGTCGCTCGACTTGAGGCGTTCTGCTGTGGCGTCCAGTTTGCTTCCGCCGTGGTCGCCCAGCTCGCCGGCAATAGGTATCACTTTCTCGACTTCGTCCTTCTTGTCGCCTGGATGAATGTTGCGTTCAATGGCACATACTGTCCAGACACGTTAGCTATGTCCTATTCGAGCTTGCTAGCCTTCAATCATTCAACTACTTCGCAGGCAACATACCTCTTGTAAAGCTAGGGCATTGCTCCTCCTTCTTGACGTCTCCTTTGCGCTTCAGAGGAGCACAGATATCAACGGTATAAGATGTGTTGGTGAACGTGGGTGGATGCCACTGGCTGGTCACGACGCTGTGCGGTCCGCCTAGCGCCTCGAGGTTGAATGAGACGTCGTCGACTCGGATGTGTTTGCAATCGAGCATCGCTGCCGCAGGCAGAGGTGCCAACAGCAGTGCCAGCACAAAGGCTCCTTCGGCCCGCGGTAGTCGAGGAAAATGCATCGCGGGAGAGCCGGCCAAGCGTTTCTCTCGGGGATGGAAACGGGGGACCGTCTGAGCTTCGATTGGGGGTTTCGGGGGAGGCGGATCTGCTGGGGGCTATCCGCACACAGATCAAGATGGGAAAAGCTTAGCAAGCAGAGCTCCTGCAAGATTGCGTAAAGTAAGGTATTGAGAGGAAAAAAGGGGGGACAGGTAGAAAGAAGAAGTTTTAGTAACGTAATGAATGTGGTTCTGGACGCTGGGCAGGCAACAGAAAACGGGCAGGTCACGGCGTGTCGTTCATGTGGCTTGGGAGACCGAAGCAAGTGGACTGTGGCAGCGGGTGGATGACCTCGTTTTGGCTGCTGCTGGGAGAATGGGACCTGACCGTATTGGCCAGGCGGCATTTAGCTCGTTGCATCATCGTCATGCCGAAGATCTAGCGAATCACGTGCAGCACCATGTACCTAAACGCGTGGGTCGCTGGGGGAAGTGGACAATGAGCACGGATCTGGCCGCACTGTCATCGGTCTGGCTGACATAAGCATCAGATCCCCAATCTCACCTTGCCTCCTCACCTTGGCACATCTTGGCACACCTCGGCTACACCTCAGCTCACCTCAGAGATCCATCGGATCTCAGGTATCAGTCCATACATACCCCCACTCAGCTTCGTCGAGTTGAACAGCTTGGCGGTCCCAAAATCACTCATCACCAGCAGGCACTGGAGCATGATAAACTGGTTTGATACTCTGTACATCAAATGATACATGAGCTCGCTTCCGCAGAGCCTTGAGCTGCTCTGGTGGTATGCACCATTCCGTTCCCTCCTCCATGACCCGTGAAAAGCAATTGCCGTCCATCCCTAACCGCACCTCGAAGGATAAGGTAAGTACGCCTTCGTAGGGGTATATAAGACCATGAGAGATCAAACAGCCAATCCGTCCCTGAAGTCCCCAGACGCCAAAGTACCGTAAAAGACGCTCACAACCCGTTCCGTCCAAACCGTAGTCTCCTAATCATTCGTCCCGCCCCCTCAACTTGCCCACAATGTTATTGTTGATCCGTAGGGTGATCTCGGAAGGCGTGTTCCGCATAAATCCGACTCGAGCGGCAACGGCGATTCCCATTCACATGCTGATGCGATTGGTGACGGCATGCATGGCGTGTGTTCATACGCCGTATGAGAGTCGCTGGTCCCAGTGTCGGGGCCGGAACCGGGCCAGTCCTACATCCCAGGCCAGTCCTACATGCCGTGAGGTCCCATCATACCGCCCATGCCCTGCATCTGTTGTTGTTGCTGCTGCTGTTGCTGCTGCTGCATCATAACTTGATGTGCCCTACGCTGGGCAAGGACACTCTGAATCTGGTTTTTGGCCTCCATCATACAGTTTCTCTTGAAGGCCTCCAGCTGCTCCGGCGGGATGTTCTCAACGGCACCACCCCACTTGGCAGCAAGATTGGCGATCTGCTTGTTGTAGATCGCTTGCCCTTGCAGCTTAACTTGGTTCGTCAATGCGTTGTTATTGTTCATTGCTTGCTGCTGCTGCATCTGCATCATGGCCTGCATGTTCATGTTCTGGCCATTCATCATGTTCTGACCGCCGCCGGCCATCTGGCGCTGCATCGGGTTGCTCATTTGCGCCTGGATTTGCGCTTGAATTTGTGCTTGCATTTGCGGCGTCATTTGGCCGCCGTTCATCTGGTTGGCGCCCATCTGGCTAAGCTGCTGAGCGTATCTCTGCGCCAGCTGCTGGTTCATCATGTTGCTCATGTTGCCACCCATATTGCCGCGCTGTTGTTGCTGCTGTTGTTGCTGCATCATGAGTCTGTGTTGCATCTGTTGCTGCATGTACTGTTGTTGCTGCGGCGTCATTTGCTGGGGGTTCATGTTGCCATTCATAATGTTGCCCATGCCATTTTGCATCGCGGCAGCCATTTGCTGTTGCTGAATGGCGCGTTGTTGTTGGGCAACCTGTGCGGCAATCATATTAGGGTTATGCCCGGTTTGTGGCATGGCACCCGGAGTACCCATCATGACGTGCTGGCCCATTTGAGAGTTGGACTGCATCATGTTGGGAGGCGGGCTTGCCTGGTTCATACGAGGCGTTGCAGCGACTGCTGGGCGAGGCACGGGCGTTCCCTGCATGTTTGGCGTACCGTGCTGTATGCGCGGGGTGGCGGCCTGGTGACTCTGCTGGCTGGCGCGAGCAGACATGCTGTGTGCCATCGGGACTCCACCAACGTTGGGGGGATGGCCTTGAACGGCTGATGGTGGGCGTGGCGGACTGTTGGCCATTTGAGAGTTATTCTGCTGCATAGGCACAGCGCCGGGCATAGGAGATGACATGCTGTGGGGTGTGCCCTGTCTGACGACGGGAGACACAGGCGGCTGTGATGCTTGAGAGAAGCGTGCCTGGGTTTGAGCCGGAACGCCATTTGGCATGGCACCAGATGTGCCGTTTGGCATAGCAACGTTCGCCTGCTGCTGTTGCTGTTGCTGTTGCTGCTGCTGTTGTTGTTGCTGTGCCAGGGTTGCCGCTGCGTTTTGATTGTTTTGGGCGGCTTGGTTCGCAGCAGCCTGGGCAGCCATAGCCCGTCTCTGGGCCTCTCTCTGCTGTTGTTCTTGGCGAGCTTTGAGTTCCTGGGCCATTTGATGTTCGCGCCGCATCTTCTCTTGCTCGGCCTGGCGCTGTGCCGCAATGACTGCTTGCTGCTCTTGCATCTGTTTTTGCTTCTCTTGTGCAAGCTGGCGTTCCTTCGCAGCCGCCTCGACTTTCTCTTGCTCCTTCCTCTCCTCGTGCTCTCTTTTAATGTCGGCGATGACCTTGAAACGCTCGAACCTTGGCTCGAATGTGGACACAGCAGCCTGGCCTTCTTTGTCCGCTCCGTTGGCGCCACCTTGCGCGCCATTGGCAGCCGATGAAAGACGCTCGTCCAAGATAAGCATGTATCTTTCTTGTCCTGCTGCCGCAGCCTCGTCGGCAGCCATCTCTGCGACGGTTCTCTTCCGGGTCTTGGGTTGAGGAGGCGAATCCGAATGTTGGGGATGTGCCAACGCATCGAGCAAAGCAATAGTTTCCTCGGTATCCCGAGTTGGCTCCAGAAATAGCGGAGCGTTGGTCGCAAGCAAGATCTGTGATTCTGCTTGGTATATGTTGCTTGCATCAAGCTCCATGCGCTCGCGCTTCTGCTTCTTGGCGGGAGGAGGCATGCTGCCTGCAGTAGGGGTTGGAGGCAGCATAGTAATCGGCGTTGACGGAGGTACAAGGCCAGTGCCGTCCACGTTTCCTGTCGCGCCTCGGGGTGTTGCAGCCTTTATCATCAGGTCTGCCTGAAGACTTTCAGGCGTAGGGTGCAGAACAACAGTGAAAGTCTTCGGCTTTGAGGGTGTCTTGCTCTTTTGGCCTTCACCAGGCAGACTAGGCGCCGGCATGCTCTGCTTATCCTTCTCCTCTGTGGTCTTGGGTTTCGTGTCCTCCTGCGTAGCGGATGCAGCATCGGGCTGCCCACCGAGGGACTCTTTGGGATACGGAACGTATGGTGAAGGGACGATATACGGGTTGTGGTTGTGAATCGAGGAAGGCACAACCTTGCTCGAGGCCGACGTCGGTCGCTGGACTTCCTTAGATTGTGCGACAGACTTGTGATCGTGCACCTGTACAATCAAGCATCCCTCGTAGAAAGGGACACCCGCCTCTGAGAAGTATTCGATGAGATCGTGAGGTACGGTACGCTCCCGCAAGTGCTCCAAGAACAACCGCATCGGAGATTTGTATGGGAAGATGCCATCTTGCTGATCGAACCGGAAATGCGTTGCGTGCATGTGTACGACGAGAGAAGGTGCGTTGCCTGCGAACTTCTTCAGGATGTATTCATCCGTTACAACTATAACCTGTCAGCATTGCGATTTTTGATGATTGCGACGAGTCCACAATCAACTAACCGTATGGTAACGGTTCCGATGGCTGGGCGGCTGCCATATCGCCGGCGAGTGAAGCCGACCGGAGTCCCACGCTGTTCCTAGAAATGCGACTGCCTTGGGCTGACTGTTCGCGGCGCGTGCGATTGATAGGCCGCGCTGATTGCGGATTCGCACCATTCGTTGTCGCAGAGTTCGGGGGCTTCTTTGTCGACATTGAAGGCGATGGCGATGATCGGATAGAGCTCGCTCCATTGGTTTGGATGCCAGGGGGCACAGGACGCTTAATCTTGGACGCGACAGAAGGCGGCTGGATGGCCGTCACGACTGGCGCCATTTTTGCCGGATGGGGCGGCTACCGGAGCGCAACAGGCCAGAGATGGCGTCGCGAGGCTATTCTCCCACTGTCGAATGATGCCCGGAGTTGTGTTACAGAGCAATCATTGAATGAGATATTCGGCTCGTCGATCGCGATGGAGTTCGTTACGGGGGTGGTCGAGTGGATGATGCGCGTTGACAAATCGGGTGACGTCGACGTGGAGCAGGGTAATTGATGTCGAATGCGCGGTCGCAGTTGTATCGGATGTATCCTCGGCGGATGATCAAAAGGCAGAGAAGTTAAAATTCAGAAAGAAGACGATCGGAAAGACGCACAACAGCCCAGAGGGATGGATTCCAAGGCGTGTGGGGTTGGGATGTAGTCAGGCTTCCGCGAGAGTCGGAGAAAGGTCCAAGGAGGAGCCGCCGCAAGTCTCCGAGACGGGGACGCGGGCGTGGAGCAAAGCAGAGCCTCAGGCAAAACCCCGGATGGGGACACGGACCACCATGCTGGTACAGTGT
Organism: Colletotrichum phormii; assembly: GCF_030913505.1. NCBI lineage: Eukaryota > Fungi > Ascomycota > Sordariomycetes > Glomerellales > Glomerellaceae > Colletotrichum > Colletotrichum phormii. The sequence continues at coordinate 315,528 of NW_026851476.1, forward strand.
ACAAACGGTACGTACTCCAGCATCCCAAAAGGTGAATATCAGACCTTCAGATATTCTTCAAATTTGTCCAAATAGTGAATTAGAGGCTCAAGCAAACAGGGTGTAGAGTTTTTGGTTGTTGTCCTTGAATATTTATGTGGCTTAAACAAGATTTAAACTCACTGGAACACCTCTACCCTCATACTTAAGTCATGAGGAATTATTCTGCTCTTTTCTTTCACTTATTGTTCATATCAATGAGAAATTGAACTAGTTATGCTATCAGGTTTTTCATAGTTTGAGCACCCTTCGATCGAGTAATCTCCAAAGTTGATTTCACATGATAAGGTAGCTTAGGTACAAGGACGAAGAGAGATAGTTTTCAAGTAGAGGTCAAGCTGGCGTGACATACTACGGTGAACACGGCACAATTGATACTTCAGATAAGTCATTGGAGTAATTCACTGTTATAATAATTCATCTCGCGCCGCAACGGTTGATTACCTATCTGCTCATGAAAACGTTACATGATATCTCGTGGTATATACCAATCCAATAAAAACACACACATTTCATACCCGTCCCATCCTCCCATGCCATCAAATTCTCCTTATTGGAAGTCTACGTTTATACAGTGGAGAGAGTATTTACTCCTTGCCCTGAACACGGCGGGCCCAGTCGTCATGGACCCGCATGCCGTCAACGACGACAACTCCCCGGCCACGCCCAACGCGGTCCGATCGCTGCCACCACTTTTCTTCCTTGCCAGGCCTCTCTGCCTCTGACTCGCTATCAGCGAGGCCACCACCACCACCCTCGGCACCCACGACAAGAATGATGTCGTGGCGCAGCCAAGTCTGGAGGTTGGAAACCATGGCTCCGTTATCACCTGCCAGAGACTCCTGAAGGTAGATGATCTCGGGCTGCAGGTGGCGGAGGATATGCGTGTGCCCATTGGCCGTGGTGAAAGGCATCACCATGGTCTCCTTTTCAACCAAAGCCAATGCCTGGGAGTAAACGGCATTGAAGGCTGGGTTTGCAGGCGATGGATTCATCAGAGGACTCTTGGATGACTCTTCACCAGGCGTCTGGGCTTGATGGTGCTCAATGTTAGAGAAGGACGAGCTCAACGACGGTGGCGGAAGGTTACTGGTAGATTCGCCCGCCGTGTCTTTCAGACCCGGCGCATAAATCAAAACAAAGAGCTTGACATCGTTGAAGTTGGTGTAGCGCGGGATGTGCGACAAGATGGACTACAGGAGTGTTAGCGCGGCGCTTCGGAAGTCATGCCAAGGAGGGGAGAGAGGGGCTTACGGCGTGTTCATGGAATCCATCTTCGTCAAAGTCGTCACCGTGGCTATCCGCAGATACTACAATGGCAACAGTCCTACGTCGTTTGCTGGGGTCTCTGGGCCCGGAAGATCGTTCTTTTCTGGCATCCGCTTCTTCGGACCATGTCTCATGGTCAGCGTACGCGTTCTTGTCCTCTTCCCTGATGGCGGCCAAAGCCCTACCGGCTGCAGCGCCGGCGGCGGCGAAACCAGCAGTTACCGTCTTCCCGGCTGCGTCAAGGAACTGCTGGGGGCTGGGTGTGCGCCTCAATGCGCCAGACATCCTCGCTCCCAATCCATCCCCAGATGCATCTCGGGGCCCCTCGGCCGTGCCGTATGTTTCGGTTCCGACGTTGCTGGGCGGAGGTTTGGGTCCTCTTGAAGTGCCGTACGCAGGATTGTCGCCATAGTTTGCATTGTCGTAGTCGAGGTCGGGGTATTGCTCGTTCTCGGGCGTGTCATCCTCATCTTTGCGCTGACTCCATACCCACGCTGCGAGACCGACTGTCGCAACAGTCACAGTGACCGCAAGCGGTACCCAATGGCTCCAAACCCCTCGCCTCCGAGAATTCTGATCGTTGGGCCACGACATTTAGTTGGATGCAACCATTGCACTTAGGCACGTAGCCTAGGTATTATAGATATGGGTTTGCGTTGATATACTCGAGCTTGTCGAGCTTCGTCAACCGATTCGGGCGGTCGCGTGGGCGGTTGGGCTGACTTTGTCTGTGAATTCGCCAATGGTATCGCAATCGCCAATGTTGCGTCGTGATCCGGCTCTTAATGTTGTCAAGAGACAGGAAATCGCAAATGGGGGGGTGGGCTATAGATCACCCACTTGTCGCGAGCTCGGGTGGCTGGTCTTGGGGGAACATCAACATGGGGGGAATTGGATGGGCAAGGAGCTAAGCCCCAGGGGATCCCGAGGTTGGCCGTGTTGCCATTGGTTGCCGGGCCAAAATCTCTCACCTTGGCTGACAGGCGGGAAGGCAGGTGAGCGGCCGGACCGAGGATGTGCCGACAATCACGTGCATCATCCCACCTTGATGCGCGACGTCAATAGTGGGTCCCTGTCAATCGATTAGCGTCGCGGGTCGTTTTTTGGCGATGACTCCTTCAGCGCGCATACAAAAATATCCAAGAAAAGGGTTATTGAACCGGCATTGGTGTGGGCAACACAGAACCTAAGCTTCGACTAGGCCCAGGACGATAAATTGTCGTATCGTACATCTCGCCAGCCCGGTATCTACGCTCTCGCACCCCGGCGTCTCTCGCTGCAGCCACTTGTCGCAAACGGAATACCCCGCCAAAATCACCTCGAGATGCCCCACGCTGTGTCGATGCCCTCACCAGGGCTCCAAGCCTTGGTCCTTTGCGGCCCGGGATCTTCATTTCCGACTTTCACTTCGAATCCCGATGAGAACCCCAAGGCACTCTTGCCCATCGCAAACAGGCCTATGGTCTGGTATCCCGTCGATTTCTGCTATCGTATGGGCATCACAAGTAAGTGCCTGGTCTGCAGTCATTGGTGGCTCAATATGGGCACCCACAGGAAACATTGGCGATGGAATTGATGAGGCTGACTATCCCAGACATTACTCTTATCTGCCCGGCATCTGCAGAAGCAGCAATCACAACTGCCCTGAACACCAACCCTTATTTGACAGGACTTCCCCTGCCTAGACCAGACATCCTCGCGCCCAAGGATCTGGATCAAACTACAGGCACGGCTGAGATTCTACGCCTGCCTGAGGTCAAGGAACTCGTCAAGTCAGACTTTGTCGTTCTTCCCTGCGACCTCATCTGCGAGGTTGCCGGCGAGAAGCTTCTACAGGCATGGATGGTCAAGGGCGCAAGCATGTCAGACCTCCTGAGCGCCGCAAAGTTTTCAGGAAACAAACAGAGCCCCTTCAGCGGCGGCTTGGGCGTTTGGTACGAGACGAAGACAGCAACCCCGGTAAAAGGCGAGGAGACAGACTTCATCGCCGTAACACCGTCCACTCCCTCCGCCGTCGCCCCCCCTAAGGGATCTTTACTCCCTAACCTGTCCAACCTGGTCACGTCCATACCCACAGACTCGTTGAAGGATGCCATGGAGACGCGGAGAGGCTTTGCTGTCCGCCATGGCCTTCTGCGGAGTCATCCTCGAATGAAAATGCTCACGACGCACAGAGATGCGCATTTGTACATTCTACCGAGATGGATCATGGACTTTGTTGAAAAGAATGACCGCTTGGAAAATATTGGCGAAGATGTCATTGGCTGGTGGGCCAAGGCAACCTGGCAAAAAGGCCTTGCGGAAAAGCTTCAACTGGACGAGGTTCTGCGTAAGGAAGACGCAGACGACAGTGACGACGACAGTTCACTGCAGGAGAGCACCTCGTCGCCTCAAGATGACGACCCTGAAGAGCTGCGACCTAGTAGAGGTCTCGACGACAACGCTTTCGATGGAAACGACTTTGACGGCACAAATTCCCAGGGAGCGCTTAAGGTGCCTCCGATTATCGCCTACGTACATCCTTCTGGAGCCGATGCACCGATGATACGCCGCGTGGACACAGCTCAACTACTCCTGAACGTATCACTACAGCTTGCCAAGGTCCCCTCTGTGGAGGAGACTGGCAGCGAGGCAGCATCCCCTTTCGCACACGCCAAGAAGGTGGCATATCCGGAGGGTGTCAAGGGCCGAACTACAATCACAAAGGCCGACAGCTTGGTCGGAGAGAACGTCACAGTAGAAGAAAAGGTGTCCGTCAAAGAGTCCGTCGTCGGAGCCGGCTGTCAGCTCAATGAGGGTGCCAAATTGCTGCAGTGCCTGTTGATGGAAGGCGCCGTGGTGGGCAAGAACTGCAAGCTTACGAGATGCATTCTTGGCAAGCGTTGTGTCATTGGGGATAATTCAGTCCTGACAAACGTCGAGGTTCAGGAGAACTTGCTTGTTGAGGCCAGGAGTAAGTCTGATCCATGTCCCACATAATACGTAATGATAGCTAACACTGCTCTAGCTGAGGAGAAGGACACGAAACTCATGAGTTCCGATGGCTTGGAGGCCACCGAAGAGGAGATGCAGGGAGTGCTGGAAGACATGGACAACGAGATCATGGCCCAGAACGAGGAGGCAGTGGAATAGACTTCAGGCATTTGTTCGCCGATTATGCTTCGCTGCAATTCTGGACCGAACCCCTTTGCTGAATTTTCTCCCGTGATTCATCATATTTTACCCTGCGCTGACCTTGGAGCCACTCTAGAATATCACATACGCTACCCGGAAGAGCTGATAGTATTGGAACCGAGAACTTTGTACTAGCCACCATGAAGGATGAGCCAATGTTCACTAGGCCGAACCCGCGGATGAGGAACGGACGAGGTGGACAACTGCCGGCAATGCGGGATCCCCGATAAAGTCCGGAGGCGAAACGACGAACAATCAGCACTCGAGGGCAATCCGACGTCTTAGTCGAACTCTACTTCAGGTCCGGTGGGAACGGGGGATCCATCAGATACCTCGGGGAAGCTGGACAGCAATCCGGTAGACATAGAGCAGAATCGCGACGGCGGGCTGGAAGAGCAAAGCTACCGCGGAACCTACGGGAGCCAAAAACCGCTCTCACGCGTAATGAACGAAGTGGAACCTCGCCCGCCTGGTCCACGACAATGGCATTCCTGAAGCTCGTGTAAGCCCCCCAAAAGCTCTAGCCAGCTCGTCAGGGGCGATTGTCTTGGAAGCTTCTGGCTCGATTGGGAATTCCTGAGGGGGTCGAGGGGCATTCTAGTAGGTCTTGTTCAGCAAGCAGAGAGGCGAAAGAGGCTTTTGTAGTGGCCTGACTGCAGTAGCACGTGTAAACTAGGGAGCTGGTGAGCCTTTCCAAAAGGCACGAAGTGGAACGACTTTCTCGTGGGACACGATGGGACATCAGACGAAGGTTGCCAATAGCTTACAGAAACTACGGAAGAGCGTCCGAAAACCCCTCAATCGGAACGGTCCAAGGTAATGGTTTCATCCCCAGAGTTTCCTCTCTCCTCCCGGAAAGCTGCAGAAGAGGGCGCAATCCCGAAGAAACCTTCCCCCTTGATCTCCTAACGCCGGGCATGGTGGCCGAGCTATTTGCCCATAACCTCTTTCCTACGATGTACGCCAGGGGCAAGAGACATCCACACACACACTCACACGCAGAGAGAGAGAGAGCGCGACGAGAGTGAGAGATGGACTCCGGGGAGGGCCTCTGTAGAATCAGCCCATCTGCCAGGGGCAAACTGACTCTGCAAGGATCACCAATATTGGGGCCACTCGAGAGGCCCGAGGAGAGACATTCAGCAGATGATGCTACGGTCTAAGCGGGCCTAGCGCGTACCTCGATGTCGATATCGGGAATTTGTCCTACTGCTGATGGTACTTTGAGAAAGTGACAGGTCACAAAAACCCTCGGAACATTGTCATTTGCTCGTCCCAAGTTGGTGGGATAGGCACTTCGCCGAACAAACCTACCTGGCCTTGTCCCCGAATGCTCAAGGGGGGTCGAAGATGTGGGCAACGATGTGGGCAGCAGTCCATTGAGTGTGAGAGAGTGAGGGGCCAAGGGCAGCGATGATGGGACTCTAGTGTAGCATCTGCATCGCAAGTGCCTTGTGGTAGTACAGAGATCGATTTTGAGTCCAGGCTAGCGGGGTTCAAGCCGAACCAGACGACGGCGGCGGCGGGCGAATGTGGGCAAAAAAGAGGGGTCCAGGGCAAGAGAGACTTGATAGTGACGGAGAGAGATAGAGCTAGAATGTCCATAGAGACAGAAAGAGGGTGGACGAGCGAGACCGACGGCCCAGCTCCGGCCAGGAACGCGGGTTACGCGGGCCACGATGGTGAGACTCCAAAACTGCGTCGCTCGCGCGAGAGTTGTTGCGTTCCTCGTGGGAAGTCGTGGCAAAGCAGAGACTTCTTTTCCTTTCTCTTGCCTTATTTTGGAGTTTGGAAACAATGGGAGAAACCTGCCCACGCGTCATGATTGGGGGCGGGCGTTTCTCACACATAACAAGGAAAGGGGGCCAACGTGAGCATTCCTCTCGCGTGTGCCAAGAACAAGAAAAGTAAATAAAATTTTGCTGCGTAGATGTATGGGTGCGTGTGTGTGGGTGAGGTTTGAAGCCTCACACAAGACTTCTCTCTCTTGCAAGGCCAACGCCAACGCCAAAAAAAAAAAAAAAAAAAAAAAAAAAAAAAAGACAGGTCTCGTTTGACACGCGTTGTGGGAACTCGACTGCGTCTACGAGACTACGAGGAGAGCAAAAAAGAGGAGCATCTTAGACCACCGAGGCGGCGAAAGCCGCAGAGAGACAGAGACAGATAGACCTTGTGGAAAGTCAATTCGTTTGAACCGGTAGTCTTGTGTCACTTTTTCCTGTCTCCTCCTCTCTGTCCCATTCTCTCTTGTGTGGTGGACTAACGGCCGAAGGTTGCTAGACTGCCCTTTTTCTCCTTGGCCCGCCGCCTGGTTCAAGGGACACGAAACATGGGCCACTAACGTTGGAGGCGCGGATGGGGTCTTTTTAATCATGGAATCTGAGAAAAAAGAAGAGAGAGAGACTGAGAGATGTCGGTGGCACCTGGAGACACCTGGAGCTGGAACTTCAAGGAAGGAGGCTTATTGATGTGTGTGGCCGACTAAGAGCCGCGCGGGGGAACTAACACAAGCGTACGGATACTGGATAGAGATGTCGATGATGCGAATCGAGTTAGACGTAATGGTAGCACTGGGATAGTCACGGGCTGAACGGCGTGCGGGATGGGAAATCCGAAAGAGAGAGAGGTGAGCGAGAAAGAGGTGAGAAGGAAAGAGTACGATGAGCATGGCATGGGGGGAGGGAAGCGGGACATGGGCTACCATGTTCACCTGAGCGACAGTCTCGGGTTCGGCAGCTTGACGTCGATCACGGATGTGGGCGAACTGACTGCAGCTCGACAGGGGGGATGGGGGAGGCCAAAGTGGGTAAATAGTGACAGATTCTCTTTGCTTGGCGATATCCATACGGGATATTCAGCATTTAGCATATGCGATGCGTGCTGGGAGAGAACAGGATTTGCCCATCCTCCATCCTCGCCGGCCGGCTACTGGAACTGGCCAGGCACACTCCATATGGAGACACTACGGATACCTATCCACAAAGGATTTGACGACCGAGAAAAGAGACACACGGACGAGACGGCAGGCGCACGGATTCTCGGGTGCCTGAGTTGAACTTGGATGGGGGATGGGGGCGCGCGAGGCTGTTCAGCGGGGATCCCTTCGGACGGCGGCGCGCCAAGTAGCGCGTGTTGTTTAGACGCGATTTCTTATTTTGCTAACGCTGAGCAGATGCCGACGACGCTAGCAGTTTCTGATAGTTTGCCTGCCCTTTGGCTCGTGGCTGGTCAACATGGACGATGTTTTGAAGGGGTCCTTCGTCTGATTTCTATTTCGCGTTTCTCTGTCTCTTGAACCAGTCTGTATCAGTATGGCGTCCGTCCTGGCGTTCCCGGGTCTAAGGACCGGAGGGAAGCCTCAAGCATCGGAGACTAAGGTTGGCCGACAGGTTATGGCTCGTCCCAGGAATCGGAGGACTTGCAGCAAGCGTGCAGCAGCGCCGGGGACCAGCCCAGGCAGAAAGACTGAAGGACGTCTAGACAGACGTAGACAGCGGCACAGCCAGCCCCAGGCGGCGAGCCGGCGAGCCACCACAGACGGGAGTTCTAAGTTGTTGATAGGCTAGAGAGGGGTGGCGTAGAGCATCTCGCCGGGTCCCTTAGGGCGTGGGCAAGATGAGAATGATGGTCGACATGGGTCCTGGATGAGAGAAAGAGACATAGATACTCCGTACACTGAACAAGAGAGAGAGAGAGAGAGAATATGGTGACGATGAATATGATGGAGAGGGGGTGTGGATGATGGGTGTGGGTTGGTTACTGATGAGCCGCCCTGCCCTTGTCAATGATCTTTGGGGGTCTAAACATGGATGGTCAATGGTGTCTGAATCCATCCCCGCTTTTCCTTTCAAGCGTGCTGCGTGCCTTGATCGCAGCCCTTGTTCATGGCTTTATGGGAAGGGCTGTCCAGGGTCCCCGTCATCTTCCCATTGTGTCGAGGCTTATGAATGGGGGAAGACTTGGGACTCGGCAAGAGGGGAGGGCGTGAGTGAAGGATGGATGAGATGACATAAGCACTCAGTCACTCACACAATACCGCTTCAAAGGCTCTCTCTCACATGAGCTGGGAACCAATGAGGTGAGGGATCAACGGCAGGCATCTCGTCGATGAGTCTTGTCAATTGGCCGATCTGGTTGGTGGGCAGGCGGCAGGCCCATGTTCTGCCCGTTTTTCCCGTCGTGTGTGCGTGTTTCTGCCATTCTCCCGCCCATTCGCCAATTCAATCACCCTCCATCTTCCTGTCGCTCACTCTCTCACTCACACTACCTTTACGACACAGTGAGAGTGAGAGTGAGAGAGAGAGGCAGCAACACCGAAAGAGACGCTATCAAATCTCACATTGCCCAATGTTCAGCCCGTCGTTAACTTACGGTGCGGTCCTGACTCAAGCGACCCGAGTCGGACGATAACTTTCCATCGCTCCATCATTTTTCCCACCTTCTCCCTTCTCAACCTTTTCGCGGCTTGCCGTCTATCTCTTGCCAATGGCCTCTTTGCCTTGGTGCGCTTCTTCTCACACAACATTCCGGTCATTCTTACTCGTTTTGGTCCTCTCGCAGTTCTAGTCCCCTCTGGCTTGGAGTCCGTCTCCTTCAGAATCGCTTCATCTTTGCTTTTTGCACATCTCTCATCTGCATCGTCCCTGTTTCAGCGCCTCTTTTCCTCTCACCCACCACTATTTTCCATCATAACAGTGAGAGAGTACCTGGTAGGAAAGAGGTTGAGACCAACTAGCCATGCCGTACCAAGTCAAAATGTGCATGCATACCTTACGTCAGGTAAATCTTCTGCCAGTTTCACTGTGCGAGCTCCGTGTCAAGATGGCATGCGGACTTGACCGGGGTCCGCAGCGCCGGACTACTGGGTTTTTGCTTTTCTTACCTTTCTCTTCTTCCTTCGCGTCCTGCGGCCTGCTCTTCAGGCCTTCGTCACTTTTCACATTTCCTGTACTGTGTCTCAACTGCATCATACATCCTCCGTCGTCAGGAAGAGAGTGAGGAAGAGAGCCGATTGTTGCCCAAAGGTAGAAGAGCTTGCATCAGGGGGGGTAGAGGGGCGGCCTGTGCCTGGTGTCTCACACCACAGCTGGCCAAATTCTCGGCCAGTGAGTGTCGTACGTATCGAGTTATCAGTTCTTCCATTCCTTGACAGGCGTGTCTCCATTCCCCCAGGGTTACACACATTCAAACATACAGCCAGATGCTGAGAGACATACACGGCAGCCAACTACGTCTGGGCATCTCCACTCTTCCTCTCTCACTCTCGCGGCCTTCACACAGACAAACGCTTCCTCTTGTCTTCTCTGGAACCCCACCACCACCACCACCACCACTACCACTGCAGCTGTCTGTCCCGCTCGCCATGGGCTGCTTCCTGCCGCGGTGTCATGTACCTTTGATAGCTAGCCAGCTAGCAAGAGAAAAACCGGAGACGCGTTCTTGCTCTCACGTCTGACAATGGAGTCTTTCCGGCCTCCCTGCTTCTTTCCGACCTCACCAGTGGAAGTCTACCGGTTGTCTTGCAATGCTCGGACGTCCGCATCTGGAGATGGATACAGAGAAAGATAGAGCCATGTAGCCATGTCTCCGACCCAAGATTCAAGAGCGTGTGGGTTGCCAACATCCACCCTACCCCCCCTTGTCGTCCATCATCCTCACCCTTCACCAACCCGCGATCCTTGAATAAGCAGAAGCGGTTCATGCAGGTACTCTTTCTTCTTCGTCGAATCTGCCCCCGGTTGGTTCTCCGAGTCTCCAGCTGCCTGGCAGCAGTTCCTCCGTGGTCGACCCTGGTCAAAGTTGACTCGATCACTATGAATCCCCCCCCCAAGGACCAGGGTAATCCACACAAACTGCAACCTAAGATAGAGTAGGATTTGGTTGTCTGGGCTTGACGAATGGGTACTTTGATCATGATGTATCCGTATCCCAGCAGCCCCAAACTTGGACACGGCTGTGTACCCTGCCAGTTGCTCCAGATTTGGACTCTTTGCTTTCTCAACTCAGAACCCATGCAGACAGGCATAGCCCTGAGCCTGTCCTTCTAGCACTCTTTCACTCTCTCGCCTGCCATGCCGGAATCAAGAATCGTAGGCGACAAGAGAGCAACTGGCTCGAGCTTCTTTCTGGATCAACAGCTAAAGCCGCCCAGAGCACCGTACCTGGTTCAGCTTATCCATTGATCTGACACCTATATGTACGTGGGTCTGCGTTCATGGACCGGGCGATCGTCTCATTGTTTCTCAGGGACGACGAAACATACTGGACTGGACCCTCTTCTTCCCGCCGCGAGAAACACTCTTCTGCTCTAGACCCTCACCATCCTCTTGCCCGTCCATAGATCGGTGGATCCCGCGAAGGAGATTAGAGCCTCTCTCTCTCTCTCTGTCTCTGCCCTCCCCTCCTCCCCCACCACCACCACCATCACGTCTTCAAACTCCACGCCCATTCTTCCCACGCCTACACCCCCCGGCTGGGTTCTCGCAGCTCTCCCTCCCACGCTCCACTCCACCTCCACTATCACGTACTCAGACCTCGATACATTCCTATCTGGGGCTCTCTGTCTCTCCCAGCTGGTGTATTGATGACACTATTTTCCCATTTTGTGAGAATATACCTGTCCATCACTCTTTAGGGGCGTCATCTTCATCTCCGCCCCCCTCCGTCCCACGATATAATACTGCCTCGACTGCTCGTCTGTGGAACGTTTCCATTATCCCATCATTCTTCATCTTACTTTTAACCGGACAACTCGCTCCCTCTTCAGAAACGAATTCACCCCCTCTCTCGAACAACAGCGAGTAAGCAACAACAATCAACAACACTCTCACCTCACACAATGATGTCGCACTCGCACCTCTGGCAACAGGAGCAGGACCACTCCATTGAGGGAATCATGGAGTCCTTTGGTGGTCCCGAGACCAGCTTTAGCTTTGACGGTTCCATGAGCTGTGGGACTACAACACCAAGCTTCTCTGCCGCATCCTCTGTCTACGACCCCAACGGCCCCTTCACTCCTCGCTCTGGCCGCTCAACACCTCACGATCACAGCCAGTCCAGCATTGACTTCGACTCCTCCTTCTCCTCCCACAGCTCCTTCTCCTTCGACCATGCCCCATCACAAGATCCCAAGGGCTACTTCCCCAAGCCCGATGAGGTGAAGATCCAGATGCCCATGCAGTATGCCCCAACACATGTCACTCCCTCAAGGAGGCAGAGTGCAGGCTATGGCATGGAGCATCTCGACTACAACACAATGCTTCACGTAACCCTCAACTCCCACTGCATGCCCGGCATGTCCTCGCCTCACCCTCACCAGCAGCAACACCAGCACCAACAACATCACCACCACCACACAGAGCAATACTCGCTCCACCCGGAGCTGAGCTCATCACCCTTCGTGATGCCGACCCCTCACCGCGGCCTCCCGAGCTCCACGCCCAGCAACGCCCACATCTGGTCCTGCAGCAGCGAGAGCCCCATCATGATGTTCGGCAACGAGGCCACACCCTCAACGCCGCCCCTTCAGGCCATGCACGGCGGCAACAGCAGCGCCGTCAAGCGCGAGACCACAGACTCCCCCATCCCGCGCCTCACTCCACCCTCCGCGGCCGCCTATCACCACCGCCAGGACCCCAGGCGCAAGCTCTTCGCCGAGGTCCAGCGCAAGACCCTCGCTCTCCAGAAGAACCAGAATGACATGGAGGCCCTGCGACAACTGAGGTCGATCCAGGTCAACCAGGACGGCTCCGTCCTCGAGTGTGGCTCAATGAAGGTCCGTCACGTGGCGCCCAGGCGGGAGCGGTGCACATATCCCGACTGCACCAAGACTTTCAAGAGAAAGGAGCATCTCAAGCGACACTTCAAGGCGTAGGTTCCTCATCACTTGCAGCTTACACTTTCAACGGTTAACTAACACATCTTGTCTAGCACCCACGAGAAGGAAGTTGAGCTCTACACGTGCCCTGCAACAAATTGCAACCACGTGTTCAAGGAGCGCCGCGACAACTTCGTCTCCCATCTCCTCCTTCACAAGCAGGGCAAAAGCAGCAGGACGCCGTACAACGAAAAGGCCGCCAAGCTCTACGACGAGATGTGCCTGCAGAGCAAGAGCCGCAAGCGCGTCAAGACGGGCACCAGCTCAAGCCCCAGCAGTAGCGGCAGCAACAAGAACTGAGATGAGCCTTATTTGCCCATCTCACCTCTCTCGGCTGCTGCTGCTGCTGGAGTGAGACACCTCGAACCAGGGTGTTTACAGGACGTTTTTCTGGGGGCACTGGAGACTCGAGAGCCACTCCGGCCGAGAAAGAGGGGCAGAAGAAACGCCAAGTCGGGGATTTCCCATGGCGATAGGCTGCGTCGTCTGTTCCAAGACAATTCCCAGCATCGCACGCCACTTGTCTGCATGTCACTTCATCCTTGCAACATGCTGCAACAAACACAAATCTTTTCAACTTTCCAACCTGTAATAATTCTGTTGCACGAAAAATCACCCTTTTTTTGGGCGTACATTTGGCAAACCATTTGGGTGTACTTTTTGTCACTTTTGTTTCTACTTTACTTGTTTCTCTATTGTATGGATCAACCGGGAGAGGATGCTTTTGCTTATCAGAGAGACACTTGGAGCCTGCCTTACTGGAGGTTGTCAACATCCAGCAACCCGTCCTGCGCAACGACGTTACATGCATTTTTTTACGATTGCCGCGGAGAAATATCAACCCACACACACACACACACACACACACACACACACACACACACACTACAACCTATACACAAAAAACTCAAAAGATTTACATATATTCTTAACGATTAAAAAGACATCAAAAACGAAGTAGTATGAGTACCAACAAAAAATCCGGCGGGAGCGGTGGGGGAGAAATGGAGGATACCAAAGGGAGGATCCTGTCTCTGGCGCGAAAACTAGCAGTAGGGGATATCGGGAGGAGGCCAACTTTGTCTTACAACGGGGTTCAAACGGCGAAAAATGGGACTTGGAGGGGACTACTACTACTCTGTACTGAATAACACGGTTAAACACACTTGATTGGTTTGCGCAAGGATGAAAGAGATCACACATTGTTTCTACGATTAGATTGTCACACTACTATCATCTGTGAGAGAAAAAAGAAGATGGTTGAAAGAAACTCGATATTTCCCCCGGAGCGGGTCCATTGTCAGTGAAATCCATGGCACTTAACAGACTATTGTTGATACGAAGAAACAAAAAAAGCTGAAGTCCGAGAGCGACGCAGAGTAGGTAGGTGACAAGGTGTCAGCCGAAGTTCTATCACATCTCGTCTGCATGGCGTAGACTTGACAGGTTGTTGGGGAATCTCACCCCTTCAGCTACGTCTTGCATCTCCCCAATCTAGACTCAAAGGAGACAATTTTGCCCGTCAGAATCTTGGTACTGATGCATGCTACTGTAGGTGATATCTGATTTGGTTGAATGCTTGATCCTTCTTTCCCCCCGATCTGGTAGGATCATTTTCCTGGTGGTAAAAGTGGTCAACGCGTAACTATTGTAACAGCGTTGCAATCATCAAACTGACAACGACAACCTTCAGCTGAGGTGCCCTCTCGTCCCATTCTCGTCTCGGTAGGTGAGCTTGACGATCACCGTCCGGGCCACCAAGGATCCCCACTTCCAAACGCGCGTGTGTGGTCGAGGTTGCGCGGGTGGACCAGGGATCAAGAGCAAGGCACGGCCACAGCGAAGGCATGCTTGTCTCAGATTTTGGCGAAGTTCCTCTCTGTTGCGAGACTACTAGGTACCACCACTACTCTCTCTTGCTCAATCCGCCAAGGAAAACGTCAACAGAGGTGAGGGTAGGGGTCGGGATGGGGACGAACGTGCTTGATAGCTTTCCTGTCCCATGTCCATGTCCATGTCCATGTCCATGTCCATGTCCAGGGCCAGGGTCCAGGTGAACTCTCTTTCTTCCTTGTTGCCCTCTCAGGCTCTTCTCACGAGTCGCCCCATCATGACCTGGACTCATGGACGATCCGGGACGCGAGTCGAGAGCCGGAGCGGGCGGGGAGGAGAGGGGCAAACGGCGCGGTTCAGGCCGTCAGGGTTTTGGGGATATTCTGGCTAGATAGAGAGACTACGGATACTGGTCTACGGTTAGTTCATCGGCGTTGTGGTTAGTTCAACCGTAGTTCGAAATGCCCCATTCTACAGGCAAGCTTCCGTCATCAGGATTACGTCCCGCGCGAATCGGGATGATTGACGGGATCACGAAATAGGGTTGGTGGGAAAGCAGGGGCAAGAGGTTTACGAAAGTACCCATAACACTCGGTCCTGTGGTACAATGGCTCTGGAATCTAGGGGCCCCTTGGTAGGTTCGAGAGGGCGACGAACCGATGCAAATGATGGAACGGGCAGGGGTAGATGATCAGAGGCAGGGGGGCCAATCGACCAGGGGCGAAGGGGAGAGAGAAAGAGGAGAGGAGGAGAAGAGAGCAGGCTGACAGGGTCAAGAGCCGATGCCCGATGGGGCAGAAAAAAGGCTGGAGTTGGTGGTTTGGAGGCAGGCAAGGCAGGCCACCCCGGACAAAGAGACTACTGTAGCCTGTTAGGTAGTAGTAGCCAGAGTGCCTGGACGACGTGACATTAGACAGCCTGACAGGAGACTCCAAAGTGTAACCTCAGACGAGAGAAATCTCCGTCTGGCCTGTTTTGTTTCGAAACGTTGCCAGTCGTGGGAGCCTCGTGGTTGGTCGGGAAAGGCGGCCTGCCGTGTAACTATTCCCATGTGGTATTTTTCTTCCCTACGTGATGGAGATCGCTTTGATTGGCGATGAAAAGAGAGACGGGCCGAAGGCGCCTGCATGGCGATGAAAGACAAAAGCAACAAATTGAAATCAGGAACGCGGTGCTTCTGCTGTGCACGACTGCAAGAGAGCGAGGAAGTGGTATGGGGAATACCACAACTCAATCTCAGAGAGTGAGACGAGACTGAACACTGCTTTCTCAGTATTACGGGCGCAAAGCGTGTTTGATTAAGCAGTGCTGCAGTTGAACCACACAGACACACACACACACACACACACACACACACACACACACACACACACCCCCCGGAAATGCCTAGACCTAGGTGACCTTGTCCGAACGGCCGTTCCGGTGCAACACTGGTCGAGAGATGAGATGAGTCGAGGTTCGGGCTGATGGATGGGCAGCTGGGATTCCCAGGTCCAGATTGGTAGGGTGGTAGCGCATCCAGGCAGCCCAGTCAGGCTGGCCTGAGCGTCGGCATTCCGAGCCTGCGGCGACCCTGTCAAACCGTCGATCTTGACCATATTCTCGGGATATGGCAGGGGGGGTTCGTCACCCAGCGCTGTCGTCGTTCGGTGTCGTCGTCGTCGTCGTACAGGGAACCCTGCCAGGAGAGGTCTGGCGCTGCTGCTCCTGGTGCTACTGCTGCTCCTGGTGCTTGCTACTGCTGCAGTGCTGCTGCTGCTCTCGCACGGGATGGGATGTCAGTGTTCCACTGAAGATGCAAAATGTCCGCTGTCGGTGGGCAAGCTGCAGCAGGCCAGCATGCAGGAGTCCAGGACAATGATAGGTAGGACAGGAGGGATTTGTCAGGACAAGATGCATGTGCCTGCCCCCCTCTGACCACCCCTGGTGCCCTGGAGGACGACAAGAGAGCACGGCGTTCGCAGGGGTGAGTATGCAGCCCATCGGATTCGGGCAGCCGCTGCGTCTGGCGTGCTGCAGCATCTCATCGTGCAGAGACATGGCAGTGGGACCTGGTAGGTACCACCCAGGTAAGGTACCAGGAGCTGCAGAGCGAACTTGAAGGAAGAGACTGCTGTTGCGATTTCGGGGAGTACGACGTACGAGATAAGAGGCGGGAAGATGTCCATGTGCTGAGGTAACGTATCAAAACAAGACCAAGTCCGTTTTTTGGCATTTGCACCTTTTCGTGGTTTTAGTGTATGCTGTCCGGTGGAAGTTGAATGCGTGGGTGTGGGACGGACGGACGGACGGGCGCTTGACAAGCAAGATGCGGCAGAGGAGAGGATCGTGGTCGTTAGAATATGCGTCAATCCATTAGGTTTTTCGTTTAGGTTCGCTTAGTCGATGAGTCAACGATCAAGTCTGCTGCGGGCATCGGCGCTACATTGCCCAAACACATGTACTTTGGAATCCTCAAACTGCAAGGCTAGAACGAGTTCAAGGCTGGGTGATTCCCTGTTTTTCGTGTCGATTGACTAGCAACACAAAGATGAATAGGGAATCACAACCTGTCAGATGATGTTGTGATGGGTGGTTGTCTGGTCAGAAGGATGATGGTTTTCTTATTCGGGGGCTGATGAATGGGTTGAATAAGGTGTGTTGTGGTGAAAGGGGTGGTGGCGGTGATGATGGACGTGCGGAGCTGCTTCCGTTAGGAAAACCTGCCAGTTGCTCTGGACCTTTCTGGTGTGGGAAGCCGTTAGGTGCGCCGTGCGATGCCGTGGGGCAGCACCGGCTGTCGGCCGGGTCTCAACCTTTTGGTGAGCATCGGATGCGGGGGTACAGACGGAGCGGGATTGGCTAGAAGCTAGCGAGCCACGGAGTGGAGACACCAACGCCAGTGGCTGTGTGGGGCAGCAGCCCGGGGCGCAGCTCCGGAGAGTTAGCGCCGCGGTGGCTTGGAAGTTGGAAGGACCCTGGCCGTTGTCATTTTTCTTCGTCGGACCCGCCTACCGCTCACGGCTCCGCATTGCGTGAGTTATCAGACGGACTCGCTCGCGTAGACTAAGACTATCGAAGTCAATGTTAGCTTCGGGACATGTCGTCTTGTAAGGTTAGTAGAGAGGATACGGAGTACTTTGGCGTGATCTTGCGGGACTCTACTGCCATTGCGGGCGTTGCCGCGTTAGCCACGGGAAGAAGACGCCGGACACGCCGGGGAGTCCCGAGGTACGTATCTACTTCTGCTTAGGTAATTTCGGGACCTTCCAGGTAGAGTCACGGGTCACGGGTTCTCAATCTCGCCCGGCTGACGACGGTAACCTTTTCGGAACCCCGCGAATTCCTGTCTTCGGATTTCCCAAACACGTTGGCCTACGATTTACGGATATTACTGTTGTACCGATAGACCCTTGGTCATCTGCGATACGTGCGGTACGGACGAACCGCGTTGGCACGCATGCATGCACAGCCCAGCCTCGAGTTGCTGCTGACGTCAACCAACACCACCCCGACCGATCGCCCAGAACAAGGCAAGCCAGGCGAAGAAAGCATACACGGCAGAGCAAGCAGACACTGAATGTGAGGCGACACAAGCAATCGGTGCAATCTTACACGCCCGGTCCTAGCAATGATTGCCCGACAATCGTCACAGGCAGCGAACAATCACCACAGCAGCACCACTTCCATGCCCTGTCACTGTCACCGGGCGTTCCCATGTCACCCACGTGTCTACCCCGTCTGAAAAGTCGTCTTTGCTTCGGCACGATTGCGGCTTGTCGTTGAAGTTCAATGCAGATCTGCTGAAGGTCATCCTCAACGACTTCCAGGCCGCCATGCTTCGACTTCCATTCCTGCATTCGCTCCCTGCTTATCAGCATCGCTGCATCGCTGCATCGCTGCATCGCCTCTTTAGCACAAGCACAACCCCGACAGGTTGTCCTCAAAGACTCTCCGATCTCTTCCAGGGCCGCGGCCTGGACGGCGCGCCATTGTTCATTGGAACGGAACCTGCATCATTCTCATGTCTGGCGACGACCATCTCACCACTCTCACGCCACTTTTCTTTTTCCCGCCTCAGTCTCGTGGGTGCCACACTTGCAATTTTCCACATTGCGACTAGCTGGGCATGCCGTCCGTAATGCGAGCTTCTCAACGACCATCGACTCTTTGATCGGCCGCTGTAACGTATCGCCCGCTCATCTCGCTCCATCACGATTGCCCAGCAGTAAACGCACCCACGTTTGCTTCTCTGCATCGGCGGCTGTTTCGGCGTGGGCTGGCCCCCAAACCAGTAGAGAAAGGCGGCAAGCTGTTTCATCGTCTGGTACATACCCCATGATCCTGGCATAGGATTCCCAGGTGGTCTCAACCAGGAGGCGCAAACAAAGCCACCAATACCTTCATGGCCAAGACCATGCTGCCATCATATCAGGATGCCGTCAGTAAACTCGACTGGCTTGAGTTGGTGGCACCATACGTCGCAGACAAGGACTTTGCTAGTCTTTGTTCTGTGAATAGACGTTTCCACGCCGTCTTCACACCCCGCCTCTGGAACGACCCGTTGGTCACCGTTCGACGGTTGGGACTAGATCCAAGTGACGGTATGTTTGTCTCAACCTACACCCGTCAAAGTAAGGAAACACCATTTGCTGACTTTTCGCTACTATCTCGGTGGAGTGCAAAAGACCTTGACTGGTACCTAGCATTTGTCTTCGACCGCATGCAGCGCCTGCGGCCGAAGACCCTGGCTCTGATTATTACTCTCGACTTTCGTGACTTTGCAAAAGACACTGCCCATTTCTCGTCCGACAGTAGCATCAGGACAATACCTCAGACTCTGCGTCAGCTGCCCAAAATACTGCCGAACCTCAGATGCATTCTCTTGGACGGCCACGCCGAGGCGGACCCCGCCTTCTTGACAGCCACCCCGGCGTCCGAAGCAAACACGACACCTCCCGACCCTCGTCAAGGCCTGTTGGTTCTTAGTGTCGCTCACTGCCAAAATCAACTCCCCAACGGCTTCTATACGTCGGACAAGCTCCAACAGCTGGTCCTTCTAGACGTTTCCGGATTGCCAGGTTCCCTGCAGCCTCTGATTGCTGCAGCACACGGACGTCGCAACCTACGCAGATTAAAGGTCCTCAAGGTGAGGCGTCGGGAGATCAACGACTCTTTGGCTTTGATGCTCTTCCAGGCTTTCAAGAGCTCTCTGTGGAGTCTGGATATCAGCGAAAACAAAGTTACAGACGGTGTTCTTGGCCAATTCGCTGCACTTTGCTTCAATAGTCCATCTTTGAGGTCTCAGTCTCGATGCATGACCGAGGGCAAACTTGTCTTTGATGGTCAAGGAAACGACACATTTGGGCCATTCATGTTTATCCAAGAATCCGACTCGAGCGGGACCTTCAGCCATGCAGAGCGGCACTTCGTGGATGCCCCCATCTACTCTGCCGATGCGAGTCGCGATCTGCAGGAGGACGAAGCAGTGCGAGCCAATGGCCGAACTCCTTTGAGACGAGACAGTGTGGACTGCGTTAAGGCCGCAACTGCGGGAGGCATGGATCATCAGGTACCTGACTGGTCAGACGTGCCGTACCTCGACGTCTGCTCTGCACCCGCCGGGATCACCCACCTGCACATCTCAGACACTCAAATCACTTCGTCAGGTGTGGAGAGACTGCTACGTAGCTCGCAAGGCCAACTGGAAGAGCTCTCCTGCGATGATCCGTTCTTCCTCCCAGTCCAAGGGTCTGCTTTGAAGCAGCAGCATCTCCTCCCATGGCCCAAGAACGTCACTCTGCGCGGCTCTTTGGGCTGCGCGCATGTCTTCAGGCCCGTCTTCTCATCAAATCTTCGAGTGCTGAGGATTCACCATTCGCTTGTGACGCAGATACCGACTCTTGAGACTGATGGACTGTCAACCATGTCACAACTCTGGCTAGCCGAGACAGTGGTTAGGGAACGATCTGAGATGGCCTTCCCACAGACGTTTGAGCCGGACATGAATCCCCGGCTGACGTCTCTGACTCTGACCAAGATCCCACGTCGTTCCAACGGGCCGTTGATAGACAAGCTTGTGCACTTTCTCACGCTGGCCAGTCTCCAGGAGCGCGCGATTCGAGAGACTGCCTCTCAATCGTCATCACAACGTGGTCCAGTACTACTGCGCGGTCTGCGCCATCTTCGTCTAGAGTTCGAAGCCGATCCGATTGAGGATCCCGCCGGCTTTTCAGCCGCAGACGACCTAGACGCCGAAGAGCTCATGAATATGGGCGAGGGTGAGGGCTTCAGCTTTTTCGGCGACCAACGCCGACCTCAGCCACGGCCTGAAGCTATGGGGAAAAAGCAAGCAACAGCGGTCGAGAAAGTCGCTAATGACCACCCTCAGCCCGCCACAGCCCGTTTGAGCGCGTTCCCCTACAGCGATATTGGGGGCGAACTTATGCCCTACCGTGACATATGGGGCGGGAGTCAATTCGATCGGGACATCTGGGTCGGCGATGGAATCCCGAGTTCCGAACACCTTGCTGTCAACGAGTATATGAAACTCGTGACGAACCCACTGCTGAGAACCAGAGCCGGACCAGCCTCCCCAACGCACGTGAAAGCCGGCGTCCCGGAAGGAGTTCTCATCTTCCACGCGGCTTGGGACGCCATCGCCATGCCACCAGAGTTGAAACCTCCCAGAACGGCAGAGCTACATGGCATGCGGGACGTTTTGGAGGCCATCAAGGCGTTTCGCATCGAGACTAGGGCGGCGTACGAGGCTGCAAAGAAGGCTGCCGTTGGAGGCGTGGCAGAGCTTGATCCCATCAGACCGCAACACTGCTTCTGGTCGCGAAGGCTTGAGGTCTCTGCGCAGCAGAGCATGGCACACTATCGAGCGCCTGGTTATTGGCGATGAGGAAAAAAAAGGAAAAAGTACCCATTTTGCCAGAGTTTTCTCTTTCTGAACGGTTTTGGTGTCCCATCTTACTCTCGTGTCAAGGCACAATTTTTGGTCATTTGTGATATACACTTATTTTGAAATAAGTATGAACAGTGAAGCGAAATGTGGTCCTCGAGACAGCTTTTCTTTTTAGCTCTCCCATATGATATCCCACATGTCTGTCTCAGTTCCCAGCGGGCCCCCTTCCCCATCCAACGTCACCTGACTTTTGACTCGGCCAGAACCCTCTCAAGAAAGAGAAGCAGTATAAGCAGTCGTGGTGAACTTGGCATTCGACCCGACAAACGGCTCGGTGCCGGCGCCGATGCTCTGGAGGATCTGCGAGGAGGGCAGGCCCTGGTTGTTGATGAGGTAAGTCGCAAACGCCTTGAGGTCGCCGCTGAAGCTCTGGACGTTGCTGGGGGCGACGAAGCTGAAGACGGTCATCTGGCCGTTGACGCCCTTGTAGAGGTTCCAGGTGCGGCCGGCGACGGTCGGGGTGGCGATGGTGCTGCCGGTGGCGGAGATGGGGCCGGCGCCGCCGAGGGAGCCGAGCCAGATCATGATTTCGTATTGGGCGTCGCCGGTGGCTGTGGAGGAGGTGAAGAGGTCGTAGGCTACGTTTGCTACGATGCCTGTGCCGGAGTAGCTTTGGGTGATGTTAGTTTGACCAAGTCTTTGAGCTTCACGTCTGTGGCTTTGAGACTTCAGATGTGAAGAAGGGGAGAAGAGAGAGAGAGCAAAGCATTTACCTCCAATTCCAGGTCGAGGGGATGCTGCTAATAGCGCTCAAAGCCTTCTTGCTGACGTTGACGACGGCGTTGGCGTACGACTTCACGTTGTACTGCCCGCCGGACCAGGACCAGGCCGTGGACCACTGCAGGTTGCTGCCGGAGAGGCCGGTGAGGGTGGTGCACTGGCTTCCGCTACCGGAGGACATGCCCCAGAGGTTGTTGTAGACGGTGTAGGTGCCGGTGACGGCCGAGTCCCACTGGCCGCAGTAGGTCGTCGCGCGCTTCTCGACGTTTGTCGGCGTCGGGCTGGCGAGCGCCAGGGGGAGGAGGGCGAGGACTGCGGAGAACTTCATGGCGGGAGTGGCTGGTGGATGGGGACAAGAGCTTGCAAGTGAGGGACTGGTTTGTGATTATTGAAAGATAGGCTGGCTGAAAGGTCTAAGAGGTATAGAAACTGCGAAATGAATGATCAAGTTTTATATATTCTGCCTTTCAGTATATCCTGTAGTTGGCTCCATGTCGAAATTGGTTCTCTTGGCCCAGGACCGCTTCTCTCTGCAATTCAGCTATTCTTCCGCGGGGTCCCCAGCAACGTCAAGCAAGCTCCCGTCAATGTCACAGTCCACGTGGGAACATTGTATCTATTCGCACGAATCGTCACCAATGCCGAACCCGTTTCGTGGACCTACCTTCCGTAACTGCCTCGAAAGGGTAGACTGAGGACCTAGTATATTGATCACGAGTGCTTTGATCCCCTGGAGCTCACACGGGCGAGTTACCAATTGGGATGACGATCATATCCGCTCTTGATATAAGCTTTCCAGGACTGTAGGACGACAGTGAGCTAAGCCCATGGTAAACGACTCTTCATTGGCGGCTACCATCTTGGTGTTGTCAATACCCCGGGCGAGATCCATCCAGTTCGGGAGTTTAGGGAACCACGAATCAGGGGAACCCGGCTATTGGAGACGTGGGGAAGGGGAAACCGGGGCCGTGGATGGGATGATGTCCAAAGGTTAAAGTTTCTTGGGACGTTCTACACCAAACTCCAGGGTTGAGTAGACTATCTGGTTAAAGATCTTAAAGAGAGCGGAATAATAATCGATTCCTAACTTTGTAGTAACCTAAATGTTCACGAAAGCCCGTCACCCACTCTGACCTCATTCGGTATCTCTTTTCTTTAAGGCACATAAAGTAACCACAAACTCCAGGCAGTTTTATTGCCGACGTCACTTGGCGCCCCGGCTACCCCGGCATGGCTTTCAACGCACGGGATTCGAGGAGATATAATCTGCCCTGGCACTCCTGGGAAGCAGTATGGACTGCCGGCGGAAAATGCGGGGTTAGACTGCCGTAATCCGCGCTGCTGCGCCGGGGGCTTCCCGCGATGTAACCGAGAAGAGTCGACCAGGTGGAGTTGGGAAGTTGGGGCGCGGCGGGATTCGATCGGGCGTTAATTTACTGGAAACGCGCCGGAGGTTTTCGTTGCGTGCGAAGCTCTCTTCTCCTTCTCCTTGTGCAAGCTTGCGTGTTTTCTTCTTTATGAAAAGAATGAGGGTGAAATTCCGTTCAATCTTGATGCTACGGACGTACACGGCCCAGCTTCGTGGAGGTACGGAGTTTACAGATATCGCTGTATGCACTCTCATTCCAAATCTTGACATTTTTAATCTCAGGTAGTTCAGCGTTGGCCATGATAACGGGCTCGTTTGATCGGCGCATATGGGATTTCGCTTGTGCACGCCTTCGAGACCTGTCATTTTAACGTGCATTACGTGCGTGCGCATCCGATCTGATTTACCGCACTCTTGGCTGCCGCTGGTCTTGGTGATTACGTGATTACCTAGGTACCTAAAATCTGATCTGGTCTGGTCGGAAAACTACTTGGTCCCTGGATCCTACGATTCCTGTTCCCTGACAGACCATCTGACGGTTCTGACCCTACATTCGCTTATCTGAGGCTCTCAGCTGGATATCGAGACATGACGCACCAGTTGGAAGTATGGTTCTGTAATCTGTTAGGTCTCCCTTTTCTTCACGTGAAATCCAATAGTATGCAGATTCGTTTACCAATAAGGTGCTCTCTCGCGTCATTGTTATGATTTATCAGTGACGATGATGCAGTCATCGTGGCCGGCCCATCATATCCCCATGAGCATGGGATGATCAGAAGATCGCTAGCACGGATGTCTGAGCCTCATTGGAGAAACTTTTAGTGAGCCCAACTGCCACTACCTACCAGGTATTTCGTAAAGTCTATGTTCAACTTGGAACCCTCCAAGGATGATATCAAGAACCATATTGCAGCTGGTATCGAAATGAAAGCATAAAAGCAAACGCGGAGAGGTCCGACCTCATGGTGGCGCTGCTGAACTCCAGCTATGGCTAGCTCACAGCCTCATGACCTGGGGTAGAAGGGCTAGGCAGACTCATATGAACCGCTCGTGGCTTTCGTGTGAGAAAAAACCAAGAACGCCAGTATGAGATGTGATAGTGGCTCAAGAAACACTTGCCGTGGTTAACGATACTTGGTTTTTCTGTGCACTTGTTGAACGCCTTCGAACTAGACTCGGACAGCAAGCCATCTGGGGACGTGAACTGGTTCAGCACTTGAGATATTTGGTTTTTCTTCGTATCTGCAGAGCGAGCCTCGCGTGGACAGCTCCGAACCGGACTATTTTGACGGTATATGAGATGTGAGGGAAAAAGTTGAATTTACATACCACGCTACCATAGAGAGGGGACGGTACGACTTGTCTGCGCCACTTGGCATACGCCATCGATTATCCGTACCTGTCCAGGTAATAAAGCGCCTCATTCTAGCCTCGGAGACAGGACGCGTCTGGTTCGGACGAGAGACTGGGGCCACTCGGAGGTCAAGATAGGTAGTGAGTGATCTTCGGCGCTGCCATCCCACGAATCTGGGAAGATCTCCTTCGGCCCTGTTATGTCTTGGTTGTCTACCTGGCCTTTCCTTGTTTTGAGCCTGCGGACGTGCGTCGTGCCTGAGCCGGTGGAGACGCGTCGCGGTGGTGGTGATGTTTGGGTAAGAAGGGTAGAGGGGGGTGGTGGTGTGTGTTGACAATTGGCACATTGACTAGCGGCGGGTTCATCTGAGTAGCGTAGCCGATGGCATAGACTCAACTCTAATCAGATATCATTGCTTTTCAATATGCTTGGAGGGGCGTGTGCAGTCATGTCTTTTGATATCTTATCCTGTCTTGGTATATCGACACTCAAGAGGGTTGACCTAGGACAAGTTCAGGGGATGGATGTCCCGGTTCCGAGGAATGGAATTTGAGTTGTTAGTCTGAATCCCGGCGCTTGTCTCATCTGTCCTGCGTTCCCGATCGGAAAGAGAACAGGGGACATTCAAGAAGGGGTGGTCGGTTCCACGTGCTCGGGACCAGACCATGAATCGCGGAACTTCCTGAGCCTGACTGTTCTTGAGGAAGGAAAAGAGGCTCTGAGAGAGGAGAGAAGAGGGTGGTGTAGGTGAAGACGCACTGTGACAGGGTTCTAGGAGAGACGGACTGAGACTTGTGGCGTACGCCGGCCGGTACGGGTCTTCGCGGCGGCGGGCGACCGGCATGCGCTAGACCAAGAACATAGGACTGGGCAAAAAATAATTGGTAAGACTGAGGAACGGACGGAACCACGGAACGTCCATCGAGGAATGGAAAACGGGTAAAATCGCGCGGCGCGGGAGCCAACAGAGAGACAGGAAGAGCCATTTGCCGCAAGAGGGTGCCCGTTGGTGGCTTGTCTGCCTCCTCCGCAGAGGATGGGCTGGACTTGGCTTTTAATTGACATACTCACATCCTGTTATCAGCCATCGTCCGCGGCGTTGTTGAGGGGTCGAGACATGGACCGGCGGGAATGTGTCGGATGGAGCACGTGCGGGCTTTGCTGATGGGCTATCATTTTGACTTGTTTCCATTGTCTTCCACGAAGACTATGCGTGGTTTTCTTTGTTTTTCGGGAGGGGACCTATTCCCACGCGTTCCTCTTGTGGCAACAATGCCACGGCCGTTGATTGAAACACACAAGAGGCGTATCCGGGGAAGCGTTAGAAGGCGAATTTTGAAGCGGTGGTGTCTTGAGTCTTCCAACATCCCACGTTCACTCGCTTAAGATACTTGCGTTACTGACAATGGCGGTTGCCATTGCCCTGGATTTCTTCATCGCCGACTGCAGTAGGTTGGATGATCGAATTGAGGATTCTGCCTCGGGTGGAGACCTGTTCTCATCTGCAATAAAATCCATCAATATACGGGGTTTATGTCGCATGTGGGCTGGCCGACGGGCGTATCATCTCCTACAAATTCTTGCTATATGCATGTCTCTGCCACTCATGCAGCTTAACGATTCGGGACATGCACAATTACCCTCGGTGGTTGAATTTGCCCCCCCCCCCTGCTCTCTCGCCCAGAGACGAGGCTTCGGATTTTTTGACGCTAGGAAAAGCTGGAAGATGGGATCCGGGGAATGCGGGCTGATCCTGATTGGGTAACTGAAGTGCCCAATCGAGGATAACCTCGTTTTTGTCTCTCATATTCGGTCTCGGACTTTTGCGACAGCTGGGTTTCGATGGGTGGTTAGGTAATTGGTTCGGCAATCCACCCGTCAAAGAAGGGGTACTCGGGGCTCGTCTTGCTATTGGCAGCCCAGGCCCAAGGAATTTGACGTGAGAAGCGAGAGAGAGGAGAAGCCTGCAGAGTGGAGAGATTAACAGAGAGAGTGGATGAGGCAAGATGTCTCTCAGTATTTGCGTTTTGTGCATTAGTGCCTCGGAGCTGAAAGATGCAGCTACTGCAGGATTCACCAGGGATTGATGCAATCGAGATCTACATGACGAAAAGGAGATCACCTGCATATTGAGCGGCGACATTGAATGTCTGGTGGAGGTTGAATGTCACTCAATGCCAGGGAAAGTACCTAGATATCGCCATACTGGTGTCTTTCACAGGTTGAACTCCTCACCAAGGTATGACGACGAGCTCGAGAGCCTATCGTCAGGGGTTGCGCCACACATCTTTGCTTGTCCATCATGGAAAATCTGACGTTTCTATGAAAGACAATGCTCGAACTTTTTCGTGTCCGAGTTGCTTGTCATAGAAAGCCCCTTGATGTATCATGTCATGGTTCCAACAAGAGGCGAAATGGTTTCTGGGAGATACTGGTTTTCAAAGGGTAGTCCTCTAGATATTACAGTTATCAACGATGACTATTAGACAAATTCTAAACTGTATGTATCTGTAGCTGCCAATGTTTATCCTCGACTAAATGTTTCCATTATCAATACATTGTGGGATACTGGGCGGTAAGGAGGGTTGTCAGTCCATCATCCAATCTATGATTTTGCCCAGCTTCTCAATAACCCTAGTTCAAGGCTACTTTCCTAGCCAGGATCTTTGAAGTCACATGAGGCATATTGTTTCGACTTTTACCTTTGTTCTTTTTGCCGGTGAAGCTGCTATGATCGAACGGCTTTGCCAGTCCGAGTCTCGATGCTTGCTTCTAATTGGACTCCAGAAGGACTTTCTCAAGTTTCTCAACTATGACCCTTTGCACAAGTGATGAGAGGAGAAAATGTGAAGTTGGGTTTGATCTCCGTGTAACAACAATGGAAGTGCCAACAGAGAAAGCGTCTACGTTTGAAAAAGTTGTCAAGGGCCATCGACGGATATGTCTGTACTAAGCAAGTGTGGACACCATTAATCATGTACAACTGCAATAAACTCTGAACTGTCAGATATGCGGCCGGTCATAGACTCTCATCACATATTCAGAGTGCTGCATAGCACAGAGCAACTAATAGCAGGCAGGCAAGTCGGATATGATTCTGTTGACATATGGCCAAGGCGAATAACATGCGAGGAAGCCGTTGTTTTAGGATATTTATCGAGGTACTAACCGAACCCAGAACAAGGAACAATCGAAGCCACGGGCTGCAATCGTATTAACGCCATGGCTGCGTATCCAGTGGGAGCAGATCGAAGGTTGGATTCCGAGCACGGCAACACAGTTTTCCTCTCATAATTCCCAGCTTCTTCCGAGTCAAATGATGCAATGAACAGACATGATTGACATTGCAAAGGACATTTGAGAACATTTATGTGCTAATCAACAACTTGAATACGATGATGTGGTATCTACGAGCCAAACTAAAATTGGCTTTGCCGTTCTATGATTCGCAATCATTGCCTCTAGAGCCAAGACCCAGGTCTATCAAATACTTCTAGGCAATGGGACCGTAGAAGCTGAACTTGCCATTGGGGTCGTACTTGGTCTTCAGAGATTGAAGACGGTCCTGTCTCCATTGCTCGCTACCGTACCACTCCTTAGGAGTCTCATCACCAAAGGCATAGTTGAGGTACACGTGCTGCTCAGTGCGGCCGCTTCCTTCATGGATGATGTCACGGAGCTGGTTACCGAGCGTGGCGGCCTTCTGATCGAGCTCAGTGCCGTTGGGAAAGTAAGTGATAAGGGGCGCGAAGAGAAGGTTGTCGCTGCGATAAGCAAACGCAGTTGAGTCGCTCGCAATGGCCTTGACACCCTCGTTGGAGTAACCCTCAAACATGAAGAGAGAGTTGTTGAACGGTGAGTCGCCGCTGATAGAAGAAGCGAAGAGGTCGTACGCCTTACGTTGAGCCTCAATGTTGTATGCCTCGACGTAGATGGGGAAGCGAGGGTTGTTCAAGCCAACCTTCTGGCATGGGATGGAATCAAGAGCAATACCGGTCCACGTGGCGAGGTCAAGGTAGGTTCCCGAGTCCGGAGTGGCGGAGATGGGGCCGATGTCCGTGAAAGGCTGAGTGTAGACGGAGTCGACAGTGGTAACACCCTCCTGGATAACCCAGAAAAGAATGATGGGCTTGACTAATATTAGCAGTACTCTTGGACAATGACAGACAGTCTTCACTCACGTTCTCCGGGTCAGCATCGGGATTCCTGAGCCAGTAGGACCAGTTGATAACTTCAGCAGCCTGGGTGCCATTCTTGAGGAGGTGCTCATTGGCAGCCTGGTAGACTTCCTCAACCTTCTCGCCGCTGAAGATGAACGTCTCAACTGCCCAGTCGCTATGTTCGATGTCATAGACCTTGACATTGAGAGAGGTGACGATGCCAAAGTTATGGCCAGCGCCCTTGACAGCCCACCAGAGATCTGAGGTCTCATTGATGGTCTGTAAGGTGCCATCGGCCAGTACAATGTTCATGGAAACAAATTGATCGGCAACCAGACCGTGGTGACCCTGAAGCCATCCATGACCACCCCCAAGAGCAGGCCCGAGCGTGCTGACGCACTCGCATGTTCCCGTGACTGCAGTACATGGTCAACGACACATCTCGACAAGGTAAGAGTGATGGAGATAAAGCTAGAACGGAACTTACCTGTCTGCTTGCCGGCGGCCCAGAGCGTGTCGGTGACGAGCTTGGACCCGGTACCACCGCCAATCTTGGCGGTTGTTCCGTCTGCAGCAACCTCGACACCGCTCAGCTGGGACAAGTAGATTTCGATACCGTTGTCCATCTTGCCCAGAGTGGTGATAGCGCCATGCACGCCATTGTACGCAAGGAAGGGCATGCTCTTCTCGTTGGCAAATTTGACCTGTAGGCAGGTTGGTTAGCACCTGCTTCGCGCCTAATCACATTCGGACGAAACTAGAGTCATTCACTTACAGTCTCTGCAACATCGCTCTCAGTTCCGGGAATCACCACGAGGTTGGGCTTGGGTGCATCAAGGTTCGACCACCGTATAGACGCGTTGGTAAACTCGGCAGTGCCCGGCTGGTAGATCTTTGCGGTAGCTGAGAGCCTATCGCCAAGCTCAGCCGTATCTCTCGGGCAGATGCCTCCGAGGAGTTGACGAGCGACAGGAACGTTTAGGCATGCTGAGGTGATTGCCCATGCAGCAACGGCTGTAAGGACTTCCATCTTGAATCGATGCATCTCGGCAGGGGGAAGGGGCAGGAGAGGGAGCCGGATTGGCAGTAGATAAACTCTCGATAAACCCAAGGATGCAACTGGTGACACAAAAGCTGGCCCAAGTGTAACCTAGATGTCAAGAGAGTTCGAAACGAATGTGGTGGTAGTGAACGGACAGACCCCTCGTGGTTGAGTGCGCCTGGTTCCAAACAGTCAATCCATCGACAAGCAGCAGCGATTCGACCATTATTTATCGTGCATGGGAGGTGTGATGGATTCTGTAAGCCAAGTTTACCGGGCGCAACGCTGCTTGCATTCTTAATTTCGATCCCTTGCTTGTGTGCCCCTGACATGCATGCGTCCCTGCTTATTCTACAACGGAGCCGCCAACCAAGTTGATCAAAAGTGGTGAAAGCTCCTCGCGACCCTCGTCAATATATGTGGCTGTAGTCCGCGTATCCCGGGGAACACAATGACGAATTGTCCAAACTTATGCGCTTTCTGGATGCTGGATTAAACCGTGCGTACTCTCTGGGAGACCTCTTTCTTCGCACGCAGGTCAGTGAGATGCCTCGACATGGCCCCCATCTCAATCCACGTGTCTCTACCAGTGTTCATTTGTAAGTGAGTTACATTCATTTACCAAACTCCCAATCAGCATGAATACCGCAGCGGAGCCCTATGGCCCAAGGTTACTTTGAGGAGGGAAATCGTTCCATGCAGTCCAAGCGTAGCGAATAGTTCCGACCGGTGTTTGTAAATCCTGCGGCCCGTACCATGGGACACCTGTGTAGTGTGTACCGACAAGTCCAACGGCTGCCAACTTCTTCTTAGTGCCAAGTCAAGTCAAGTCAGAGACAAAACTCCGAATGCTACCCATCTGTTGCACCTCTTCGCACTTCGGCGATGAGATATATCCTACTCTCCACAATCCCCCACCATGATTCTTCCTTCAATGCTGCTACGAGACGTTAGGCCCTCGGCTGTGCGGCATCTGGTACCTGGTACAGCGCAGCCACAAAATCCCTCGTGCCAAGACTTTTGAGGGGGGGTATCTTCTGTTGTGGAGTGCCTCTTCTCAGTGCTGCTCAGGAAATCTGGATGCATTTACACAAGGGTCAGGAACCAAGCCGAGGCAGCTATGGCTCGGGAAGGTTGATTGAACGTCAGGTCAGAGAATCTCGAAATCTGAAATCCGTTTGTCTCTCGGGCCGCTTTGACCTGTCAACCATCCCCTCGGACCCATGTGAAGTCTTTCATTTTCTTTCCCCCCTTCTGGACGTTTTCTCGGCATGACCGTCTGATATGAGAGATTCTGGGTTAAAGAATTCGGCTGCTCGTGTCCGGGCCTGGGCCCTCTCAAATGTAGCCCCGTTTGCAAATCCTAGGCCGTTTAGGTCTGGTGTTCGCAACTCGCCCCCGCCCCCTCATCACATCACCCGAGGTATCCTCATTACCTTATCGTAAAGAAAATTATTGACAGTGGGGGCGCTCTACACCGGGGGGAAGCACCCGTGTTCCGCTTGGGCCCCCTACAGAAGAGTGCTATCCACTTTCGAGTCAGGGGGCAGCCATGGATTCGATTCCACCATCATGATCTAGGACCTTGGCAAGTGGAGGAGAGCTCCGTCAACTGAACGCTGAATAGTTCACCGGACGGGAGATTGGAGGCAAACTCAGTCCAAAACATGGCTGCGAAGCTGCGTTTGTTTTATCATCTGTAATCTGAGCTGATGTTAGGAAGCCTACGGATCGAAGCGTGCGGATGAAGCGGATGAGGGCCCAATTCTTGAAGTGATGGTATCCCTGTTTTTGATCCCAGAAATGCTTCTATCTGGTAACCTTGTGAAGAGCCATGGCCACGGAGACAACTTGAATTGCCAAGTGAGAGATGAAAGAGACAACCGGAAGCCGGATGATGAGCGAGTGTAACACACTCCTGAGCCATCACCGTTGCGGTAGCACCGCGTCCTGCTCACCAGATGCGGGATTAGTCCGACGAACATGTCCAAAGATCCTTGAACCCTTAGTGTTGGTATCCCTATCACAGGGTATTGGTTCGAACCGTAGGATCCTGGGGGTGACGAAGTATCAATATCTCTGTATTGGTTGATTCTGCGTAAGGAGTAGAAGGGAGATTCCAACCGGAGGTTGGGTGGACCGTCGAGGTGTAATTGTACTCTCTTGAGGTGGCCCCTGCTCTACCCTTACTCACGGTCGAATTGGGCTTCCAATCCGACACTTAGAAACTGCACTGTGGTTTGTCTTGGGGCTTCCCATACACGAAGTTTGGTTTGCACTGTCACAGCTCGGAGATGGAGTTATGCAACAAGAAAAGCTACATGGGGTCCCTGCAAATTCATCCAAAGTCGCCTTGCGGATAGTAGGGGAAACGTCTCCTCCGCCATGGGTTGCATCAGTTGGGACTCTACGCTCCAACTTGCTGCGTTTAAGCCTGTTGCCATGTTTCCAATGATCGATGTTCCGGTTCTTGTGCACTAGTGTTGGATCGCGGACCCTGATTCAAACATCTATACTTCCTTCTCGATTCAGTTAAGCTCCTCCTGGTCTCTCAAGATTTAATACTTGTATGCATGGCGTTCCTCGCTCTATCTTGCCTCTTCCTCGGTCGTCTCCGCAGTTATTGGACATATTTCGACCCCGCTCCCTCGAATGACACACAACCTGCCTATGTCGACCACTGATCCCACGGACCCAGCTGCGCAGGCTGCAGCTGCAGCTGCCGCCGAGGCAGGTCGACAGTTCACGATCGAGGCGTGGACACTCTACGGCATCGGAGTGATAGTCACGGCCTTGAGGACGTATGCTAGAGCAAAGGCTGTGGGGTTCCGAAATTTTCGGGCTGACGACTACCTTGTGTGGGCAGCAATCGTATGTGTTTTGGATGATACTACGGCACTAAAGAAAGCTTGTTGCTGATCTTCATCTACTTTGTGTGCAGCTCTTCTACACAGTCCAATCTACCCTGGCCTACTCTGTTGGCAACATCGCTCACGGGCTAGCTAATAATGGCATGACGGACGAAGAGCGAGCGGCACTATCTACGAGTGATCCAGAATATCAACTCAGGTAAGTCGGCATTGACACCAATGCCCCATGTCATTCGTTAAACCGGAACACAGGATCATCGGATCCAAGATCCAAATTGCTGGGTGGACCACTTACTCGGCACTCATCTGGCTGCTGAAGCTCGCGATGCTGGTCTTCTACATTCGACTTACGGTATCTACTCCCTACTTACTATCTAGCCACGTCATATATAGTTGTCGACTAAGACCAACATTTAGGAAGGTCTAGGCCGTCGATATCGCATGCGGATCTGGATTGGCTTCGGTCTTGTCATCGGGACATTCGTCGCCTCTCTTGGAGCAGTGTTCTTGTCGTGCATCCCCTTCAGCAAGTACTGGCAGATTAGCCCGGACCCCGGAAGTAAGTTCATGATCCCCATGACCAAAAGCTTAACACATGCTCACTAATGTTCTTCTAGATTCCTGTCAAGCTGCTGTCTCGTTACCGATCATATGGACCTCCTTCGCTGCGAATGTTTCGACCGATATCTATCTCATTCTGATTCCAATTCCTCTGCTGTGGGAGTCAACCTTGAGACTCGCCAAGAAGATTGCATCGACCATTGTGCTCGGTGCAGGCATCTTCGTCCTGGTCTGTGCCACGCTCAAGAGCATATTCGTGCTCGTGGTACGTTTCATCCATCGCGAATAGTCCTCGTTATAATTCTTATCTGTTCACTAACATTGAACTAGGATCCCGTCAATGGTGCCCAACTTGCCGGCACATGGGGTACTCGCGAAACCTTCGTCGCAGTCGTCACCACGAACCTTCCCATGATCTTCCCTCTCATCAGAACATATCTTAAACCTCTTTGGCCCAATGTCTTACGATCATCCAAGAACACCAAAAAGGCATACAAGACACCGAGCGGCTTCCGAACCATTGGGGGCGGCCATGGGGATTCCTCGCACCGGACTGGTCCTCTTAGCGCAAACCCTGTCGCCTCCAACGTGACTTTCACCGAAAGCGAGGAACGCATAATGAGCGATGTGAAGTTGCAAAACCTTAAAGGCTCTTCTACGCCCACATCAGGAAAACCACCGAACGGTATCGTGGTATCGAACGAAGTTGAGATCGTTACCGAGGACAGGACCAGCCAATTTGGTGAGCAGCGCCCTCAACGAGCACATGAAGCTTGGTAGCCTCGGAGTTCTTTTTACTTGTTCATTTTCGATTGGTTGCAATTTCATGTCTTGCTACTTGCTCTATACCAATTTTCTATATTCAATCCATCAATTCTCTATGTGTTTGCAGGCGTTGCATGCTCGTAATACCTCGGGAAGCGGGTCTGACTTTTCCATGCAGTTGAACGTCACACCAAAAGTTGGCTCGACTGTTGAATGACAGAAAGATCACTGTTGCTTAATGATCCAAGTGGAGGAAACAGATTCCTCCTTAGGTAAATGTAGCATGAAATCTCCGAAGTTTCTTGGACTGGCTCGGCCTAAATGATTTGAAACTCTGCCTGCGCAGCAAAAGTTTGTATCACGACCAGTCTAGGAAGAAAGGCAAGCTCACGTTGTACCAATGCATATCTGCCCACATTCCGGCTCTGGCATGCTCACCTAGTTGACTGCAACAAGTAGTTGTTGCTGTAGATGTTCGAAACACATATGCAAGTAACAAACTATTATCTACTTGGCATTAGCCGGAAACCGAATATCACCGATATGTCTTGCAAATAGTTTGGCAAGCACAGATGCAGCGGAGGCATAATTGCAGCCAGCCGTCTCCATGTCCCCACATGATCCGTCTATCTTGTAGTCGAAACGGCGATTGTCTTGCTGACGCCTGAATGCTACGTTCTGAAGCTTCGAAAACACTTTGGGCAGTCGGGCTGGAACAGGCTATCTGGGGCCCACCTCATGTTGCTTGCTTTCTATTGTGGTTCCCCGCGGTGGGTAAGGTGACCAACCCGCCCAAGAGGCCTCCCACTTCCCGTGCCCTCTTTCATCATTCTCAGGGTGTGTAGATACCCAGTCTAAGAGAGGTCTCGTGATGTGATAAACAAGAGGACTTGTCCAGGACTTGTTCCCTGGGGGTTCAAGAAGACCCGCGACCCGAGCCCTTGGAATTTCAAGTTTATTACAGGGTTTCTGAGACGCACGGAGTGAAAGCTACACACAAGTAAGGACTGAGTGAGTTGAAGGTTGTACTCCCACGCATTGCTACCTACTTGTACTACAGACTTTGGCCATGGATACCAGGTTATGCAGATTTCAAATCTGGCTTGGACTAGGTACAACAAATAGTCTGGTTGTAACAGCGCGGGAAGGAAAGAGTGAGACCAACATTAAGTTGCAGATACCACTATGAGAAATCACGATCTTCTACAAAGCGCACTGCTGTCTGCGACATGTATAGCCTACCTGTATATCCCATCGAGTGCCAGATAGCTCCATTTTTGCCAAGGGCGGGGTAGAGCCAATAGGGACTTGTGAATCTGTCGAGTCAACCAATAGGGTAATAGTACCTCTGTTCCTTATATATTTTGGGTATGCCATAGGTACCAGCAGTCCCCTTCAATACATAAAGCTACATTATAGTCCAAGCAGCCCTTCCGCGTCCTTTTCTTCTGTATGAGGCTATTCCCAGATATCTTAGCTAGGGTCTGGCGGGCCCTTAATGCTTTCTTATTACTACAGTAGGCACAAAGTGAATTAGCCCCCCTTGATCCCTTCCTGTGGTTTTCTTATAGAATAGAGGTATTCCTTTGTTTATAGCCCGTCTAGGCCGTGACCTCTGCCGTCCTTTTACTAATAGCCTAAACTGTTGAATAAGCTGGGCTACAAGCAACTGCCGCTATTGGTACTGGGTTTTCACCTTCTGCCACCTAGGGCTGCCCCAGAGCTGTAGTAGGAAGCTATTTACAACAACTTCTTCTAGTAGGAAATTCCAGGCAATTAACTGCCAGCCCCCTCGACGAATAGGGTGGTGACAGAATCCATGCATGCTTCTACGCGAGTCATGGACATAACCCATTCAGAATGGTCTGACTGGACTAAAACAGGCCAGCCTGTCATTTCCACCTGGTCCTAGCTCTGCAAGACTTATTAGGATAGCATTAGGCCCACAAGCCTGTGGTGAATCCTTCCACTCTTTAGTACGAATAGACGCTCTTTTCTGCTCACTCACATATGCATATTCCGCTGGCCACCCTGACTAACCGTCAGGTGGCCATATTGATAATAGGACCTCATCTAGTCAGTAGTCACTGACATCGACCCCATTCATCTTGTAGTTGTATTCATCGATTGCCTTAGGGACTGGAAGGTCCTTTCGGACGTCTGGGCCAAAGACTTGCCGGGCAGCTCTCTTGGCAGCGGAATCCCCAGCTGGGCGGCGGCGGCTGCGGATAACTTCCTGGCCGTTCTGGAAGACAGTTGATAGGAAGAGTACAAGGGCATTATCCTTCCAGGTGAATTGGTTGACCTATTTATTAGTTAGTTAGTTAAGTAAGCAGGGTAGCAGGCAGGTAACTTACCTCCCCATCTAAAGTAGGGATATAGTGTATTTCGCCCTAAGGAATACCCCGTCCCTCAGTCTTTTTCTCAGTAACTAGGATCTTATCTATCCTACTATCCTTCCGGCAAGTACCAGAAGCTCCAACTTGCTGATTTCGTAGGGTACGAAAGAGCCGTATAGAGGCAAAAAGGTTATTAAGAAAGACGTGGTAGGTTGCAGCTGGAAGTAGGGAA
The DNA here is from genome assembly GCF_030913505.1 of Colletotrichum phormii. Classification (NCBI taxonomy): domain Eukaryota; kingdom Fungi; phylum Ascomycota; class Sordariomycetes; order Glomerellales; family Glomerellaceae; genus Colletotrichum; species Colletotrichum phormii. Next base: position 352,080 of record NW_026851476.1, read on the forward strand.
ATAAGGGTAGTTACTACCTGCTGCGTTGGTGTCAACAGAGCCAGCTTTCCAGCTGGGCTGGCTGGGCGTGGGGGACTAATGCGTATAGGCGCTTTCCATGTACGTGCCAGAGCCACCGTATACAGTAGCCAGACTGCGCAAGGATCCAGATCTTATAGGTTAGGATAGGTTTTGTTGGAATCGTTGTTATTTCTAGAGATCGACCTATAAATCGGACCATAGCCTCATTAACTATAAGATCTGAACCAGTTATATAAAGGGAATCCCCAGTCTCTTAAATATGGGCTGACCACTAATTAACCTTCCGGTATACATCCGGCATTTAATCTTAGGCCCGGCCCCGGCCCCGGCCCTAGTAGGGCTGGCTAGGCTGGCTAGGCTAGAATTCAGCAGTATTGAATATTCGTAGCTGCTAGAGTAATAGTTAGAATCGGTTTCTAAAAATAAATCGCATAAATAAGTAAATAGGATCCTCCTTTTACTACTAGGCTTGTAAGGGGCTGGCCCCTAGGCTTATTAAACGTAGAGGTGCCGTCGATTGATTATTCTAAGCTAAGGAGGAAAAGGAGGAATTACAGGGTGTTGCGGCCTAAACGATTGGTCCCGTCATGGCGTAGCTATATATGCAGAACAAGGGACAATGATGACCGGAGTCATCATTATCGAAGCTTTTGCTTTGTGCCACAGTTGGTTGCCTTGACCTGCTCGTAACACAGGGGTTCGCATAGCTATAGTATAATATACCCGGACTTGGCAGTATATTACGGCAGAATAATAGCTCCGGTAAAGCCGGATATCTCGACTGGCTCCGGCCTGCAGCATAACCGAATATAATAATCTAATATAATAATCGGTTATTACAGGTCGCGGTCGGACAACTTCCCAGCAGAGGGGTGTGCGTGCGGCTCCGGCAAGGCCGGAGATCTCAACCGGGCTCCAGCCCGTGACAGGTTAACCAGTAGTTTAATAATCTAGATTCCTTATAGATCCCTATGTATAATAGGATTCCTAAAAAGAGGTAGATTTCTTCTATTAAAGTCTTCCGCTATGAATTCACTCTTACTGTTCTAGTTAGAGGGCCCTGCTTTAACGGTGCTGTATTTATCCACTGGGCCCACTGCTCAACAAGGCCCTGCGGAACGTATTGGACGAATAGGTCAAGCGGGCTTGCTAGCAGCTCCCGTACCTCTTGGGCCCGGGCTGGCACGTCAAAAGGCTGGAAGGAGCCCGGAGGTCCATGCTCGGTAGCCGGAGGTTCGTGGGGCCGGACTGTTGCCGCGTCACAGCGCTCTGGCGTATAGCTTGTATTATAAGTAGCAATAAGGTCTTTTAAAAGGACCTTAATTACTATATAGCTGCGTATAGAAGTAATAGAGGTACTAGAATTACTAGAAGACATCGTAGCATCAATCAAAATGGTAGTAATAGTAGCGATAATAGGTAAAAGAGTATAACTTAGAGGTAAATGACGTGTCGTTAAGTACCCCTCTGAATGCGGGGTAATAATGGGTAAATAATGGGTATTTTGAGCCTTGGCAAAAATGGAGCTATTCCGCACCCGATGGGATACCTTATGGGAAAGACTTGCCTGTTGCAAAAGTTGTTAATAGATAGAGATTGCGACCATACGAGTTAAGGCCCCTTTCTGATATTGAGTATTATCCAAAAGGTCGAGCTCCTAGGGATTGACCTTTTGCCAAGCGCACGACTGTACTAATTATCCCAAGCCAAAACGAACAAACCAGGTTATAGAACCGTGACACGTCCAGCCAAAATGGTTCTAGTCTACTCATTCTGAGTCCGAGGAACCCGGATATTCGTACAAGAAAGTACAGTTCTAGTTTTCTTGGCTATGAATACTTATTGCATGTACCTATGTTAACGAAATATCCAGCCAGTAAAACTTTCTGCGATGGACTGACCGGAGTGTGATTACATATTGTATGGGTCGGAGTGACCGAAGGTGAATAATGCCTGCCCATTTGCCTTGCCTTACATGCCTCTGCCCTCTGTCGTTACTAATCAGATAAATCAAGGCGCCTCTTTCGGGGCCGGGAGCGAGCGTCAGCACTACTGCAATTTTGAAAAGCGGCAACAAAGACAGCATGGCCAATGATAGAGGGCCTGAGGGTGATCCTTCGGCCCCATGTCACCGGCGCTGTGACTAATTCCCGTATTTCCTCGGCGCCGAAATAATGCACGTCACTCCGGGATTTCAGGGTTGATCTTCGAAGTCCGCCAATTCAATTTGACTACATAAAGCCTGACCTGACTTAGTCCCTTGATATGATACGGATAGTATTGGTATTGAGGCATTCAGACATCACTTAGCATCCTAAATTCGCTGAACTATACCGTCTTTGAATCATACAACAAAAGTCTCTTTCTCATCTCAATATGGCTGATTCATTCCCTCGCCGGCGTATCGTCATTTCGAATCTCGATCTCGATTTACCCAATGATGGAGCCAAGACCGAACCCGGAGTTGAGGTAGTCACCGATAACTTGGTGACAGAAAACATGTTCGACGGTCTCTTGCAGAGAACCAAGATTGGGACCGTCTCGGCAGTACCTGCCAGCAATGAAGGACGGTGTGTAGCATCCGGCTCCCCAGAATTAGATGAGTTGTGATTGACTTTTACAGAGGTCTGCCAGCCTTTGCTGATGTCACTGGAAGTGGGATAGTCCTGCCAGGTGGAGTGAACGTTTACTTCTTGGACTTGGCCCCTGGATTCACTACTCCGATGGTATGTTGACGTTCTTCTTACCATAAGTTTTGGCAAATGGATCAAGATTACTGCATTGATGGATGTACTGGCCCAAGTCCACCTTAAGGCTAATCCAACCTTTTCAGCATCGGACCCCATCAGTCGACTACGTTGCTGTCAACCAGGGAACGCCTACACTTATTACACCGAAGACTGCTTTCAGTGCCGAGGATGGCAAGGCTGATTACGAAGAGACAACCGAGAGCCTACTTCGACCAGGGGATGTTGCCGTTCAACGTGGTGCTATGCACGCGTACGTTTTCATTTTTCTTTTGACAAATAATGTGAACATTTTGACGACCAGAGCTAATTCATATTCGCTGCAATAGTTGGGCGAACAGAACTGACGAGTGGGTTCGCATGATCGGCATGGTCATCGACGCAAAGCCCTCCGAATCTGTGTTGGATGGAAAGCAGTTGGAGCTCGGCGAAAAATGGCTTCAGTGAGCACCTCAATTATAGCCGATGTTGTGCTTTGAGAGTAGAGAGTCTCGATGCATCATAAGAGGTGAGCTGAGATGGCAGATGTAATGTCGAGGCAGTAGAGAGGGGACAAGCTTTTGAGCATTTGCGAACAACAATACGCGTCTGAAGAAGGTATCGATTTCAACGTCATTGTTTAACTACTCAATGTATGCGTGTCTCTAGTCTTTGTTGTTCACCCCGGGCCGCGGGGTGTATACAAAGCAATCCCTGTTGTAGAAGAGTACACCCGTGCCATCCCCTTCGTCCACCCCGTCTTCTACAGGAACATCGAATAGCTTGCATTCTTTGGCTGTTGATTCCCATGAAAAGGACTGACATCGAGGTGGCCGACGGCCGTCGGTGCACAATTCCCAGCATTCGTATGTGTTGTCAAAGTCTACCCCGAGACCGTAGTACCCGTATGCGGGCTTGATGCTGCCCTCAACATTGCAGGTCGCGTTGGTTGGAGCCTGCGGTGGCCAAGAAGCGAGAGCGTTGACAGCAAGTGCCAAGGCTGCGAAGTAGCGGAGGGCTATCATATCGAGTATGTCCAAGTTGAGGAGCGTTCGATAGTGTAATGCTCGATCTGTCTCTCGTGCCGCCGAATGAAAATTAGCTGATCATGGGAACGGCGGTCGATAGCCTCAACTGGCGACGTGAATGCAACAACTTACTAGTTTTTATAGGCCAAGGAGGAGAAATTACCCCGCGTGCCACCTACGTAGTAAAGAAAGTACGTGTGTTTCTCTGTGGACTCGGCCAGCTTAATGCAGCTGACAAGAACACAATCATGGTCCAATTGATGTTAAGTACATACAGCCAAGCCTCAGCTCGTATTCGCTCTTGATGCTTGTCTTTTGGAAGCTGACTTGCGCTATAGTAGCTGGGAGAAATGGCGGCCTCAAGGCAAACTTGATTCGCGGCCATGGAGCAACGTGACATAAGAATGAACTGATCACATCCATCCATCTCCGGATGGTCGCCCAGGTTTGCATATTTGGTATAGAAAAAGAAATCACTCATTCTTTAAACCTCCAAAATTGTTAATTATCTCAGGAAGCAAAACCGACGTCAAAGTCCCAAGGAAAGTAACGCACTATACCCGAGCCTGGAACCGACCTTCGGACAGAATAGAAACAAGTTGAATTACCGTTATAAGTGCATCCAGATTGTTAGCTGGCAGTCAAGTGTTGTTGTCATGAAGGCTCACGTCTAGTCCTGCATCGAAGACGAAGCGAACGCCGAAAATAAGTTACAAGTAACTTGCGAAAACTAAAGGCATGTTTTAAAAGCCGATATATCATACCAGCGGCTAGGCTCACGAACTACTAGACTGTGAGTGAAATTTTGAGGTAACTCTATGGAGAGAAGTCATGAAGAGCCGCGGGGTTTTTGAACTGGCGTATGTCGGATTTCAAGGGCCTCGTACATCTTATCAATGCATTCAACCAGCAGTTAATATTCAGGTAGTTACCAGTAACACTTGGCATGTTGGCCACGAAGAATACTTGTAGACTTGGTCGCCCAAAAAAGAGTGGACCAGTCCGGAGGTTAGTGGGACTCACCAACGGCTTCCGACCCGCCACTTACCGCTGCCGGCGATGACTTCACCACCCGAGCTTCCACCTTGATCCAATTAAGTGACAACAAAGTGCTCACAGTCATGATGACTATGGGACTATAATTTTGACTGCATGTGCTTCATGGAAAGCGGAAAATGTTTCCCGCTGCACTGGCGTTGGAGCTGGTCACACGAGGAACTACTCAGTACGGACGTCGCCGCGTGTAAACAGGGATGAGCCTAGATGAAGCAGGTCGCGAGACTCTAGAGTATTGCCAAATAAGGCTCTTCCGCCGTCAACTGGTGCAACTATTCTATGGAAATGCCGTCACAAAACCGGCATCCATTGATTGCCGCAGGGCCTTTAATCGGCAATCGGAACGCATCGTCACTGCCAAGATCTACCGTACAACGGATGAACCACATTCTCTCTTATCCGCGGACATTCACCTTCCTCATTGGACAGCCTAGCGCCACATTGCATGATTTGGAAAAAGATTGTGACCTCCCCCTTTGGTTTCTGGCAGATCCCTGATTCAATCCTGATTCTCAAGTTGTCAATAACTTTGACTCCGTACCAAGGATCTGGGTGGTGGCTCTTACCGACGGGATGTTTTCTAGCGGAACTCCAGTGGAGTTTAAGCGGAGATACGCTGGAGTTTCAGTTCTAGATCTTCATCACTGAAAAGTACGCATCTTGTATTTTTATTGGTAGCATGCGCAGCTCCCGCGAAGCTTGCTGGTGCAAACTTGGCAAGCTGTGAGAAGTTTCGTGTAGACAGTTGCCATCAGAGCGAGGTGGCTCCCCGGCCAACGTCCGATGCCGCAGTCGGAAGGGAAACTGGCCATATCAATCTGCCAGATGGAGCCCGGATATCAGGCCCGTTCTTTCACCCACCTTCCTTAAACTCATGGCAGACCACCATGACGAATTTGAGTCTATCCACACACACACTCAACCTCCCCCCCCCCTGGATCACCTGGTCGCCACATCTGATAAGATTCTCCATACCCTAGACCAAGACCGGTTTTGGGGCCGGAATCTGAGGAGCATGATGCCTTTTTTACGATGGCAGGACTCAAAGTAGACTCCTCTCGTGCCCCCATCCTTAAAGTGCCTACGCGTTAAGTGGAAGGTAGTGCTGACAACAGGATTGTTCAAGTTGGCGGAACGGTAGAGGAAAGTACCTCGAAGTGATCGCGAACGTAAAGCTGTTTGCTTGTAGACCTACAAGTACATATAAATACAACGATCTCAGCCTTACCAGGACTTAAGCATACTTGTATCCGACGGAAACCAAAAAAATCTTATCCTATTGTGGAATGCATGTGCCTTGTGTAACTATGGAGCTTCAGCTTGATGCTCCTTCCTCGGTTTCGCTCTGTCACGGGAAATCACCATGGTCTATGTGGTCTCGACAATGACGACCAGGGTTTGAGAAACGTACATGTAAAGTACTTATAAATAATATACCATCATGCAGGTCTAAAGCCAATCTCGCGCCAACATCGATCTTCTCACTTTCTCAATTACAAGAAACGTAGCAGCGGCACTTCTCAGACTGTAGCTATGTTCGCCAACCTTCTTGCAGCGGCAGCTATTGCTGCCAGTCATGCTGTCCATGCTTCTGCCTCTGCAACTCCTAGTCTGCTCCTATTCTCAAAGACGGCCGGTTATCGCCATGCAAGGCACGTTTCTGATTCTCGGTCTCTTATGTTCCTCGTCTAAGCCAGTTATCTGAGCTTCTAGCATCCCTCATGGAATTCAGCTTGTGAGCTCTATTGCCAATGAGAAGGGCTGGTCAGTCGCGGCAACGGAAGACTCTACGATCTTCACAAATGGAAGTTTGTCCGCATACAGCACTCTGGTCTTCATTTCCACGACCGGCAACTATTTGTCAACCAACGAATCCGATGCCTTGAACGAGTTCCTACTCAACGGTGGTTCTTGGCTAGGCATTCACGCCGGTACGTCTTAGCTGATGCATCTAAACGTAGTGGTTAGCCCCCATATCTGACAGTTTGAACTGCAGCCGGTGATTTCGGGGATGATATGCCCAACTGGTTCAACAAGCTTGTTGTCGGACAGGTAAGATATACCGCCTGGACTCTGCCCTCTGGAAATTGACAGCTTTACTGACCACGCTATAAGTTCCGATCCCACCCGTGCGAGACTGACGATATCTGTGACGACGCGCAAAAGGAGAGATACCCTCCCAGTAAGCCAACACTCATCTCCATCGCCAATCCTGTACAGAACTTTCCTAACGCCTCCTCAATCTAGATGGCAACATTCGTCCGGACACCGATACAATTCTCGACTTTGACCATCCCTCAACCTCCGGTCTCCCGGAGAGCTACAACCGAACAGACGAGTGGTATGCGTACAAAACGAATTCTGCTGATGACTCTGCATACAAAGTTCTCGCAAAGGTGGAAGAGACTTACATCGACGAGATTACTCTGTCGCCGGAGCTTCAGCACATGCCTCCCATGCACTCAATCTCGTGGTACTCCATGTGCGAGGGCGTGGCTAGGGCGTTCTACACTGGTATGGGTCACACTAACGAGTCTTATTCTGAGGAGTACTTCGTCAAGCATGTTACCGGTGGGTTGGAGTGGGTCACCAGCACTTCAGATGAATGAGTGGGCACAAATTGAGGGGATCGACTGGTCTCCATCAGGGGATGATTCAGTCGTGGTTTTTACGGAAACTTCCCTGTAATCAGAAAAGGGTTCGTTATCGCATTCTCGGCAAGAGGATATCTGGCCGATGACACCTCGCTGTTGAGTAATTACAAGTTTACAACTTCCAACAGTCTGATGAAAACTCGATTCACATTCTGGAGACTAAAGTAGTCATGCACTTGTGAGAGTATCATCATACTTCGTGCCTACCGGACTGAGACATGGGCTTCGCGTTGCGTGGTAGGGTTACTGAGTCGACAAGATTAGGTCACATTCATTATGTAGATAAGACGTTTTCACAAGTGTAAAAAATGCGCAAGGTTACTTCTACCTAACAGAAGATGAACAGATACATGTAATTGGTAACGATGAGATCTTTGACATTTAGATGATGACAAGAACCAGAATTAGTTGAAAGAGATGCCATCTGACGGAAACTATATGTACCCACAACTACCTAAATGCAGTAGAGGGATCTCTCTTTTGTATATGGCGCAACGGTACAATTCCGAATTCTGTCACCATCCATGCTAGTCCGGCGCCAACGTAACTGAAAGTAACTTTCCGTTCACGGGTTGTCTACCTAGCCTGCGTCCATTTATCGGACGTTTAGACTCCATTGCAATCGTAATAGCCTAACCACAGGTTGCTGCAAGTCGAGTCGACCTGTGTATTGTACGAGAGGAACTGCTCAAACGTGATGCCTTCGCCGTTGTGAATTGACCAGCAGCTGTCGTCAGAGTTGACCTGGTAAAAGGTCTTGCAGTTGGAGACAATGCCGGACAATTGGGGCCATGGGCCAGTGGAAGAAGGAGTCGTTGGCTGGGTGTTACCCTGTGTCGTAGTGGCCGCACCAGGCACGTGGACGCAGACGCAGTAGTCGAGCCAAAGGTTTGTGCAGTCTGTTGATCAACGAGTTAGATTATTTGAGAATGAGGAATGAAAACAATCCTGCGCATCAGCGTTGACTTCGGTGTTCTAGCTCTTGAACTGTGCAGTGCTGATGCGGTACTTGGATGAGATGGCATCGCAGGAGCCACCAGAGGAAACCTTGTAGAAACCGTCAAAGTTGGCTGCGAGCCCGGTAATAGCTGGAGAGTTACTGAAGCGGAAGCAGTGGTTGTTGTAGAAGGGGAAGTGGTACTATTTAACGTCTTGGATGTAGTCGACGTAGTGAGGGCAGTGTTTTTGGCAGTCGTATTCTTAGACGGTGCCGATCACGCAGTACGACTTGCTGGTGTTCAGTGTAGGAAGAGTTATTCCAGGGTTCAACTTTTGAAGATCACATCATCGACGGACGGTCCCCAACTAATCGGAAAGGTTGCGCAAATATCGCTTTTGCTGGCGGCCGTGGAGAAGGCACAGTCGACGGCGTGGCGTGAGTGGGCTGCATTGGCAGAGACTAATCCAGAGAAGATTACGGCTGTGGCTCTAAGTTGAGTGATTTGCATCTTATTGAAATATTTAATGAGAACGGAGACTTGGAAAAGGGGGAAGAGGACTAAGGGGTTGCTGATGATGGCGATGAAGAAACACTTTGGGGCGGTATGAAGGCCTTGGTCTTATACTTGCCTCCAGGAGATATCATTCTCTCTTTTAAGAATACACTTGAATCTCGATAAGTAAGATCCTTCAAGGCAGAACTGCATAAAGTATCTACTTGACGACATTGACGGCATCGCACGTCCGGTTTCAGGAACAGGTAGTTCGACTTTGGAAAGGATAGTGCAGGAACTATCATCATCCTCCTCCATACACAGGCAAACGCCCATCCCCGGTGAATGAAATCGAAACTCGAAATCCGTTCGATAAAGTTTTGGGTGCGGCTTCGAGCATCCGGTGGCGTCAAGGGGAGAAAACGGTTCAGAGTTGCTGAGACTTGTCACTGAAGTCTCTCAGGTACGACCTTGCAGCCAAGCGCCGCGTGCGAGATCATCGCTTGATCCTGCTCCCGCTCATTGGCAAGGCTGCCGAGAAGGATTCAATACATGTATTATGTAGGCACTCGTAGCAGGGATGACTAGAGCAGCTGGCCTATCAACTCTGTTGGTTGCTGTCGCCATGTAGAGAGGACTGTTTGCGCCAAGCCGGCCAATCGGCACCAACGTGACCTCTTTTGCCTTAATTTAACTACTCTCTCCTGTCACATAGGCAAGCATTGAACAGACAAGCTGGTTTGAGCAGGATTGCAAGAAATTTCCCCAGACTGTGAGGGTGGCCAGGTACTCTTCTCGCCCATCCATCTGTATAAAATTTCAGGTTCTGACTTTTCCGCGCCTCTTTTCCCTATCGCAACAACATCTTTGCCTGCCTGTCTTGCCCCATCAAACCCGAGGCATCGAACATCGTCTGCTACTACCCATCAAGCTTTCATGCTTGATAAAGCGTCAGCATGTATGCAATATCCTGGACGGCCTGGTTGTGGTCTCTTCTGGCTTGTGTCTGGACCATCCTCGGAGCTGCCACCGTCGCCGCGAGCGACCATTCGGGCATCGTGGAAGTTGACCTCATCTTCCCCCGCAACGATACATACGCGCCCACGCCGGTTTTGCCCATCATCTTCGGTTTCCGAAACTCGCCGTTGGCGCCGGGTCTCGCTCCCAAAATCGGATTCTCGATATGGAACTACAATAATAAGAGCGATTCAGTTTAAGACCACGGAGTACGACGTGAGATTTGCCAACTTCTCCAGCAGCGACCCATACTATGAATACCGCGGATTCGTCATGTTTAATGTTGAGGGGACCTGGCAGATCAGATACACCGTGGAATGGTTCAGCTGCACGGAGGATTCATTCAAGTACCCATACAAAATCCCCAGCAATAACACGTCCAATGCCATCATCTTCACCACCAAGAACTCCGGGCAAAGTGTGGATCTTGTGGCCGCTACAAATGGGCAGAATTGTTCGTCCCATGGGGGGGTCGCTATCAACGTGACTGATACTCTTAACTCCACCGGAATTTCAAAGTGGCCAGGCGGCGGTACGTGTGCTGTGGCGGTATCATCAACGGTCACGCCGGACCCTTGCCAGATCAAGGTCAGCGAGGCCGAGGCGTCAAGCATCTCCGCCTCTGTAACTGCTCGGGCATGCGAGGCTCAGAATCCACCAATCGAGTGTCCTTCGGGAAACGATGGTGACGAAAATGATGCTGGTCATGGGTTGGTTGTTGGAGGATTGGTGTGTTTGGCTGCCGCATTGGGTGCGATCTTTCATATTTTGATATAAGGAAGGGTTGGATTGTATTTGCAACCTATACCAAAATGACTGAAAATGGAAGCTTTTGTGAGAATTGAAGCCTCATAGATGTTACGTACAAGGCATCCAAGATCAGGCTGAACAAAAATCTCCTGCGTCGTCCTCTCGTGCCTCCTGCATGTAGTTCGGAGGTGACCGTACCTGAAGGATCTAACTTAGATTACTACTGCGGCCAATAGCAGGAGGGTTTTAGCCAAGCCACTGCCGGCCTTTGCTCTCTGATCAAACAGATGCGCAAGTACGTTGATCACGGCACGGCGAGATAGACGGACCCTTCACCATGTTTGGTCAGTCTGGCAAAGAGCCGACGCCTAGATTGTCGAGATCACGAGCGACAAACGCCGTACCGGCCGCGTGGTGACGAGTTGCCTCGATGCCAGCAGTAACAGCGATGTGCTCGTCTACGATGACGGCGAGTACGTCGCCTACATGAGCGCCAGTACGAAGAAGACCCGCGCGGCGCTCTATGCTTAGTAATATGGCTTGGGGTATGGGCGGCACCACGGACTGGGCGACAGACTTACAGGAATACCACGACGTGCCCGCGCCCGCAAAGGAACTGGGCGCAATTCAAGCAGCTCGCCGCGAGCGGGTTGGCTCCCAAGTCGGATTTTACGCGTAATAGCAACTGGACCGAGTTCGACTGCACGCACATATACGCGACGGACCAGCTTCACCGTGACGTCGATGAGCTCTGGCTGGGTCTCGGCGCCGACGCGGCGTGGGAGGACGTTGTGAGAATTTGGGAGGATATAGATAGTGGCTATAGCAACACCTCGCTCCTCAGCTCGGTGCACGCCACGCTCAAGATCGAGACCGGGGCGTTGGACTGCGGCAGCCTCCTGGGCGTCGAATGTAATACTGACGGTTGCTCCAAGGGCATGGACGGCGATTCCTCGGGACCAGCGGCGCAGCTGATCTGGATTTCGCTCGTCATCACCCGGAATATCCGCGACAAGCATCATTATGCTCTGTACAAGGCCGCTCCAGGCGTCGCCGCGCTCAATGACATGGAGAACACGTTTGCGCCGATCCCGCCTGAGGAGAACGATACCTGGCTGCTCCTCATCGATCTCATCACTCTCGGAACTCTATCCGCCGCTGGTCCCTTCTTCAACACGTTCCTGACGTCTCTGCCCAAAAGCACTGATCGGCCGAAGCTCGCTCAACCATTGCCAAAGACCTGCTGCCCAACCAGGGCGAACCAGACTGGAAGTTCGAGGACCAGGACAAGCTCTCCAACTACATGGGCCAATTCATCGATGACTGGGCCAATGCCACCTCCCTTACCCTCAAAAGCGTCTTTGACGGCACCCCCGACTCGGTCAGCCTACTAGGCAAGGCCATCGCCGACGGCAAGCTGTACCCCAAGGACGTCAGCCCGGACCCGGGATCTAACGAGCTGCTACAAAACGTTCGAAAGTCCATCTTCGGCTGCGCCATCCCCGCAATTTGGCACGCCTCGAGCGCGTGGGCGTTCGTCATCAACTCGGGCTACGGCTGCGACGCGTCCAACCCGCTCGACGACTACCTCTCTGATGACACAGTGAAGACCACGGGCGCGTGCTAAAACAGGAAGCTGTATTAAATCGCCAGCCCGGACGGCGACGCTTATGAATGCTTCGATGGCGGATGCCTGGACAATAAGTTCTCGGCGCCCAAGGGCGTGGGCAAGCCAGGCGACAGCTTTGACGGTGTCACGAAAGAGGACCTGATTGCTGGCGCTGTGCGTACGTATTTGGCCAAAATCGACGACAAGGGCGTGCAGGACGACCTCCTGGACGTGGACGTCACGACGCCAGGCTTCATTCGCATCTTCGTCTGCGGCGCTGAGCGCGCGTTCCAGATATGGGAAGGGACGACAAAGGACGTGGCAAGAGGCTTCGCCGAGAACTATCCATGCGACGAGCCGCCGGGCAGAGACAACTGCGGCGTGTCGTCAATTGAGGACCAAACGAGCGACGCGTCGCCGGGCGCGAGCGATTGTCGGCAGATTATCAAGAACATTGAGGCCGACGGAAGCACCGACTGGACGATTCAGGTCTTGGGGAGGAACCGGCGCGAGATTGCCAAGTTTGGCGGGTGTTCCTTTGGTGTTGGGGCGACCAAGGTTGATGGAAACGTCGACTTCACTGTCGGTGGGCAGGATGTGATCGATATCATCAACAATGCGATTGAAAACTTTGAGAATAATGATGGACAGGTGGGAGCCAAGGGAGACATGGATTGTAACGGGAACGTTCATCAACAGGCGGTGAAATGCGGCATTTACTTAGCTTGCCAGGACTTGGATGATGGATATAGGGTCTGAGTGCTGGCTGTAGTAACACATCACCTTGGCAACTGTTGTTCTTTGTAATCTACATTCTTCTGTAAGTATGTATTCAGCATTATCTGGGTCTTTGACTAGGTACCTATCAGATCATACATGCTACCTTCGTTTTCTGCGTAGAAATGACTCAATGCGGTTGACCGCGTCTTAGACTCTCGGTGAACGATTCTCAATGGGGTTTCTATCTCGGGCGGAGAATGGCTTGGCTGAATTATCACACAGTTGTGCCAGTGCGAACACATTGGACAACGCTGCAGATGAGCGCAACATGACGCGTGCATACATGTACAACCTTCATACTGAGCACTAGACCGTGAGTCTAGTCAAAGGCATCATCTCTCATGATTCTACGCTCTTCCATCTTCTAGTATAGGTAATCAAGAGTTATCGCGACTGAGTGAATGATGTCTAACCTGTTGTTCCTGGTTGGGTGAGACACGGGGATCCTTGCTGCTGCTGCTGCTGCTGCAGAGCGTTGTGCCACGCCGTTGGGCCTTGCGCTCAGGCACCGATACACATCGATCGAGCGACTTTGATCATATGCTCGAGGTGAGCCACCAGTGGTTACACTGTCTCGTGAGCTTTCTTAGGCTCTAGTGATGTGATGATTGAGTTGGTGATTCACTTCAAGAGCTGTTTTGAAAGTCTGGCTGTCTGATTTTCAAGAAATCGTTTGATGAGCTTGTTCCCCTCGATCGGGAGATTCCTGTGCAGGGCCCCTAAGCCATTCCTATTAATAGGCGCATCAACCCCTCATTCAGCTGATAGTAAGGCGGCTGCACCCGCACCCCCCAACAGTGCTAGCACAGGGCAACATGGACGGTCCTGGGCCAAGTTAGGCTTCATGACACCCTCTTTTTCACGTAGCTGTTGAAGATAACGAGGAGCTGAATTTGAGTCTCATTTCGAGTATGATATTGTCCCTCCGAACAACGTCAGAGGGGAAAGGGTGAGAGATAACAAACGAAGATGACTGATTGATCAGCAACCCCGGCATGCCGGTGAAATGATCCGTGCCGAAATGGCGGTGACAACAACGGGCCCTGTACCTCATGTACTCCTAGGGAGGGGGGACTCTGGGACAACTCACGTCTGGTTGGAATGGCGGCGGGGTGGAGACGAGAACCCTCACCGCGGCCATTAACATCGCGGCCGACGCATGGCGGTGGAGGTTGGGCATCATACACCGCGCATGATCCATAGTAGCGACGTGGCGGAAAAAGTAGAGAGAGGCAGCAGCCAGCCAGGAATCTCTTCATTCTGTTTGGTCTATTGCTCTCTCTGCTGCGACTCGCAAGCGTGGCCGCAGGTTTTCGACGAGACCGCCCTTCACGACCCTCGCCTCGCCTCGCCTCCCTCTCTCACTCACCTCTCACCTCTACTCCGTACTCAGAAAGCAGAGTCTGTCTCTACCCGAGTTGGTCCCTCCCCCTTGTTGCCTTTCGCCCTGCCTCATCTCAATCGTTCCGAGATCCCAAGCCCAAAGGAGTCCAGTCAGCCCCAGGTTTCTGCTGCTCGATTGTGGTTCTCGTGGTTGGGTTAAACCACTACCTAGGTACTGCGATCCCACCGCTCATCCCACACCCCCAGTCTCAGTCTCCGTCATGTTGCGATGATTTGACCCATTATCCGTACCCTTTCTCTTACCTACCTTACCTTACCTCGACCTTTTTTTTTCCTCTCTTGAGTCCCCGCCAGAGCTATCCATACACCATACATACAATTGAACCTTTAAACAACCCCCTTTAGAAACTCTCTTCCCTTCCTTTTCCTCTTCCCTCTTTTTCCTGTTCCTGGGATGTGTGGCAAGAGATGGTGATCGGGAACCGAGATTTTTCGACTTTCAGGAGTAAGAGTACCAAGAGCACTAAGAGTGACTCGGGGAACGGGGACGATGCGTCCATAGGCACGCACGAGAGCTCGTACGAGCACCCTCTGGGTAAGTACAACACATGGATCAATTGTCCTTGAAACCCTCTTCAAAAGGGTTCTGTCTTGTTTGCTAACATTGAGTCAATCTTCAGCTCGCAAAGGCTACGATATTGGCCCCGCGTCGAGATGCGAGGTGGGCGACGTCTTTGAGTTCCTCTGGGCAGACTCGCACGAGTTCGAGTGGGAGTGGAAGTGCCTTGGCTACACGCGCTTCATCGTCCTTCGACATAGCGACACGTTTCCGCATTACTGCGTGTGTGTGTAAGTTTTGATCATCTATAGTCTCCAACTGCTGGTATCCCTCTGTTGATGTGGTCGAGCTTGTTGTTGCTTTTTACCCCTCCTCATCAACACCCCTCATCCCACCACCCCCCCGTCAGCAAACCGACTCAACCCATTAGCAAGCCCAAAACTTCATCTCGCTAACCTCTGATCGTCGATACCACCAGTCCGATCTCCACCCCCACGAAAAATGACTTCCAGAAACCCGGAATCGACTCGAGCCAGCAGGGCTATGTCTTTGATGAAAACGACCGCACCCCGCCCTTCGACCGCCTCCCTTTCTCCCCTGTCGGTATGCAGCTGCGCCCGGGCAAGTTCCGCGTGAAGGAAAACTCTCGCGCAAACTACGCCGACGTTCTCGAGATCGACCACGATGCACAAGTCATGGTCGTCGGCGACGTCACGCGCTACTTCGACCGGGTGCGGAGGAACGTCAACAAGGCCGTCATGCGCAACGTATTGAAAAAGGCGTTGGAGCAGTACCGCCTGGGCAAACTCGTCGGCAAGAAGGGCGCCAAGCTCGAGGCGAGCGTCGTCAACGGCGGTGGAAGCCAGGATGACGAGGAGGAGTTCAATTTCGACGAGGAGCCCGAGGACGGAAGCGATCCGGACCATCCCGATGTGTTTCTGCGACCAGATGAGACATCGTCCGTCATCGAGAAGCGGAAACCCGATCGCAGTGAACGCAGTGACCGCAGCGACCGGGAACGCGAACGGGAACGCGAACGGGACCGGGACCGAGACCGGGAACCCCTCGTCAGCGCAGAAATGCCGCCCCCTCCGCCCCCGGCCCCGCCGCTACCGCCGATGGACTTCCCGTCCCCGATGCCGATGCAGCAGCCGTCGCCCCCGCGAGAGCGAGAGCGCGATGACGCGTCCTCAATCCGGTCCCACGCGTCTCGAGAGAGAAGGCATTCCCGGAAAGAAGCGCCCCCGCCGAGAGGCGAGGACCTCCCGCGGAAAATGTCGGATCACCACGTCGACGGCGCCGCTCGGCCGTACAGACAACGCATCGATCTCCCGCGATCCCGGAGCCATCGGGCCTCTGAACACGAGGTCTCGGGTTCAATGTACGACGTCGCTACGGCAAGGGCGGACTGAAAAAATGAGTTGTGACATTGGGATTTGATGGGTGATGAGATGACGCGCATTTCTAGGATGATGATTTGGTTACCATCGATCGACCGGCTCTTGAAACGGGTGCTATGAGTGGCACGACGGCGGCTCTGAATGTTTTTTTTTTCTCTCTTTTTTATGACACGTATCATGATTGCATGCATCAATTGCCTCTTTTCTTTCCTGCTGCGACTACAACATCAACATCAACAAATAACGAGAATCCGCCAGCATTCACGGAGTACAATTAGACTTGTTTCAAATTTCCAATTTTGCTTTTTTTTTTTCTTCCACATTCATCATGATCTACAGAAGATACATTACCAAAAGAAACCTGTACAAATGATAATCAGACTGCGAGTTTTGTCTCCTCTCCCCGCTCTACGATCAATCTCACGATGTTTCTAGCCGGCTAACCGATTTCGCTGTGACGATTGAAGTGTGATTTCTAGAATGCACCTAGAAGGAGATGGAAGGATGTAAGATTGGCTTGGGTAGCAATTTGGGCAGCAATTCAATAGTAATTTCCTGTCTGGGGGCCCCGGGGGCGCTAACTGCGGCTGTCTGCATCGTCATGCAGGATGATTCACGATCCTCTCTCACCAACTAGCCGGACCAAAGGTCTCATTCTCTCCCACCGTCTTCAGAATGGCGCCATACGTGGAGTCCTATATGCAAGTCACGATTAGTTAAAATGAGCTCGACGTCAGATAGCGTTGCCAGCGGATGTATTTCACCCATGGGCAACCGCGTTTCGCGGGGAGAAGGGGGAGGGTCCCAGTCCCGACTGCATGTGCACTCACCAAGGTGTTATATACGTCGACGTTTCCCCACCATTGCGGGATCGTGACGTTGGGCAACGTAATGGCAAAGAAGATGACAATGGTGCTGATGATGAGACCGGCGTCCAGCGCGGCGGCGGTGATGTAGTTGTACGTCTGCCACCACCCGTGGAACCTCTTGCGCACGCCGTGGTTGAAAATGAGCCCGACAATGGCCCAGCTGGAGAAGCTGAGGGGCGTCGCCGGCGGGAGCCACCCCATGGCGCCGAGCATGACGGGCGCGTGGAGGACCTTTGCGAACTTGAGGTTCAGGACCTTGGCTAGCACGTAGAAGACGATAGGCAGGCAGGCGCCGATGAGCCAGAAGTAGTTGAAGTTGTGGTAGATGGAGCCGGCGCCGAACATGCGGCGGGGGCCGATGACTCCCCATACGATGGAGGAGGAGAAGAAGGCTCGGCCGTTGGGGCAAGTGAAGTGTGCGTGTTGCGTCCTATGATCGCAATGTCAGATATCAATCCTGAAGTGAGTATTCACGAGAGTTTCCTTGAATAGACTTACAGCGCACAGCAGTTCTCGATGTTGCCAAGCGTCCAATTCATCACGGCAATCTGCACAAACACAGCCCAAATGGTGGCCACAACTTGGCACCAAAACGTAACTCTCGGCGGAATCTTCATGTAATGCGCCATCTTGAGATCGCCAGAGTACGTCTGCGCCTGGCCCAGCGTGATCGTGCTGTACACCTTGAAGATCATGACACCAATCGGCTTCCCGGGGATCATGAAGCCCGCCAAGAACGGAGACAGCACGTTGAGGGAGAGCCCAAGGTTCGATATGGCAAGAATCGTGCACGTGGGAATCACGAACATCATGGCCAGAAGGTTGGCGACGAAGAAGGCCCACCACGGCAGCTGGGAATCGTAGCCCTCCGCCGTCGCGAGACCGAGGCCGATGGCGAAGAGCAGGATGACGGCGTACCACCACTCCGGCGCGTCCACGTACTTTGTCGCGAGCTTGAGGTGGATGTCGGCTTCCTGGTTGCGCGCGGCCTTGAGGCGGTACCAGATCTCCTTGCCGTGGAAGAACCCGCAGTGGACGATGGCGGCGGTGAGAGCGGCGAAGGAGAGACCATAGTTGAGGGCAAAAGTGGGCGGGAGGAAGAGGGGCGAGTACTGCTTGTACTTTTCTTCCGAGAAGGTGTACCCCGGCCCGAGGATCTTGCTGACGTTGTAGGAGCTCTGAGTGTTGTCGTAAGTCTGCGAGGTGTTGATGGGGAGGTAGTCTGCGAAGAGGGCGCCTGAGTAGGCAGTTCCGATGGTGGGGATGATGACGAAAGTGAAGAGGCCGATCAAGACGTTGATGTGCGTGTGCGTAGGCGAGAGAAGGGGGTCGCCGAGGTAGGCGGACACATAGGTCCAGTCGAACGTGATGGGGATCAGAGAGAGGCCGGTGAAGCCTCCAAACAGCTGGTTGACGACGATGTTGTTCGGCTTGATCCAGGTGACAAAGGCAAACACCGACAAGCCTTGCCAGAGAACACCCGGGATCCAGTAGTAGCAGAACATACCCGCGAGGACATAGAAGAAGTAACGGTACCGGCTGATAACCCAGCCGTTGCTGTGCGTGCCGTCGCTCTTGCTCTTGTCGTGGAGGGCGTAGAATAGGGACGTGTTGGCGAACTGGTTGGGCCAGATCATGGCGGCCGGCCAGACGAGGAACCGGCGGCAGAGTCCCGCGAGGCCGATGCCGATGAGCTGGGAGCTCAGCGTGAAGAGTAGCTGGAAGCCCCATCCCAAGTTGATGTCGTAAAAAGGCTTGCCTTGCAACGCGAGGAGAGCGTCGGTGCTGTACGCGTAGCCGATGGAGACGTTGGACATGAGGGTGATGACAACGTGCTCTTTGATTGTGAAGGGGCCGGTATTGAAGGTCCATTGAACGCCGAAGGTGTTGAAGACCTTCATCGGCATGACCTTGGCCCAGAAACATCCGATTGGATAGACAAGCAATTGGACAATGATGGACGGGAAGTTGATGGCGGGACTCCTGTGAACAGTGAGAGAGGTCGTCAGTTATCGGTGTTCCTAACAACCCAGGTCTTGTTCATCTTGCTTTCACGTACCTCATACTCAAAAACATATTGAGACCACTCCCAATTGTCACGAAAATCATACCTAGAATCCACGCTCGAACCGTATTTGCGACTTCACCGCCATCCGTGTTGCGTACAGCAGCACGTACTTCTTCATACGGCGAGTCCTCCGTCAAGATAGCATCGGCAGCCATGATTTCCTCAGAGTCGCCATCCTGGAGCGCCTTCTTCACCATGTCGGCCTTCTCCTGGGGCAGATTGGGGTCCCATTGATGATCGCGCTGGAAGTCTTCGAGGTCTGTCGCCGCCTGCGTAACGTCCACGCTATGGTTCTTTTCGTCCGCCATGGCGGCTACTGGGTGTGCGACCGGGGTGTTGATGTTGGTGGCTACTGCAAGGCTCTACGCGACGGAGATTCACTGGCTAGATCGTCATACCTAGCCCAATGGCTGATCAATCTGAGGTTTCACAGGCGAGGTGGTGATGGCAGCTTGCGAGAGACCAACAGTAGCATATATGTTTCACGATACAGGTACGTACGCCTCCTTCATATAACTTGAGCCTAGGCGATCAATTGAACTCAATCATGATCCCAAGAGGGAAGTTGCCTACGTTGCCCGAAGGACGTGATAACGGTCACCAGGACCATCCCACCGTAACGTACCACGAGGTATCGTTATCATGGATAATTAATATTTTCTCCACCTCCCCGCTTATCGTCTTGAGAAGTCTTGTCCCGACGCGGCAATGCTTGGTCCAATTGGCGTTAAACCCAAAACAAAAAGTTCCCAACCGTCGGGGGAGGGATCCCCTTGACGACCGTCGGCACGTTGCAACCGCGTGACAGCCGAACGACTAATGGCAAATCTACCCCGCCGTTAGATAAGGTAGCAATTCCTCTCCCAACACGAAGAAGTAAGATACGGATAATGTTTGCCCATGGAAGATACGGATATCGTGATAAGACGGAAGGGGTCCCGCGGGGGGTCTTCCGACGAACAAGGATCTCGGACTTCGAACCCGGGTAACCCGGGTCTGACCGGGAATATCAGCATTTCAAGCTTTTGTCTGAAGATTCTCAATTGATTGCAGCGAAGTCATCTAGGTTCAGCGTACAAGTGTCAACTAACCTGATTTACGCGTTGATTTCCTTGGGCCATTACCACTATCCCGGGTTCTGGGTCTATCGCACCCCAGATCATCCTCGTGTTCAGCTGTTCCGCGTGTTTGGTACCTCCATGTAAATCATGCGGCCCTTGTCTCGAGGTAACCCTCAGCGACTCATTGCTGGCGACGCTGGGTACCCTCTGGATAAGTGCGCAGCGAATACCGGATCAATCCACATTGAACAGCCTACATTGACCTCCTAGCCTGAGATGCGATATTCGCGACAGTCAAATCAAGAAGTAAGCCTCTTAGTCGCCCTCTATGCTTGGGTTGTGAAGAAAGAAACGCAAACGTCGAGACTCTTCCTAGAATCTCTTGACTAATGCATGCAGAGTATATGTAGAACCGCCCTACTTCTTACTTCCCACCTCTCGGTATCTCTGAACGTCCAAGACCTTTCTCAACGCTGCATCTCGCTGCTGGAATTGTTCCGGATCGGGCAGGCCGTACGCATCCACCGTTTGTTGCACAACCTTCGCATCCCACGCCGGCTTATCGTTCTTGCCCATGCTCTCTGTCTCGTTTGCTTCCTTTGTCTGGAAGTTCACCAATTCTGAACTATCCCAGACCTCTTGAATAGTCCCAGAAAGATTGTTTAAGAAAGCCTGAATCCCAGCTACCCCACCGCCCATGTTATACGACTTGAAGATGCCTTGGACGGCCCATCTAGGCCCTAAGCTCGCTTCCATTATGGTGTCTACGTCTTCAGTGCTGACGACGCCCTGGTCAACCAGAGAACAAGCTTCTCTGAGCAGCGAAAACGCCAACCGGTTCCCTACGAAACCAGGAACCTCTTTTTTGATAACCACAGGTCGGTGACCAGACCCCAGCTCCGCAAAGAATATTTTGGTAAACTCGACCTCGTTCTGATTTGTCGTTGGTGACGGAACAATCTCGATCAAAGGCATGATGTGCGGCGGGTTGAAAGGGTGAACCACCAGAAGACGAGTCTTATCCACCATGTCCCGGCTCTGAACTGACGCAGCGATGCCGGACGTCGAGCTCCAAAAGTGTGCACTGGCAGGCGCGAAGCTTTCAATCTTTGGCCAGATGGATTGCTTGAAGTCTGGATTCTCGGGGCCCTGCTCTTGGACGATGGTGGCGCCACTGCATGCCTCTTCGAGCGTGGTGCAGATCACGAGGCGACCAGATTCGCGCAGGCGGGATATACCCAGCGACGCATCTTCGGAGTCGATGTAACCTGGCAGGACCGTTGAAAGGTGTTGTTCGAGGTCAGGCCTCGTGTCAAAGACTCTGACGGTGCTCTTTGTGTGTCTTAGGTAGAGAGCTGCGAAGGAGATGCCAATGGCCCCGAGTCCGATGAGGGCAACGCGTTCGTTCACGTCAGATGGCATCGCCGCGATGCGAGAATGTCAGAGAGTTCAATTGAGTGCCGCTTATGTAATAATTTGACTTGCCAATTGATGAAGCCCAAGGATTGCCGTGATAGAAAGCCGTCATAAGAGAGGCTGGTCAAGTTGGGGGAGATTTGCCCCGCATGACGGAAGTGTCACTCCGGGGTGTTTCGGAATTCCGAGTTCTGGTCCGTGAATATTCATGCGCGTTATCCTCATTCTCAAGATAGCGCAATGCAGCTACCGGGGTCTACGGCAACTTGTTGGAGGAGCACGATCTTACACTCGTAACCTACCAGGGACTGATTGTTAGAGTGAATCATGGCCTCCCTAGGTGGCGTTATAGAGAAAGCAGATGATATGCGGACTTGGAAAGGCTACTCAAGCGCTGGCAATTTGCGAGATAATGAAAGTTTAATCCTCTTAATAACAGATTAATATCAGAAGGATTCCCTTAACTTAGAATAGAGTCGCTTACAGCATCGACGGAATTCCGAGAAACTCCGTCTTATGACGACCCCAACGTCGATGGTGGAGCTATACATATTAAAGTAGATGTCAAGTCTTTGGAAAAGTGATCTAGATCTTTGCCGCTTTCATCATTTATCCAGATAGACTCACCATACTCAAAGATTCATTTACCTGCAATAAGGCGCAGTCAATACCATTGCCCGCACAACATCACCATCCAAAATGGTTCAACATCTCAAATCCAGAGCTGCCAAAAATGGCAGCAACTCTGCATTCCCGCTCGATGTCCCAGGGATCGTGAGGGGCGTTATCGACTACATCCGGACAACAAATGGTCGCCGGCGTCTTTCAAGCTCTCCCAGTCAGACATTGACTCTATTGTTGCCAAGGTTCCTGCTCAAGTCATAACCGACATCAAGACGGTGCAGGACAATGTCCGGACATTTGCTCTAGCTCAACGAGACTCTCTTAGAGAATTCCAGCTCGAGATTCGCCCAGGGGTTTTCCTTGGACAGAAGAATATCCCTATCGATCGAGTTGGAGCGTAGGTCTTTAAATGTGGGTTTTTTCTCCCACATACGCCAGGTACCTGATAGTCCAATAGCTACATCCCCGGAGGACGATATCCGTTGCTCGCGTCTGCGCATATGACAATCCTCACGGCCAAAGCAGCCGGGGTCCCCAAAGTTATCGCCTGCACGCCTCCGATCAACGGGCAGATACCTCCCTCGACCGTGGCAGCTGCATATCATGCAAGAGCTGACGAGATTTGGATTCTCGGCGGCGTCCAGGCCGTTGCAGCGATGGCCATTGGCACAGAAACCATGGACAAGGTTGACTTCATTGCTCACGTCCATCCGAAAAGGTCTCTGATTGCCTTTCAGCGAGCTTTCGGCAATTTTCGACAGACCTTTCCAATCCAACCCCCATCCAACTGACAAGGTGGTACCGCGTGCATTGTATGGACTGGCAGAACTCTGAAACTTTCGACACGTCGTTGAAGACTTCATTCTGATCGATACTGTCGCAAAAACGACGGCGTTAATTACGGGCAGCAATTAACGCCATATAAACCCTACGACAGATACCCAGATGACGATGATACTTTGTTGCGACCTTGAGAAGGAAATTGCACGCATATGCTATCATCGTGTGATTATAGTGCGGCAATCCCGCGAACCCAGCTTTGAGATCTGGATCGTTGCTGACAAGGTAGATTGTTGATCTAGCAGACTCGACCGTTGCATGAGCTAAGGCGTGAAACTCTGTCGGCATTGGATCATGGACCGGGTTGGACGAAAGTCCTCGGAAGACATGGGAACCAATGAACAATTTCGCGAAGTAGTAGTGTAGACGAAGATTCTTCCGAGGGAAGTCTCCTACATGACTCTTGATGTCGCGTTGGGCTGTGAAGCACATGACGCAGTTAACAACCGCCGCTCACAAATATCATAGTCACTCTAAACTTACTTGTGTATCGAGCAGTCCACATGGTGCGCCATTCATCCGCCTGTGAACCGAAATTCTCAAGATCTTTTTGGAAAAGTACCGATGTGCGACTTTCAACGTCCGAGCCGAACATATAGGTGACTTTCTCTAATATCGAAAGCAGTTCCAGCTGACTGCAAAGACGAAAGTCGGTGCTCGAGCTGGGAACGGTGCTAAAGTACTTTCTCCACTGTGCTACCGATGATTGACTGCCAAAACTTGAAGGTCTGCCATAGAGAATTGAGAGGTGATGATCGCAAACGTAGAATAGATACCACACCCTCAAGCAGCTGAGTGCATCTTCACGGGTCTTGATACCAATAGTCTTGGAGAACCTATCATCGAGCTTCCCAGTTCCTGTGACGATATAAAACGACTTGTCGAGCTGAAATTCGATGGCTCGACGGATGGCGAGACCAGACACTGACCATGAGAGATCACTCAACCAGAAGGAAGCAATGCACAAGCCCTGAAAATCGTACAGATTTACCCGCTTCTTGAACATGAAGTCAGAAACGAGCTTGCGAAGTCGAGCACTGCAGGCGCGGTATAACTGCTCACTCCCGGGTTCATGAAGAGCCGAGACTGTGCAGATTGCTACAATAAAAGGGGAGATGCGCGGCGCACGCTGTCTAGATCTTCAAATCGGCTTGTGATCCCATAGAGGTAGTAGTCAGTTTGATCTAGGAATCTCTTGACTAGACGGTCAGCATCACTCCGCTGAAGGCTGCCCTCGGTGACTAGGTCCTGAGGCTCTCGTGCAGGTGGTTGAGTTGCCGTCGGAACCGAAGGAGGAGATCCATTCGCGTTGAGTGACCTTAATCTCGTGATTCCGTGCAAGGAGCTGATAGGCGCTTGGCTCAATGGCTCGACGAGGTCTTCGCTCTGTGCACGTAATAGGTCGGATTCCTCTTCCATCTCTTGATCCTCATCTTCGATGAATGTGCCAGCCTCATCCGGATGCAGGCCTTCAACGTTTAGACTTCCGGTCAAGGAGCTTTTGAGGGGAGCGAGCGGCGGCTGAGATCCCTGTTGCAGGATGCTATTGATCGCTGTGTGAAGCATGCGAAGATCATCCACCATATCCGACCTTTACGATGGATTAGCGGCGAAACTTATCCCACATGGGGTCGTGGCAAATCGAACCGGTGTGGCCCTGCATCACTCGGCCTCGATTCGATCTCCCGAGCTGGACGCTTGAACACGCATTCAATGTTCTTCTTCCTACAATGCTGGCATGGCCCATCTCGACCGCTCGGTAAGCATCGCACCTTCAAAGGGAGGTTAGCGACATACTAGTTGGAATGTCTCGCATGCCAAGTGATCGGGGAAGCTGCACGTGCCTTTTGCTTCTGACAAGAGCAGCAAGCCTTCATTCGGGAGCTGTACGCGGCCCGGTGTAGTCTCTCCGGCTTCTTGCCGTGATTTACCATCATGAGTGGAATGTCTCAATGTCTCAATGTCTCAAAAAAGATGAATCGTGGATGGAGACACGAGGCGCACGGCTTGCGGAGCTGAACGCGACGTTGAGACCCCGATATGTGGTTAAGCAAAATACCCCTACATTTTCTCGAACGACCCAGTAATGTGTCTTAGTGACCTCCTCCCTTGTGCTCAGCTCTCCCTGATGTCAATGCCACTCTGCCGCTTTTTCAATATATTCACCGGATCATTGTCGCTGTATTCCTCGCATCTTGACGAGCTTGTAATGGATAGTGTCTTGTGTCTTTCTCGACCATGTTAGCATGAATGTGTCGAAAGAGACACATAGGGCGCGCTGCACGAGACTGAGCAAGAAACAGATCCAGCCAAATTCGTCTGTTTACCTTGAGGCAACGGCATATGCCGGCTTTTTTGACAAGGGGCGAATCAATTCACCTTATTTAGGCTCCGGGACCCGTTATCTTTCAATGGTCTGAAGAAACATGAGTTCAGAATGCGAAACCGAGCACCCGAGTCCGGACTTGTCGACGTACGCTCGCATGATGATGCATTCGCGACACTGACAGCTCGCATCGTGGCTTTTGTGGGTGTTATCAATGAATCACAAATTCTTGATCGAAGAGGTCTGTCCCTCGAAGTCTCCCTTCTTCACTGCCAGACACGCCAACCACACTCACATTTCGATACTAAGACAATAGTCTCAGTGGTAGCTTAGTTAGAAGCTTGTAGCTCTGCTTACCGGAACGTACGAGCGGGCCGATGCTTGAACGAGTCTCGGCGATTATGATCTGGGGAAAGGGGGGCTTGCGCTCTCGCATCAGCATCGCTTCTACAAGGTGAAGTAACGCAGGCGGCAGGCGACAGGCGGCAGTCGCTCCTTCTTTCTTTCAATCGTAATATCACCGATGTATAACAGAAATGTGCACCTCATTAAGAGACTCCAATGGCAGGCACTAAGGCAAATGGGATGGGCCGATAAACATAAAGCCTCTGGCCCGATGTCATCTCGACATAAATCCTTCGGCTTTTCAGCGAACTACCATACACCAAACCCTCCTCGCCCGCAGCTCTCAATCACTAATCGAATAATCTACCTACCTAGACATGGATCCATATCACGTCAACTCTTTCGCCGATACATGATGTCGTCAGCCTTGTGTAACGGCAAAACATGCCATTTTGTGACGACTGGCACGCAGGCTCATTTCGATCCATGCCAACCGTTTGACCGATTGACTGTCCACGCCGCCCCTCGCCAAAACTTCCTAGCCGAATTTCTAGCCGAAGAATACCAGAACATCCATTCGGATCCCTCTTTTCCTGGCCGAGACTCTACTTGTTCGGGCGAATAACACCTGGCGGGACCTGACCTCGGCCCGCTGATCGCGCCAGCTTCGTGCGAGACACAGCCATTCCCCATCTCTCAACCTCCAGTAAGCTTCGACATCTAAATGACCTCCATGGCGCGAAAGAAGAATGCCGTGTAACCGACTGAAAGGGGTTGTTTCAAAATAGTTGAAGTCCCTTTACTTGTGCTCACTTATCAGCAAATCGCAAATCGGATCATTTCCAATCCAAGTTGACTAACCAGGCAGCAACACGTTTTGCTCTGTAGACTCGGGCCTATGGGTGTCATGAACCGTAAATTGTAACTTGCTAAGCACTGCAGTCAGGTTCTTGATAGGATTATACCACAATTAATATCGGGATTCCCTTGACTTCGCCGTCGACAGAGTAAGCAGACTGAAGACTCGGTGTAAACAAGAAGCGGGTTCATGTATACGTTTTGGAAATGTATGCTCATATCAATGGAAAAGTAAGGGAGTCATTTGTGGTCTTATTTGGGGTTGCACAAGGCGAAGTATCATTTCCTCCAAATGCAGTCTTCAGAGTCCGACTCCCTTGCCCTGCTGATCTTTGGCTAGTGTAACCACAAGCATAGTTGGTGTAACCAGAACTACTCATTAGTAGCGTCAGTGGCCTTATTTTGGTATCACAAGAACCAAAGGCGGGATCTAAGAGCGAGCCAGCCAGTATTCGAGCTTGCTGCTTGCCTCCCATGAGGCTTCCAATTCCTTTCTATCTGGGGTAAGTCGTGTAAGCCGAGAGACCATAAGCCGGGGGCGAAGACGTGCCTAGAGATGAAAGGCTGCTCAGCCCTAGTTCATGTGGACTGGTTCAAGTTGTCGTGCTCGATCCAGAACACCAAAGCCTTAATGTGACTGCACAACATAGGCGCAAACATTCCTACCTTAGACGCATGCCATATTGCTGGGCAGCTGAAAGGGCGCACTGGGCGATAGACATTTCGACCCTCAATATGGCCGCTCATAGGCTCCCAAGGGATTCCTTACCGAAGATTCCACTCCACGAGACATTATGGCATGCTTGAGGGGCGCACGAAAAAGGGGCAAACTTTTCGACCTTTGACGTCGCCAAGTTTTCTCAATAAAATGTCCCTTCGTTTTCTTCTCTAGCAAAGCTTTTGGTGCCTCACCTCCTTGACATTGTCCAACATCACCACTAGGTACGGCAATCAGCAGCATCGCCTGCTTGGAGGGCACCGCCGCCGTCACTATGTCCGAAGACCTGGAGTCCAGCTTGCTGAGTTCCCAGCCTTCCTCTCCTTCGTCTCCTTCGTCTTCCTCACAAGCGTCTTTTTCGTCTTCATCGGATGACTTGGAGTACGCTCGTCTTTGCCAGGACGAAAAGTACGAGGGACTGCAGATCCAGGCTTTCGAAGTAGAGGATGGTATCTCTCTCGCAGATACCATCATCGCACCACTCCCCTTACCGCCTTGGCTGAGATATCCTAAGAACCTTGCTTTGGCCTTGGTCCCGAGTTTCTTGCACCCAGTGGACCCTGATGCGATACCAAAGCCCCTCCACCCATCAGCTTGGCTCGGTAAGTTGATTCAGACTCAGCACAGCCTTATGTTTGTTAGCTGACTGAAGACATTGTAGATGGACTTCGAGGCCTCGCAGCGTTCTTCGTCGTCTGCCACCACTGGTCCCTCGTCACGCTGCCCATCGAGGTCCGCCGCGGCTTCATGAGCGATGACACTCCTCTCGTTCTCCAGATGCCGATCCTTCGCTTGGCACTTTCTGGACTATCGAATGTCTGCGTTTTCTTCGTCATCTCGGGATACGCCTTGAGTTACAAGCCCATGAAGCTCATCAAACAGAAAAAGGCAGGCGAATTCGCAATCGCCACTGCTTCTTCCGCCTTTCGTCGGTATATCCGCCTCTTCCTCCCGACAATGATCACGTCCCTCGCCGTCGCCGGCATGGCATACTTCAAACTCTTCGAGCTTGAGCCTATTCCCGGGCCAGCCGTCATCGCGTTCAGACCACCAGCGTTGGACACAGTTTGGGATCAAGTGAGGGGATGGTGGATGCACTTCTCAAACTTGTCCGACCCCATTTCCAAGAATATGGAGAGAGGAAGAGGATTCCCCTATCAGCCGCAACTCTGGACCATCCCCGTGGAGTTTGAAGGTTCACGGGTCATCTTTTTGGCACACATCGCCTTTTACCGAGTTCGTCCCAGCGTTCGAATCTTTTTCCTTGTGTGTCTCCTCATCTACACAATCAACTCCGGCTACTGGCAATTCTTTCTTTTCTTCTCGGGCCTGCTTCTCGCTGTCCTCCGATTTTACGGCAATGATGAGATTGCCGACGACGAAAGCCATGGCTACGACTGGCACAGCCTGCCTCACCTATCGAGCCCTTCATATTGGCGACGTGAAGGACTGAGCGGTTTCAATGCGCCAATCTCGTTGATCAAATCGTCAAACACCTACGGCATCTCCAAGAAGTCTCTCCAGGTAGCCTCTTTTATCGGCGCCCTGTGGGTCTTGTCGTTTCCCGAGGGGAGCGGAAGTGTTTCGGTAACTCCAGGCTTCAGAACCCTTTCATGGTTGACTCCTGCACCATACGGTGAAGGCGACCTCTTTTGGATCCCTGTCGCCGCCGTCTGGCTGGTCTTCACCATTGACCAGTCGCCATTCATTCAGCAGCTTTTCACGGGCCGAATCGTTCAATATCTCGGTCGGATATCGTACGCCATCTACCTCATCCACGGCTGCCTGCTTTGGCTGTGGGGCTACCATCTCCTTCAGTTCTTCAGCGCCATTACCGGAATTCCACTTGAAGCCAACCTTGGTGCTGGCTGGACTTTCGTCGTCTTTCTTTCAACATGTCTTTTCCTACCGGGTGTCGTCTGCGTGGCGGACTTCGTGCAGAGATATGTGGACGCCAATGCTGTCAGGTTCGCGGCATGGTTTGAGGGAAAGTTGATTGAGAAGACAAATTAGCATTTGCGAGGTTGAATAATCAAGTACTTGGTTTAATCATTTAATACATTACGATTCCGTATAAATGCACTTACCACATCACACAAAAGCCTACTCAAAGCCAGGAGATCAACTTGTTACTGAAACCATCGCACCGGTTCAGAGCCCTCCTGAGATGTACCATGGACTACTACAAATGTGGTGTTATCGAAGCGACGCCGAGAAGATGGATGATATCGGATGGTGTTGGAGGCACTCCATCTTGCGACTTATTCTCTATTGGGAGAGACATACCAATGCAACTATCTACAATGTGTGTGAGATGCTCAACGCTGAGTCAGCTCGGTCAGGGCGTGCATCATAGCTTCACCTCGGTGAACGTCAAATTGGGATGAGAGTTCCGCTAAAAAAGCCGGAGAAACGAGCGTGGCGATCCTTTCTCCGTGAGGTGGATCGTCATGTTAGCCCAGACGCTTCCACCAGAATATCATAATGGATCATCGGCTAGTCAACCTTGTGGAAGGAAATTTCCGAGTCAGGGCCCCAGGGTGAAGGTGGATACTGTCGAATACGAGCAATGGCGCAACGCCCATGGTGTTCCCTAATTGGATTGCCCGTCCGCTCGTAGGGTTTAAGGCTGGACATGTTCTCATGTGGGAGGCGATCTGAATGGAGACGCCAATCTCGGTTCATTTGATCAACCTTCTTTACAAGCTTGCAGATTAATCTGGCCTTGCGGGCGCGCTCAGGGGGGGGGCATTATCACGTTCGAAATATGAAGGCCAACCTGTTCTTCTCATCCAGCTGTGCTTCGCGCATCTTGGCGTAAGTCTTTTCATGTCTCCAGGAAGCTTCAAACACGAACTAAGGTTGCCAAGCCGTGGTGTCATTTGAGACATGGGAGTACCAGAGGCACAGCGCAGCTGGGAGCTGGAAGACCGAGCCAAGCAACCTTCCTTTAACCCACCACAAGAAGACATAGCCGCCTATGGCTCAACATCAAAATATCAAA
The DNA here is from genome assembly GCF_030913505.1 of Colletotrichum phormii. Classification (NCBI taxonomy): domain Eukaryota; kingdom Fungi; phylum Ascomycota; class Sordariomycetes; order Glomerellales; family Glomerellaceae; genus Colletotrichum; species Colletotrichum phormii. Next base: position 382,586 of record NW_026851476.1, read on the forward strand.
CCGAGCCTCGATGGCCCTTCCAGGAAGTAGTAGAAGACAAGCAGCCTCACTTCACACCACCACCTCCGCCACCGCCTCCCCCTCCAACAAACCCGCCGATTCACCATCAACCCGCCCCGAGTCCGAGGGGGTCTGGCCACACTCGTCACGTCCTCAGGTACTGGGGCCTCGAGATCTTCACCCTCTTCGTCGCAATCTGCCTACTCGCCGCAATTATCTGGCTTCTCGCACATTACGATGGCCACTACATGCCGAAATGGCCCTTCGAAATCAACCTCAACTCCGCCATCGCCCTCCTCTCGACCTTTCTCCGCGCCGCCATCGTCGCAGCTGTGGCAGAAATCATCGGCCAGATCAAATGGACCTGGTTCGCTGAACAGACCCGGCCCCTCCAGCACCTCCAGGACTTTGACGCCGCGAGTCGCTCCATCCTCGGCTCCACGAAGCTCCTGGCGATGCTCATGTGGAACCTGGGCTTCTCCTCCACGGGCTTCCTCGCCATCGGTGCCGCCACCGTCACGATTGCTAGTCTGGCGGTCGGCCCCGTCACACAGCAGGCCGTCCGCACGGTGACTTGCCCGATGCTGGAGGATAACATCGTGGCTAGGATCCCCGCCGCGAACTATGTACCGGGGTCGTCTGCGTACTACCGCGTCGGCGCCGGGTCTTACGAGATCGAGGTGGACATGAAGAGTGCCATGATCCAGGGGATCACGGATCCAGGTAGCCAGGACAGTAATGTCCAAGTCTTCTGCCCCAGCGGAAACTGTACGTGGGCGGACTACGGCACAGGTGTCACACACGCGAGCATCGGGATGTGTAGCAAATGTATCGACACGACGAGCTTCGTCAGCGAGCCCAACACGGTGGGAAACCTCTCGCTGCCAGACGACGGCGCCATCATCAATATCCTGGCCGGCAAGTACATGTGGATGGGCCACAGCAACCTGACAGCGTACACGAAGCTCTTCAGCGACGACTTCGCCGCGGCTGCCGCGGTGTCAATGGCCAACTTTAGCATGCTCATGATTTCGACGTCTCCTTGCACATCGGACAACTCTACGGGTATCTCGAAGCTTACGTGCCCGCATCGTCTTTCGCAATCCGACGATAGCTATTTCAGCGACCTTGGGGATTACGTCGCCGCCTCGTGTATCCTGTACCCGTGCATGAAGGAGTATCACGCGCGGTACGTGAACAACACGCTGACGGAGACCCTGGTTCGCACGACGACGGCTGTATCTAATCCCGCTGAGAACGCGGCATCGGGATACTCGGTATATGGCAACTACACAGCGAGACAGAGCCCGTGTGTTATTGACAACGGCACCTGGTACGATTCTACCAATCAAAGCCAGGCCTTGGACATCCCCGGACGCATCTGGACGAACTTCAGCACGAGCGGCAGCGACGAGGTCAGCCGCGTGCCCAACGAATGCTTGTACAAGATGGACGGGATCTTCTCCTCCGCAATATCGACCTTCCTCAAGGTGAGCTTGCTAAGCGCCTCGTGCCGGTACGACTCCATGCAGAGCGGGCACCTCAACTGCTACGACTCGTGGTGGCTCACGCCGCTATGGGCCGACATGAACGCCACCGTAACCAGCCTCACGAGCGCCGTCGACGACTTTGCCTGGGCCGTGACGAACAAGCTCCGGATGACGGGGCTCGGACCGGACGTCGTTCCTGGAGCGGACGCTCTGTTGAACCGGCGGGCCGAAGCCTTGGGCGAGGTGTGGGCGAGCTCGACGTGTACCTACTTTGACAGGGAGTACATCGCGCTGCCCATCATTTTGGTCGGTCTCTGCGGGATCCTTCTGGGCTGGATCATTCTCAAGAACTACAACGACCCGGAGCAACCCGTTTGGAAGGGCAGCGTGCTACCTCTGTTGTTCTTTGGGCTGCACGATACCATGGGACCAAAGGGGACTGCGGGCGGAGCGGGCAACGGCGCCGGCGATCAACCCAGAGACGGGGGACGCATCGCGAGAAATTTGACGTTTTTCAAGGAGAATGGTCGAACAGCGCCAGAGCTGTATCGGATTCAGCAGGAGTCGGGCCGGATGCGGGTGCGATTTCACGGCGGGACGGATCCGGGATTTTTGGATCTGGGGACGGGGAGGAGTGATCCGGAGGCCGCGAATGCGTCATTAGTGCCGGGGCAGGGTGACTCGCGTGGCACCAAGATGAGATGATGCTTGCCGTAGAGAAAGTAGTATAAAGGTGTGTACTTTTGTTAATGTTGAATGATTCACATCTGTCTTGGTTGTATCCATGTGAGCTTTTCCCCAGGGAAACGTTGTTAACGCTAAGGTCCGTTCTGGAGGCTGATGCATACCGGCGCCGATTCCGGAGAACGCGACTGAAGGAATCACTTGGTGAAATCTGGCAGTCTGTCGTAACAGAGCCTACCCAACTACGATGAAGAAATGTCTGGACAAGAGAGGCGACAACCGGATCTGGCGTCATGCTGTGCTACACTTCATCGGTCCGACAATATCTCCCCGTATCACCCACGACTCGTGGAAGCCAGCCTTAAACCCCAGCATCCGCGTTTCTTCCCGACCGAGCCGCTTCGATGCGCCGATTTGATGCGCTACATGGTCAAACATCGAACGATGGAAAGCTAGAGGATCCAACCCTTCCGGCTGAATCCAAAACCGACAGCGATGCCGCCTGACAGGTCATGCCAATCAGGAGAGATGGATCCGTCAGCGAGCTGTGAGCAGAATCCCAGCCATCTGGCATTGGACGGACTCTGTCCCCATATGTTCCTGGCACCTAGCCAGTTAGAAACAAAAGAACAGCTCTTGATGGAGTCTAGTCGACGCCGTCTGTCTTCCAGAGTGTCCTCCCCGCATGCTTTGAAGCTTTCCCACGGGTTTCCCCCGCATTTCGGCTCCTAGGCGTTGGAATTACACTTACCCATGCCATCATCGCTACTCATTCTCCCGGATCTATGTTTTGCCCCCCTTGGCTGAGTAAACCACCGCAGGGACCATGGCGGGGGTTAGTCCGTCGACTCTTGTCGAAGTCTGGTGGTGGGATGGATGAGCCACCGCGGGGCACAAAGCGCGAGGCGCGAAAGTTTACCCCAAAGAACTGAACCCCTAGTCAAATTGCCGAAGTCTGTTGCCGCACTCGATGCCGCACTCTGTTGCCGCAACCAAGATGGTCATACGATTCATGCCCACCATCCATGGCTTGTCTGGATTGCGCTCTCCCTAAATCCGGGGCTCCAGATTTTGATACTTAACCATCATGGCCCTCCGGTTCGTTCGCAGGTTTGCTCCTGTTTCAAAGAATCTCTCATCCTCCAAGTGCTCTCCTCCATCTCCATCACAGCGTGTTGTTCCTGTTACCCTCCCAGATACCCTCCACCAACTACATCTCCACAACTTCCATCACAATGGCTACGAACGGCACAAACGGCGTCAACGGACACGCCAACGGCGCCAACGGCACCAAGAGCAAGTTCGACCCCAACTTCACACAACATGTTATCGACCTCATGAGCCCCGAGACCAAGCCCAGACACAGAGTGGTTCTCGGCTCTTTGATCAAGCACCTTCACGACTTCTGCAGAGACGTTGAGCTCACACAAGAGGAGTGGATTTTGGGTGTCAACTACATCAACTCCATTGGCCAGGCCTACCAGAAGAACCGCAACGAGGCATGGAGAGTGTGCGATATCCTTGGTATTGAGTCGTAAGTGACACCCCACCAAACTCCTTTTTCCCTTTCCCTGCTCGTCTAGCGCGGCCGTCTACTCCGAAAATCATTTACCCCGCGTGCGGCTTTTCCGGCCACGCCAATGCGACGCGATGCTCGCAAGGAGAAACCCAGCCAATGGCTAACAAATCTTGCCCCTCTACAGTCTCGTCGATGAGATCAACCACACGGTCGAGACCGACTCCGGCGTCGCCCCCACATCTTCCACCATTCTCGGCCCCTTCTGGTCCCCCGAGACCCCCTTCCGCGACCTCGGCGCCTCCGTCGTCCAGAACATGCCCAAGGATGGCCAGCTCACATACTTCCACGGTGTCATCAAGGACGCTGAGACGGGCAAGGGCATCCCCGATGCCATCTTCGACATGTGGCAGGCCAGCACCAACGGAAAGTACGATGTCTTTGACCCCGAGAACCAAACCCGCCACAACCTGCGCGGCAAGTTCAAGACGGACGCCGAGGGCAAGTTCTACTTCTACTGCCTCAAGCCCACCGAGTACGCCATCGACACCTCCGGCCCTTCGGCCGACCTCCTCAAGCTCATGGGCCGCCACCCGTACCGCCCCGCGCACATTCACATGATGGTCACGCACCCCGAGTTCATCGGCGTCACGGCACAGCTCTACCCCAGCGACGACGCGTACCTCGAGACCGACACCGCCTGCGCCGTCAAGGACGATTTGCTGCTTACCTTCAAGCCCGTCCAGAACGAGGCCAAGGGCGCCACCCTTGACGTCGAGTACGACGTCCGCTTGGTGTCCAAGAAGTACAAGCCGGATTCCCAGATGCTCATGCAGAACGCCAACCAGAACAAGTTCTAAAGTTGTGGGGTATTCTGATTCGAATGAGTGGTTGTTTCAGCATGTGAGAGCGGCAGGCAAATGTGTGTGTGTGTGTGTGCATAGTACACTGAAAGGACAACACACTGGCTGGATAATTGTTTTGAGCATGAGACTCCGAAGAACGGAGATTTCTCCCTTTTTTTTTCCCCCGTGTATCCCTCAAACCGCACTGCAAAATGGCGTCAGTGCAAATGTGGCCCGTTAGAAGGCCCAATTTTCTCCGCACGAATTAGAAATTGATATCCTCTTCAAGATGATTCGGTAGAAAACTACGGTACTTTGGTGATTGGTTGAAACCCCGCGTCCTTGTGTCCTCGTCTCCAAGTTTCCAACTCGTAGACTTTCGGTTTGGCTATTGAGTTTCTGGGCAAATGGTACGTAACGATGTTAGTAGATCGGCTCTTGAGAACCGTTTTTGGATCAATAATTATCTCCCGGGAAGTGAATCTCCATTTGCTTTGATGAATGGCTTTGGACTGACTGAACTGACTGAAAGCTCAAATCTGAGACTCTGCGTATCTTCAGTCAACAGTGTCCCCGACTTTTCCCCTCCCCCTCCTCCACTTAACGGGTTCCTTCGGAAAGCCTCGGCTAAGCTATTCGCCATCTCCCTTCGCTCTTGGGGGGACGATTCTTTTCCCGACTCGAAATGCCGTGGGGGGCGAGACCGGGGTAGGACGTGCGTCAGTGGGTCGCGGCCGGAACTGGAGAGCGGCTTGGGCACTTTGCGACGCTGCTGACATTTTTAGAAGCCAAGAGATCATAGTTTCCCCTGGTTCCGAATGAAGGTCTGCACGTTATCGTGCCGTGCGTGCCTGACAGCTATTACGGCTGATGGGGACGGCAGGCAAAGGACATAGGATCCGCGGGCTCGGGTGGTCGCTTCTTCGGTCTTAACATGAAGGCTGCAGATCTACGGATAGCAGGAGAGCCTCGTTTGCGTACCCCGCGCTCCTAGTTTGGTGGAGTGTCTGTCGTCGCCGGCAAGTAAATCGGTCTGTAGATGGGTGACAGGGAGTAACCACCGCCGTCAAGCCACACCCTCTAATTTCCTGGCAACAGGCTTCTGGCATTGGATTTAACCTCACAGTATCGTGAGTTCAAGGAGATGTGGCAGTGACTCGTTTCCGACCCTAGGCTCAGAGTCGTGGAACGCGTCTCGGATAATATCTCGCCGTCCGCGCTCCGCGTGCCGGGGAAGATGTAAGCCTCGGCGAGATCTACTAACCTAGCCAAGATATCCCATCTAGCTAGACCTCACCGTTCGAGGGAACCCGGCAAAGCTCCAGACGAGTCGTCAAGACTCAGCTGCTCCACTATCAGCACTTTGACTCCCGTCATTCTAGTAACAATTACCACGTGGCAGATCAGAAGTTCTCCTATGACAGGCATAGACAGCTGTCCAGCGGTAGGCCCCTCCATTTCCGGCAAAGCGCGAGGGCACTATCTCTTTGGCATGAGAAATCACATATCCCCGAGCCCGTCTGGGATAGCCATAAGTTAAAGCTTGCTCCAGTGTATGAATGTTTCCTGACGTGTTGTCGGCACAGTCAGTATGCTCAATCCTATCAGGATAGGCCTCAATTGTAAGAGATATCCATTGATACGTCGTGCCACCTAGCCCGGCCGTTTGATACCCCCTGTGCCGCCTGCCGCAGTTATCGGACCGTCTAGCATGTAATCCGGTATGAGATCCGATTCGTTCCCACGCTGCCGGTGCCGATGTAGGTAGGCCAAAGAACCAAGGCGTTCTCCGGCTCCGACGGTCTTAATACTGACTCCCGCATCTGTACCTGTACTCTGTGTCACCGAATAAAATAGTGCGGCCGAGCTTCCATGGTATCCTTTGTCGTCGGATTTGTTTTATGCTGGGGCTTGACGTATTTCCGCTGTTCTTTGTGAAACCCTAGATGTTGGTACGAGGGAATCGGATGTTCCAGCGTGTGGCATCTTCCCCTTCTGTCGAAAGCTACATGATCTCATAGACCTCATAGAAGAAAGAAAGTTGGGGGGACACATCGCTCGCATATTCATTGATTAACACTTTTCGAAGGAGAGAATCAGTCGTGTTGCAAAGAGCCTATCGAAGACCAACTCGGGCATCAAGGTCACTCACCGAGCAGCAGATATTGGCAATTTCGATGAGGTTGACAAGGCAATTGGTTCAGCCATTGAGGAGATCGGCGACATTGACATTCTCATCAACAACGTGAGTCAACTTCGTTCTCCTTCCAAGCTTCGCTGACCCATCACCCTGAAGGCCGGTCTCGCCCTAGGAGCTCCCGCCAGGTTCCCGGACCTGAAGATCGAGGATATCATCACCATGTCAAACACAAACATCAACGGAACCATGTTTGTGACACATTCGGTACTCAACAGGCCCATGATGAAGCGAAAGCCCGGAAAGGGCACTATTCTAAACGTCACCTCTGTTACCGCGCATGAAGTCCCGCCGTTCCCGGGCAAGGCGGTGTACCACGCCAGCAAAGCTTTCCAGGAGGGCTTTACCAACTCACTCCGCAACGAACTAGTGGAGACCGATATCAAGGTACTGGCAATCAGGCCTGGTGTTGTTGCGACTCACTTCCATACACAGCGTGTGGGATTCGATCAGGACCAATACGACTCATCCGTTGATGGCTACGAGTAAGTCTACGCCGCGGGTCTATCTCTACTGCATTCTACTTGATGCAACTAACGATACTCAGTCCGCTTGTTTCCGATGACGTTGCCCAGGCAGCTGTTTATATGCTGGAGCAACCGGAGAAGGTCTCCATCAAGGCTCTCGATGTCGTTCCTACAGGTATTTCGAGTCTTGCCCCTGTCACTACACCAACCGACTGACCGCGACTAGCTCAACGTTCACTCACCGTATTCGATCGGACATGGAGTCAACGCAGCCATCAATAATTTGATCATTGAATGGACTATGCAGTGTATAGCCAAAGTCGTGCAGTCATAGAGATTCGGCATTGGTTTAAGCCAGAGAGAATTTTACATCGACTTTCCGAATAGTGTTTGGCTTTCTTGAATGGAAAGTAATGCTGCATATCTAGTTGGCCTAAGTAGGTCTAGTTATTAGAGTAATACTGCATAGTCGGATTTCGGCCCCCATTAAGGATGCTAAACCGAAGTCCCTAGCCCGAGTCGCTTTCGCATTCGTACGTCCAGAGCTTTGATTGGTGTATCAACGACCTTACGATCACCATCTCACTTCAACCTACGATGCTCTTGACTTGACCAGCAAATGCCTCATCCATGTATTGGACAGTTGGAGTAACGTACGTCTCATTGGAAGATCGGCGTCCGGACTCAGTCCTGGCCGACTTGGCTTCTCCGCACTGTCGTGGCACCGGTGTTTAGCAGTATATCCGAAGGCCGCAATCATGCCGGTACAACTACAAAGCCCTCAAATCATCGCCTTGTTCAACTCGTTATTGCAAACATTAAACTCAAATATACTACCATTTCCTACAAGAGAAAGAAGGCGTTGCGCTGCTTACGCATTCAAGACCCAGAAATGGCTATCCCATCGTGTTGCTTGAAAGCCTTCGAATGGGACGGCACGCCTACGGGCCGAACCGACAAGCTTGCCAACAATGACGTTTACATCGCCGGTGACAACCCTGATGCCGCGATCGTCATCGTCCACGACCTTCTAGGCTGGACTTTTCCCAACGCACGTCTCTTAGCGGATCACTACGCTCGCGAAGCCAATGCGACGGTTTACCTGCCCGACTTCTTCGGCGGTTGGATTGTACCCTTTGAGCCGGTGCTTCAGGGCCGATGGCACGAGTTGGACCTGTCGAGTTTTGGAAGGGACAATTCACGAGAGATTCGAGAGCCTGAAATCACCAACTTTGTCAAGGAGCTTCGCAAGAAGCACAAGAAAGTCGGAGCTATTGGGTTTTGTTATGGAGGTTGGGCGGTGTTCCGCCTAGGAGCCAAAGAACATAGCCCCCCGTTGGTCGACTGCATCGCGACTGGTCACCCTAGCTTGCTGACCAAGGAGGACATCGATGGCGTTGGGGTTCCGGTGCAGCTGTTGGCTCCCGAGTTTGATGTGCAGTTCACCCCCGAACTCAAGTCACATTATTTCGAAACTATGATGAAGAAGGGTGTGCTGTTTGAGTATCACCACTATTCCGGCGTTGAGCATGCTTGCCTGACTAGAGGAGATCCCGAAAAGCCTGGAGAGAGGGAGGCGATGGCTTTGGCGAAGTCAGCTGCGGTGAGATGGTTTATTCAACATTTGCACTGAAGATACCGGAACGAGGAAAGAATGGAAGAAAAGAGATTGGAAGGGAGTATGAGGTCGACAGAGGTAGGAAACGCGGCAATTGAGGTAGGGCAGGATTTGAAGGGCCTTGTCTAGCAGTCATACCCAGAACACAGGTCTCGCGATAGAGCTGGTCCTAGCCATCCGGTGATGCGCTGTTGACTCAATACATAGGTCCAGTCTACACCGCTTCAAGTGATGACCAATTCTTTGATGTTTTCTTCGACTTATTTGACGCAATGTCAAGTTATTCCCTGCAGCCAAAGAAGGAGCAAATTGCAGATGCATGCCCGCTTGAAAGTGCATCCTGTTATCTAACTTGCGGCAGCTTGCCGTTGGCCCAGACAGTAACAATAGCATGGAATTTCATTTACATTAGTCTCATGGTGGGAAGGGTGACAGACATGATACGAGATTCTCTGAGCCACTTAGTTGATTTCATCAGCGTAACAGTGAAGTTGAGATATGACATTTCTCACTTGCCTCGTCACGATAGAGTGGTAGTTGCGCTTAAGCTAACTCAAAAATACAAATCTTCGAGTCAACTGTGGACTTCTCATTGTAGCTAGGCTGTCGGAACATGAGGCTGTTTACGGCATCACAATGCTCAAACGAAAACCAACACGATGTTGATGACAAACCTTGAGATGTCTCGAATTATTCGTATCCTAAAACGAAGGGGAAAAGCTGAAAGGCAACGCGGGGTTGAATCAGATTTGTAAGCCAAAGCCTTTAGAAGAGCCACCTCGGCTGAGGTTTTGGCCCGCCGCCCCCGGTCCTCCAGTCACTTCCGGAACCGAAACCGAGTGGGCTGGCGCGGGCCCCCGGCCCTAGGTGCGGGAAGCTGCGTCCCCGTTGCATTCAGCCCTGTTGGAACAGCAAAGGCTGATAAGGAGTAATAGGCAGGTACCATGGGCTGGCTGGCACCTGCTCTGGGCGAAGGGGGACAACTGGCTTAGTCATCACGGCCGGATAAAGGTGGGGCAACCACCCAGGCCGTCACTACCTACTTCGACCGACTCCTGCCTACAATGTAAGATAGAACAACAAGAAGAACAAGCAATAGGATCACCAACAGACGAGTGATAATTGCTACCACTATTTGTCGTATACGACCCCGTGAACCAACAAGCCCCAACCCGATAAAACTCCGCTGCGTCAAACCGGGCCAGTCCGCAGGTCTTCCCCGCTTTTTGCGGACTTTTGACTGTTCGAGACATCGAGAAATAGCGTTACTATGATATCATCTTCGGGTTGATTATAAGAGCCAATAGTAGGCGATTTTATGGGTAAAGAGGGATCCATACTTGACTCTACGAGTTTCGGGAGCATAAGTTATCCTCAAGTCCAACTCATCGGCAACAAACACTGGAGGCTTGAGATCATTGGCTTCAATTCCAAACAACAAAGCATTCTAGCTTCTTGACAACCCAAAACAAACATCCAATATGAAGGTCGCAGTCCTCGGCGGAACCGGCGTGACCGGAACTTCGATTATGAATGGACTCCTCTCCTCGCCTGAGACTAAATATGTGAGGACTTCGTCTCTATTAACGTTGTTACATCTTGATGTTTAGTACTGATAAGTCTTCTGATAGGAGATAACCGCGCTTATCCGACCGAGCTCGCTGGAGAAGCCAGAGGTCAAAGCTTTGGAGAAGAGGGGCGTCAAGATTGCTTCAGTAGACCTGAGCGGACCCGAAGATGAAATCGCGAATCAGCTTACCGGTCATGAGGTGGTCGTTTCAGCCATTGTGGCAGACAAGCTGCTCGGCCAAATTCCCCTCGCCAATGCGGCTAAGAAAGCGGGCGTAAAGCGATTTGTCCCCTGCTTCTTTGGGACGGTGATGCCCGGCAGGGGTATGTTGTGGTTCCGGGACCAGGTAAGGAACAGATTGTTGAACGTGTAGAGAGAGGATGTCTTGAACCACGTCCAGACTCTCTACCTCCCGTAAACTGTCATCGATGTTGGCTGGTGGTACCAGGTCAGCTTGCCGCGTCTTCCCTCGGGACGTATCGATGCAGTCGCGAGTCCATTCGACAACTGGATCGCCGGAGACGGAACCGTTCGCTCTGGTATGACTGACCTACGCGATATCGGCAAATACGTCGCACGCATTATAGCGGATTCCCAGACCCTGAATCACAGAGTCTTCGCGTTCACCGAGCTCTTGTCCCAAAACGAGGTGTACGATTTGATCAAGAAGATGAGTGGAGAAAAGGTTGAGAGGAAATACGTAAGTTCTAGACCACCTTGGACTCGTGGACAAAAAGGGACATATGAGACGAGAAACCGACGGTGAAGGCTTAATATTTGAGCGATTAAACTAATATCACAATGCAGATGTCGGGTGACGAGATTGAGGCTGAGATGGTCAAGGCGAAGGATGACAAGGCCAACCCTCATAGGCTGTCGGTTTTGCAATATCGGAAATCGTGGGGTCTCCGAGGAGATAACACGCCGGAGTACGCGCGCTACCTAGGATATCAAATCGCGAAGGATCTGTATCCCGATCTGACGGGTAATTCGTTTGAGGCTTTCTGCAGCGAGGTTCTGGAGGGCAAGGCGAATTCCATCTACGAGAAGAAGAAGCGAGAGGCCATGGAAGCAGCTGGCAAGAAGCGATGTATCAAGGAACTTCGTACTTGGTAGGTTTCAACAGGCTACAGCAATTGCGGCTATTGTTGGAACGTAAGTCGGAGTCAGTAGCCGGTCTTGCTAGACCAATAGGTGAATCCGCAGAAATTCGAAACTTCTATTAAAGTCGCGGTGCCTCCACTAGTGAGCTGATCCATTCAAGGCGGCCCCCGTTTCGAGTTGAAATCCATTCATTTGATCTGCATGCTTAAAACCTTGATGCTGTAAATATGGTTCGTGAGCGATCAGAGTTCAGTCTAAGTCAACTCGGACTAATACTCGCCTTGGCATTACCAACGAATCCATAGAGCTCCGACTTAGGAGTTCACAAGATCAGGAACCAATCGAGGCAAGCTTAAAGCGCCCAATCTGATAAAACAGAGGCACATGTACTATTAACTGCAAAGACTTGCAACAACGGGCTTTTAACGCACATTATGCTGAGGGTTCACCCGCTGCAGTCAGAGAGGGGGAAAGCCGCGATAACAAATGTCGCCGAAGGTCGTCATGTTCAGGCCTTCGGCAACTGACGCAGGAAAGCCGCCTCCCAAGCGTGTGGGTGTTTTATCAGATCCATCAGCCGCCAAGCGCTTCCCCGCCCGTCTTCGCTCAAATCCGAACAATTTCATTTGACAAGATGCCATTTCCATGCCCGGTAGTGGAGTGCGCTTGTGCAATGGAACCACAAATCTAGATGGGGAGACGGGGCCGCCGGCCACCACATCAAAATGACTAGGAAAACTGGTAGTCGTGAGGCCATCAAGGTTCTCTGATGAGCAAGTTTCTCTTCATTCTTTAGACATCTTTCAAGTTTTTGCGCGTTTACTTTCGCTTACGACTTTTGGGGGTTGGATTGACGATTCATCGCCAACGTCGTGTGCTCCAAATAGACAAACCCTTGTCACGCACGCCCTTGTATTGTGCAGCAGAAAATTTGAGGTCTACGGATGAATGACACGATATTACAGAAAGAACTCTAAAAATTCTTTATAGGATCGTTTATTTCACTCAATAGTCGTGAGATCAATTGTTCTCGTTGCATCTTGGACAGCATCAGGAAGGACCTTATGTGGCCAGCGATTGACGGAAAACATGTCGACTGAAAACCGATCAACCGGCAAGAAGGTCAAGGGTATGTTGTTGAGCCTCAGATACTGTCAGTCCTACGTATGTATACCTTGGGCTAACTTTCTTGGCTTTGCGCAGCCTTCTTCCTTGGCAATGAGGCAACTTCAAAAGAAGAAAGACGTCTTGTGCAGAAAATAGGTAAGCTGCTCCTAATTCGAAGTCGCTGCGACTACGTTTGGGAGAACGATGAAACTGACTAACATAATCCAGACTTCTTCATCTTGACGTACTGCTGCCTCAGTTACTTCTTCAACTATCTGGGTGAGTGATGGTCGACGCGGCTTCGTGAAAGGAACTGTGTCACTGACGATGGACGAAAACAAAAGACCGTGCTGCTTTTGCCAATGCTTATGTGAGTTTCATCGTCGAAGATGAGTAGACCGTTAGAAATCAGAAACTGATGAATTCTCCTCCAGGTTGCTGGCCTCCGCGAGGCCTTGCACATGAAGGGCCATGATTACAACACAGTCTTATCTGTGACTACTGCTGGGTAAGACTCAGACCGATCTACAGCTCTCCCACAACCGCGGGCTGACCCATGTTTTAGTATGGTGGTCGGACAGATTCCCCATGGCATCGTCATTGGTCTCCAAATCGTCCGGCCGCGAATTTGGCTGCCGTCAATGTGCTGTCTCTGGGCATTCCTGACTGTACGTATAATGTCTGCGGATGATGCCGTTGCAATTCGCTAATAGTACTTACTTAGATGGCTAGTGCGGGTGTCAAAAACACCGCTCAGCTCTGCGTTATTCGATTCTTCCTTGGTCTGGTGGAGGCTAGCACCTACTCCGGGGCCATTTACATCATGGGCTCCTGGTACAAGCCCGAGGAAATCTCGAAGCGCACAGCCATCTTCACTGCATCGGGTCAAGTAGGCACGATGTTTGCCGGCGTCATGATGGCTGCTATCTACAAGGGACTAGGCGGCCTTGCTGGTCTTGGTGGATGGCAGTGGGTCTTCATCATTGGTATGGAAAGCTTGCCGACACCTGGACTTGGGATAACTTGCTGACAGTCTTCAGATGGCATCATCACGCTTCCCATCGCCATCTTCGGTTTCTTCTACTTCCCTGATATCCCTGAGAACACCAGCGCTCGGTATCTCAGTGATTCTGAGAAGAAGATTGCTGTTGGACGTTTGCCCCCGGTCATTAAGGGGTCACACGGAGTCAATCCGTTCTCTCTGTTGAAGCGTCTAGCACTTATGCCCACGTTGTAAGTCGAGGATGACATTGAACACAAGACGAGACGGAATAGCTAATCAATTGACAGCTGGGTTTTGGTGCTGTGGTCTCCCATTTGCGCGACCCTCGAGGCCTGGGTTGTCCAGGGCAACTTCATCCTCTGGCTTAAATATCATGCTGAATCATTCATCCAGAGTCAAATCAACACCTACCCTTTGGGCGTTCAAGCTGTCGGTATCGTAACCAACATCATGGCAGCATGGCACATGGACGCGACCGGAACCCGAGTACCCATGGTCGTGCTGGTTTGTCTGATCCAGATCGTGTGCGCCGCGATGCTTCTTGTTCCGAACCTACCTTACGCCGGTACTATGTTCGCCTTCTACGCATCGGGTTCGTCGTACATGGTCAACCCGTTGATCTTCGGCTGGGCCAGCATCATCCTTCAACGTAGCGGCGACGAGGCAGTACGTAGCGTCACAGTGTACGCTATGAACATTGGCGCGACGACGCTTTACACCTTCTGGGGAATCGTCTTCTATGCGGCCGATGAAGCCCCGTATTGGAAGAAGGGTGCGATTGTAATGATTGTGTGCAGTTGCATCGTCCTCTGCTTTATGGGACTCGTCATCAGGGTAAGCTTAACAGAAGCAATCCCTTTTTTTCTGGAGATGCAAGTAGCTAACCATGAAACTACACAGATTGACAGACAATCACTCGCAAGGTACGGCTCAATGACGGTTCAGGACTTTGAGCGGGCCGCTGCGGCTCGGGAGACGCAGACGCCGCCTGATGGCGAGAGATCTGATGAGAATGAGGATCAGAAGAACACAGTTTCGGAGAAAGTAACGCCAATCTGAGTTTTAAGATGATTTGGCGATTCATGTCCTGGCCTTCTCAGTACAGATCATCAAACTCAACTGGGTGTTATTTAACCAAATGAAGCATTCAATACTTTAAGTATCTTTTTCGGCTGCTGTATAATACATGTACTATTGAGACGTTCAGACTCCTCATGCCCATACCTTTCTGAACTTGTCTTCGAACACCTGCTGTAGGATCTTGAAAATCATGAGAACTTTAATAAGACCCTCACCGCCTCCCTTTTCCTGGCCTGAACCGAAAGACGTTCCTTCTGACTCGGTAGTCTGACCGGCTCTGCTTGAGCTGCCACTCGCGTGGTCAGTATCGTCCGAGGAGCTATCCGATAGGTCTTCCCATGATTCAGCCACTGTTTCTTTGGATTTGCTAGAATGGGACTTTGCCTTTGCGTTCACAGTAGCAGTTGAGGCTGCATGCCTCTTCGGGGAGTGTGCATCCGATCCCTCACTGCATCTTCCCTCTTCAAGGGCATCGCCAACATCCTGAATATCGATCATGTCTGCGTCATCCGCATCGACTCGGCCCAGAATATTCTCCAAGCTTGTGACGATGGTGGCCAAGATGAGTGAGAAGTCTTTGAGACGAAACCAGACATCGCCGCCCTTGATCTCGTTGTCTCGTACGAGAGTATTAAGATCACCGTGCTTGAAGAAGTCATAGATGTACGCGTTCCAGGGCACATTGTCCGTCTCTTCGGGGTAGATGGGGATGTACGGGATGGCCGATTCGTCCAGGAAGACGCCAGCGCGAACTGTGTCGCACAACTCGTGGATTGTGGCGAAGTCGTCCGTGAAGCCTGACAGTGCAGAGAAAGGGGATCGAAGAGTCGAATAAGGCAGCATCGGAAGGTGTGCCGTTGAGATATTGGCCGAGGCCTCTCCGACGGCTCCCACGCGGCGCTTGGTGAAAGGAAGCTGGTCATCTGGAGAGTCCTGGAGATTCTGTTCAATGAATGTGTGCACGTAGGTCTTGAAAATTATCAGTGTTTCCTCGTTGTGACCTCGGAGAACGGCTTCGGCCTCAATTGGGAGCCTGGGCAGAAGGACAGTGGAAGGCGATCGATGTACGACATTCTCAAGCCACTGCCGGTTTTTGTATTTGCTGCAAAGAATTCGGCAGAAGAGGTGACACAATACCGTCACCAAAGTGAGAATGACCTGTCCCCGCTTACTTGGGTTGCCAACGTCTTCACAGAGCTTGTGCAAGTAGCCTTCCTTGAGCAGGGAGTGCAGAGCAAACACAGCATTCTCAGTGAAGTATAAGTGGCCCACCAGACCCGAGAAGTTGAGCGGTGCTCCTATTCGAGAGAGAAGTTGCTGACGTCGGAGATACTCGATGGAGAAGCGCAGGTGATGCTTGACGGTCATTTGCGAGCTAGGCCCGCCAAGAAACAGACGTGTCTGAGTCAACAAAGACTCCACTGCATCGATAGCATACTGGGAGTTGTTCGTGCTATGCAGCAGGGTAAAGAGCCGGAGAACCAAAGTAACTGAAATGGGGAATTGACCTTTGAGATCGGGCAACCGCGATGAGATGATTTCCATGGTACGATGATGGGGGATGCCATGGAAGACGATGTTACCAAGGAGGTCGAACCCACGACGTCCAGCACGTCCAGATGCCTGTCGGTAATTGAGAGCCGTGAGGAATACCGAGTCACCTGTAAAAACAACAGTTTTACAAGGCATGTTCAGGCCGAGAGCGAGAGTACCGGTCGCAATAACGACCGTCAAGTAGCCCTTGCGGAACAACATTTCCACCCTTTTGCCCTTGAAGTCAGCAACAGTTCAAATACAGGATTAGGCTTAACTTACACTTGGCGGTACTGCCGGTTCATGCCAGCATGGTGAACACCAAGTCCCCGACGAAGGGCATCGATAAGGCGAGGTTTGATGCCCAAATCATCCAGAGACCTGATGCGGACCTCCAATTCTTCAACTGTGAGCTTGGTAGTGTCCGCGAAATTGTATTGCGGAAGCGGCGCCTTGGGATCAAAACCTTCCCATGAGCTGAAATCCCGGTTCGCGTCTTCCCGTACAAGATCAGTTTGACTCAGGGCTGCACCAGAATCCTTTGTAGCACGTCTTTCTTCCTTGGAGCTTGCAGCCCCTGCTGCCATGGTAGTTTTGGCCCTTTTCTTCGCAGCTTTGCTGCCCTTGACTTGCCTCCATTTTTGATATGCGACCATCTTCCTTGCCCACTCTGTACTTGTGCGACGGTACTTTTGTTCGGCGTCTTCAAGAACTTGAAGAAGCTTGATAATGATCTTCTCGCATCCCAGCCGGTCGTAATTGAAAAGGATAGCTGGCAGGGCGCCTCGGGAGTGGAGATCAACGAGGAGCGAGAACGTAGAATCACCGTAGATGTCCGCGACAAGTTCGGGATTTCCAAAGTCTGTCGCTGATGAAGGGCCCTTTGTTTGAGCCTCCTGTATACCTCTGGCGACGGCGAATTGGTATCCTGTTGCCATTGCCAGAGCTGTGCTTTGAGAGCAGCCTCCCACTTGATAATGTCCGACTTTTTCACTAACTCTGGCAACGCAATCTCAGGCTTGAGGCTAGGACTGATACGATATGACTCGGTTTCAGATTCCATCATGGACAGCCAGAGTCGGAGACAGTCGCGGGGCTCGAGACTGGCATCGTCAAGAGTCTCGCGATTCCTAGGTATCAATAAATTAGTAAAAGGTGAACTTGAAAATTCGGCAAGACCGCATGAAATTTGTCTCAAGACTCACTTGTTGATAATGCTTCCGACCGGATGCACAAACATGAATCGCGAGGTTTCTCCTGCTTCAGCGTCCAAACCGGGGATCGGCAAACGCTCAACTGGCTCTAAGCCTTCAAACTCTAGTTGAGAGGGCGGCTGATATAAGAACTTGCGTAAGTCAGAGTATCTGGCCGAGTGAACAATCATTTCAAGGTCAAAGCCCTTGGCTTTCTGGGTTCGTGCAAGCCACTCTTTGAATTCGAGTGGGTTGCCCACCGTTGCAGATAGGGCAATGATGGGACAAGGAGCAAGAAGCAGAAGTTGCTCCCAAATGATGCCGTCTTCGGCCTGGCCAATGCAGTGGACCTCGTCAAAGATGATTCTCTTGACTCTACGAGCCCAGGATCTCTCATTCTGCGCATTGGTCGGCGCCAGGAGCATAATCTGGAGAATGTGCGGAACGGTCACTAAAATCTGGCAGCCATTGGGGTTGTTGACGCGGTAGTCTCGAGTGTGAATAGCCCAGACTGAGCGGCCCTCATGGCGATAGGACTTTGAGAACCGAGCCTGAACTTCTGCGGCAATCTGGTTGACGAGGGCTTTGGTGGGGGCCACGTAGACGAGCGCGTCGTCGTCGTTGTTCTGTAGAACCTTCTTCATGGCATAGAATGAGATGAAGGTCTTTCCGGCGGACGTGGGAGCGACGACGAAAAAACTCTTGTCTTCGTCAATGGCGTCTAGTACATCCCGTTGCCAGGCATCTGGACTGAATGAAACGCGTGGGTCGGGGGCGGAGTCGAATCTTCGCTCCAGATAAGGGCCGCAATGAGCCAACTGAAACTCGCGACCAGTCGTCTGGACTTGAAGATGCTCGGTTGATGCCTCATACGTTGAGGTAAATGGAAGACGATGGCTGACGGGCACAGAAGGCCCGCAGTGAAGTTCATCATGCGGGAACTTCAAAGCCTTCATCAAGTACTGGGCCTGGCGTATCACCTCAACGGCAAGGGGCAAGGACGTCATCTCTTTGATTTGGGCCCAGATCATCGCCAAAATACTCGACTCTACAGCAATAAGGTCAATAGAAGATGCCAAAAACAATTACTCAAGCTTGCTCTTACCTGAATCGCTGAAAGCCTTTTCCGAGGGTCTGCGAATAAGTTGGAGGCCAAGGATGTTGCACATGTACAACATGACCTCGCCGCCGATAGCGCTGTAACCTGTTGTCCTCTGGAGAAAGACTTGACAAATACCTCTTGACCCTCAAATAGCGATGACAGACATGTGTGTCCTTGTCGAAGTCCCGGCATTTCTCTTCCCAGTTCTTGATAATCACGGCAGTCCTGGCTTGTGTCTTCTCCTCTCTTAATCTCCTCGATGTCTCGAGTGCACTCTCTGTACCACTCCTGACAGATTGCCCTTTCCTTTTGAATGTTTCCGCTTGCTTCTTAGCCTTGACGGGAAGCTCTGTCTTCTTCACGACAATCGTCTCAGGGTCAATGCTCTTTCCAGTAGAATTGGTAAGACTAGCAGAGTAAGCAATCGTGTCGGCCATGTATTTCTGGTTTCTCTTGCTCGCGAAGAATCCCCGGCGCTTTGGAATATGCTTTGGGTCAATGCTCTTCTTCGAATTGTGCCAGTGAGAGAGTTCTTGAAAGACTTTGGACTCGAAGCTTTCATCCTCTGTCATGGGTTGGCTTGTCAACTTGATGTCTTCTAGATACTTATCCAATACGGGATGGCTAAAGGCAAGGGTAGACTGAGTGTCTGGAGTTTGGTAGCCCCTGCCGAGTGTTCCCAGGCCACCTTCAATCTGTCGAACAGAATTTGGCATGCAGTAGGATATATCGACGCCAGACAGTTGTCTCACAGCTGATGCATATTCAGAAGCGGCATCGCTTGGGAGTTGAAGGATTTGGAGTCTCGCCAATACGTGACAGTAGAGCCGACCGTCGATGAGATCACAAACTCTCCAACTGAGATGTTTTTCTTCTTCTAGACTGGGCCACTGCTTGATCAGGTGGATTGCGACCTCAGCAAAAGTCGCAAGAAACTCTTCGTTGCCTGAATAATTCTTCAGCTCTGGTGAAGCCTCTATAGCTCGCTGTGAGAGTGTTGCGTGCTTCAGTAGGGCGATGTGCGAAAGGAAAGCGGTCACTAGTCTGTGGCTGTGTAAATCCGAGCAGGTTTTGTTCAACAAGAAGGCTGCGCAAGCAATGATCGCCACTTCTTCTTGGGCCTCAACTTCGCCGTCGTGTCGGAGGACTCGCCAATAACGGGACTTAGGCATAGTCTGGAGACGATCGACAATCGGTCTGCAACCGGAATCGAGTTTCGGCAGCGGCGTTGGCTCTGTGACAGGTAGCAATGTCACCGAGGTTGGAGTTATTGCAATAAGAGTATATGCCTGTGGTAAACGAGTCACGTCAGCACCCTGTGATCTGTTGCGACCAGTCGCCTAGAGACTCACCTTGGAGCTCCGAAACTCGATACCGTCGATGAAAGCCAGGCTATAGCCGCGGAGGCCGAACAGGAACATAATTTTCAAGAACTCGCCCGCCTCAGTTGCGTCGATATCCGAAGCTCTGCCTTGGGACATCATGACGAAGTGAAGGCGGTGGTGGTCGGTGTACTCCAAGAATTTGGGGCTCGTGATGAAGGGAACACGAAGCTCATTGGAGATCTGATGCCGCGATCGTCAGAATTCGTTTCAGGGTGTAGCTCAGGGCATCGTAGATTCTCAATAGAGACAGCACGTGTCAATAAGTATTTGTATGCCAGTCTCTTGGGGGCGTTCGGTGGTGCCGCGAGGTCTTGGTGGTTGTCAAACCACAGGATGTGGAAGTTGCATCCCCGCTCCGTGAGTTTGGCCAGGAAGACCTCGATTGCATGGAAGTAGCTGGAAGCCGACTGTTGTACTAGTAAGCTAAGATCAGGTAGGTCATGAACGTATTCGGAGGAATTTCTGGAGATGCTCACCGAGATAGTCGACGTTTGCAGTCGCGACACAGTGAGCAACCAAGGACTCTCCATGGATGGCGAACAGCTCTTTCCCAGTAAAGTCACCGACAATGTCGACTTTGAGAGGAGTCAGACGCTGCTTCCACTCATGTAGAGAAACTATGATAATGTCCTCTGAGGACGACATAGCCGGCGATGTCAAACGATTCAAGCAGCCAGGTCAGGCGCGAATGGTCTATTTTTTGAAGGTCTGTCGCTTTCGGAAGATGAGGAAGGAAGTAAGGAGAAAGATTTTGAAGGAATCTCAAATTTGAAAGAATTTAAATCTGTATGGCTGCGCTATTGCATAAAGGGTTCAAAGAGGTGAACCTGGTTGTTGTGTTAGGGCTAATGTCGGTAGGCCTCCCGCAGCATGCAGCCGTTAATCACCTAGATCAAAGGGAAGCACATTTTTTCCACTGAGAGGTCATTCACTTCCAAATTGGGAGGGCTTAGCTTGTCTTTATCTTAGTGTATACTGGATTGTATACGAAGAGGAAGCGGGCTAAGTTTTCAATGTCGCTGAGAGGCCCTTCCAGCGTTCAATGTGGCTCGCGGGGGTTCTAGGTTAGGAAACAGCACAGGTCAAATAGAAGCCAAGCGATAGAGTTCATATAATCAACTAGTCTTCCATCTGCTTTCTTGAGAACATTTGGATATGCCTTGCTCTTGTTCTCGTGCGTTTTCTGGGCACCGCTCACGCGACCTTGGATTCCGATATAAGGTAGTTGGTCCTCGACATGAAGCCCCAGGCACCAAATATACGGCACAATGACACTGATTGCCACTACTCGCAGTCTACCAACTGCTCCAATCCTTTCTGTCAGTAGTGAGGGATATTTCTATCCACGATAGGTTTTATTGATCCTGGGGCTGGTAACTACAAAATGTCTGCGGGATGCCGTCCACACATGCTAACCCTCCCCTCTTAGTGAAGTAACCAATAGCATGACGTTGAGAGGTTGAGCATTGTTGCAGCCGATTTCTGAAAGTAAATGCCCCGAGCACATATTGTTGTCCCATGTCTCTAACGAAATCCAGTTAAAGATTGAACGGGCTTTCAGTTGAACCCGGTGACTACTAATTACGATATCAAGGCTAAATAAAGTATGTACTCCGTAGTTAGGCATCCAAGAATTTTCCTTCTCGTTGCATCGAAAAATCTCAGGCCAAAGGCGAATCCTACATCAAACGGCATAAATCCTCGAGTAGGCCAATCTTCAGGCTCACTCTGTCAGGCATCGAAGCCTCTAGCCAATCAAACCACACACCTCTCGGCCTTGTATCCTGGCTGGAATAACCCATTATGCATCAAGAGGACTCGGAAAAATACCGACCTTCCCGACAGATCTGGACCCGTCTGGTCCACTACATCGACTGCAACGCCCGAGTGTGAGGAATTGTTTCAAGTACGACGTAAACATCGTCAAATATTCAACAATAACAAGCTTCCGCCACTCATCGACCGCTTCCGAGTACGGCAGGAGAAGGTATATGAGGGAAAAGAGGACATGATTGCCGCCAGGGCATGCCGAGGCGGGCCTAATGCCGCACATCAGCTTCATCTCCTCTTCTGCTTGAACCCAAAACCCGTCTGATCTTTTGAACCATACACTCGTCGGCTCATAAATCAAGAGATCTCCCTTCCTGGGTCGGTAAATCCCCCAGATTGCTCGACTTCGGCTCCTTCCTGACTCTTTCGTTCCTAACCTGACTCAACTTGGTTGGCTTCAAGGTTCAAAACTGAGTTGGTGACGATGGGGTCTACCAACCACCTCGATGATCGTCGCATCGATCACGATGGTAATTCTAATGACAGTTCCAACAGAAATATGGACTACAACGTTTTGATCATTGGCGGGGGTTTTGGGGGATGCTACGCATTGCACCAGCTGCGCAAGTCGGGCTTTTCGGCACACATTGTGGAAGCCGAATCGGCGCTCGGCGGCGTATGGCACCGGAACAGCTACCCCGGAGCACGGGTTGACTCAGAGACGCCCTACTATCAGTTTTCTCTGAGGGAAGTCTGGAAAGACTGGACATGGTCGCAACGCTTTCCGGGGCACGAGGAGCTGAAGAGATACTTTAAACATGTCGACAAAGTTCTCGACATCTGTCGCAAAAACGACGCCGTTTTTGCGGGCAGCAATTAACGCCATATATACCCTACGACAACATCTCCAAAGACGCGTCCTACAATACTGTTGTGATCGGGGCCGATTTCGATACCGCAACAGCCAAGTGGATCATCACAACTGATGCGGGACGCATCATCACATCACGCTTCTTGGTTCCGGCGACGGGCAGTTCAATCAAACGCTATGAGCCCGATTTTAGGGGAAAGTGTTCCTTCAATGGCATTGTTATACACCCCACAGCATGGCCAGATTACGGCATCAATCTTCGGAACAAACGAGTTGCCATCATTGGATCAGGTGCGACAGGGGTTCAATGTGTGCAAGAAGTTGCGAAACAGCCCGGTGTTGAGCTGACTGTGTACGTACGAAATGTCAACATTGCGCTTCCAATGCGCCAACGCGAAATCTCAGAACTTGAGCAGGACAGCTTGAAAGCGATTTACAAGACACTTTTCAAGGTGGCGAGGGATAGCAGCGCCGGGCTACCATGCGATGGGCCTACTCAGGTTACGAAGTCGACCACAACGGAAGAGAGGGAGGCATGGTGGGAGGAACTATGGAAAAGAGGGGCATTCAACTTTCAGACCGGACAGTATACGGACTTCTTGGTGGAAGCGGAAGCGAACCGTTTGATTTACGAATTCTGGGCAAAGAAGACGAGGTCTCGGGTGCGGAACCCGGGGAAGCGAGCCATCTTGGTGCCTGACAAACAACCATACCCGTTCGGAACGAAACGAAGCAGCTTGGAGCAGGATTACTACGAATGCATGGACCAGGAAAATGTGGAAGTGGTAGATGTAAAGAAGACGGCAATCCGCGAATGGACAGAGCGCGGTATCGTAACCGAAGACGGAAGGGAGAGGGAGCATGACATTATCGTCTTAGCAACTGGATACGACAGTATGACTGGAGCTTTAACGAACATGGGACTTCGTGGGAAAGACGGGATCGATATGAAAGATAGGTGGAGACAGGGTGTTTGGACGTGTCTTGGCTTGATGACTCGAGGATGTCCAAACATGTTCATGATATACGGACCGCAAGGTAAGCATACATCATTGGGTCCCCTTTCTAGAAGACCTCAAGTGACTGACGACAACTGAGACAGCTCCTACAGCTTTGACAAACGCACCAGTATTCATCGAGCAGCAAGTGGACTTAATTACAGACTTCCTAGTGAAGCTACGCGCGGAAAAGATCACATCCATTGAGCCACGCCGTTCAGCTGAAGAACTCTGGAAGAAAAGAGTACAGGCAATACACGAGGTTCTACTTTTCAGCAAGAGCGATACATCATGGTACGTGGGAGGGAATATTCCCGGCAAGAAGAAGGAGCAGCTCAACTATCTCGGTGGAATCCCTCAATACCTTAAAGAATGCCGCGAAGGCACCAATGACTGGAGCAATTTCGATGTCGTCTGGGGAGTTAGAAGTGCGGACTAAATCAAAGTAATATTGAATACATGTAGACCAAGGCAATAATATTACTATGAGATGGGACGACGTATGTCGTAAGACTCAATGCCCTTCATCCTAAGGTGGGCTTATTTTCGCGCAGTCTAGGGAATTCTACAAAACTCGATATCGAACATGCTGTGAAACCTGGCACGAGTCCTCGGACAATAGCATTCCCAATCGGTCAAGACCCAAATCACATCATATAGGGCAGCACTTGACAACAATACCTTCTTCAAGTGTGTCAATCGTTGACTGGACAAAATACCTTGAACAGTTTTGCGAAACCACTCTTCCTCGCCCCAAGTGCTGTAGAGATGCAAAGTCTCCAGAGACTCCGGCAGAAGTGCCTCCAGGTCATCAAACAGGGGCTTTGCTGTGCCTTCTCTGTGCTCGTCCCTTTCTTTCCCGAGTAATACGTTTCCACTCATCGCCAGGTAAGTGAGAAGCTGCAGAGGCTGTAGACTGCCAATCTTCCCTCTCCAATTATTAGATTGGTACGAGTGACACGCGTTGGGGTAAAGATCTAGAGCCTTGAGGGAGGCCCCGTGCTCACGCAACACTCTACCGATCTCATCAAAGTCGAGGTAGCTGTCGCCAATCGCGTGTTGTCCCCACGATATATTAAGCGTCTGTAAAGAGGGACACGTACGCAGGAGATCGCAGATTCTCTGGGCGTCTGCGAGCGACGATCTGAGGTAAACATGTGCCAGAGAACTCACTCGACGAGAACGCTGCTGTTCAGAGGTCTGGTCATCTTTCGCCTGGGTATTGTTGAGGGTGACGCCGTGGCCGTAGAATCTTCAAAAGGGGCAGAAAAAATAAATTCTGGAATTTCTCCAAGGACACCGCTGCAGTCGGCATTCTAGTAGGCGGTGATGGCTAACGGCGAGCTCTTCAAGCTTTGCCAGCGGCAGCGGCACACCTGATGTCGGACCCGAGTCTTGTTGGTATCGTGGTGCCAGACTGGTCCCCTGGGATCCCGTGTGCGGGTCTTTCGCGTCCTCGACGGCTCCCACCGCCCCGATGTCAGCTGCTCGTCGAATCATGGCAGGGATGAATTTGTCGTTGGCCGTGATCAAGCAGTTGAACACCTTCAAGTTTGGCATGAGACCGGCGCAATGGGTATGCCACATTTCCGACCCGCCTTGTCGCCGCGAAGAATGAGATGGGCATCTGACCTCCGCTTCGAAGCCTTCGAGGCTCGATAGGCTCGGTGGTGGCCCCGTGTATCCGATGCTCTTATTATGGCGTTGGCTTCTCCTGAGATTGGGCGGGGTTTCGTAGTATTGCCCAACGAGAGCGGAAAGCATTCAGCGAAAGACCGTGACGATTGTCTTGCATAATGCATTCGACATATTGTGCAAGCAGCGGACGCTCCGCAAGCGTGCGCAGGAGGCTGGATAGGCGAATTTCCTCTTCCTCCAAGGGCAAGCGGCGGTATAGAACTGGTTGCGCGAGTCCCAGAAATCTAGCTGTTGGTATCACAGGCGTGATACATTTCCTCATGAGGGTGTATCTTCGGCAACAATCACGTCGATGTCCGTGATAATTGCTGTTGTTGTTCTTGTTCTTCCTATTTACATTGTGGGCAGGGGTCGGTCGAAGTAGGTGGTGACGGCCTGGGTGGTTGCCCCACCTTAACCGGCCGTGATGACTAAGCCAGTTGTCCCACTTCGCCCAGGGCAGGCGCCAGCCAGCCCACGATACCTGCCCATTGCTCCTTATCAGCCTTGCCGTTCCGACATTAGCAGAGACTCTGCAGCACCGTGCCAGCACTCTGAGGTCTTCGCTCCATGGCTCATGGACGGATCGAGGCTCGTGGGCGGGTTGAGAATTTTTGGCTTCGAATGGGTATTCGAAGTACCCAAATATTTGCACCCACACTTCGTTCGGGAGATTCGGCATTCTGGATCCCTCCTTCAAAATTTGATCATCAACGCAAGCTTCAAAATTTGGTTTCCATGATTATCACAAAGCGAGGTAGCAAGTGGAAGACTTGTATGGTAGAAAGTGGCTTAATTCCTCTAAGTGGAAGACCCGTATGAGGGTCCTATCTATATACCGTACAAGACGGGTAATCGGCTTGTGGAAAGCGGTATCGTACGGCAGTAACCGGCAGCGCCACGTGTGGCGCTGCGACAATGATGGATAAACGTCGCAAGTTATGGCGTTAAGCAATGGACCCATGGAGTGGGTAGAGAGTGGGTTTAACATCACAGTCGAAACTCACGAAACTGGAAGTTGCGTTACCCCCGCAATCTACGCGGTAAGCCTATTTCAGTACCAAAAATTCGCTAGCCTTCGCCACTGATTGAGACTAAGAGGCACGTATTATCTTAGTCAAAAGCTCTGTAAGATAAGGGAACTCGGGCTAACCCAAAGTCCAATCGAGCTTCGTGGGTTGGTTGCTACGGTAACATAGAGGTATTGGACCGAGGAAAGAAAGTACCTTAGTCCATCAAGCGAACGTGAGATTCACGTGATATGGCAGGCGGTAGGTAGTGCTACTGTTGTGTGATATTTTATAGGTGTCGCAAAAACGACGCCGTTAATTACGGGCAGCAATTAACGCCATATATACCCTACGACAATAGGCGGTGGGTTCTTAAATGGGCACGATCGAGTTTGCTTCCCGTTGCACCGGACAAGTTGAGTGATGGCTCTTGATGTCTTACGAAAAGATGAAGCACTATTTCAACCACACACGGTGTGCCAATACTCAAATTGAGAGCTTCTCTGCGATTTCCAGGTTGAAGTCGCCTTCAATAGATACATCTCCCGTTCACTCTGACTCGATACCTAAGTGTGTTGTTTTTATGCTTTACTAGACGGACAGAAATAAGGCATCGTTAAGCTGTAATTCGATAGTATCCCTCAAGATACGTCCTAATGTATTGGGGTCAATTCTGCTCAAGTTCTCAACACAGGTGACCCACTTCTGAATAAGATCAGCATATGATTTGCTTCCTCGGTGATTGTAAGTTGATGCCGGTACGTTCTCCCATAGCTTTTTATTAATTCTTGAGGTCGATACTCAAAAGGCTGCTAGCTTAAGTTTGCGATTTTACAGACGTCAACGCACAATTCATGAGATGTACCTTCACGAGGAGATAGTACTTTAGCTTCCTTGCCGTCTTCTGTCTTCCTGGAGATTGCGGTATCCCATCGAGTGCTGCAAGGCGACAGTACATTGAGATGCGGGGGAGCAGCCAATCGGGCCACTTCGGGCCCCTTTTTCCAACCAACCAACGTAATTGATAATAGATACTTCCAATTACTAGAGATTCTGCGTATGAAATCGGTACCAGCAATCTTCTGAGTTACAGAGAGCTACATCGCACTCGAGGCAGCCCATCCTCGTGTACTTCCCAGGGATACCGGGCTCAACCTCCGGAGGCTCGCGGGGCCGAACAGTGGCATTATCACATTGCTCCGGCGTACAGTCGGCAGTGCAGGCGGCGGCGAGGTCCTCGGGCAGCAGGGCAAAGATACACGACTTCGCCGAGCCCGTGGAACGGCCAGATCCGTCAGAATCGTCAGAATCCATTAATTGAGTATTGGTAATGATGGATTTGGTAGATGTACCGGAGTGGAAATCATAGGGGCAACTCAAGCAGTGGATGTACCAGATGCGGTGCGGGGTAAAAGGGGGCCCGTTATGTGGAGCCAATGTACTGTCGCCTTGCAGCACTCGATGGGATAGAGTCACTCCAAGATAAAGCTTTAAATATAATCAAGTCATGATAACCTCTAACTTTTCCAAGAGCAATAGCAAAGTGTTGTCATAACTTTCTCAAAGTAGGAACGCATGCTCAGCGTCCCTTCCTCGACTAAAAAAACACCGTCTCAGAACATTGATAGCTCTGCTACCCATCACAGTCATCAGCCTTTGCCGAGGCATCCCCAAAATCGCCGTCAGCATTCTCCTCCCCCGCCTCGAGCTGCTCAACATCAGCAGAATCACTAAGGCCACTCATGCAACCATGAACTCAACTAAAAGTGTCGGCAAATGAACGGAAGCTCGGCCTCAACATCCGGTCTTCCAGCCAATACGGCAAGCAAGATCATACATCGCGGCTACCTTCCCCATCCCTTCTCCTTCTTGATCAGACGAAAAGACAAACCTATGACTTCCTTCTACGGCCCAGATCTTCATCCCCTCGGTGCCACCTCCCTACCTCATAACCCCCACATGCCATGAAGCTCTCTACTTTATCTCTTCTGTACAACATGAATTCAAATCGCGCCCGCTAAGCTTCACCAAGCTTTCCATCCCACTTCATACTCAAAAGTTAGGGTTTGCGTGGCGGCGGAAGGCGTACTACCCTCAACTACCCCTCCTCTCCAAACCCCCCCACGGCATAATGCTCTGAGTAACTCTCGGGAAGTCTAATTCTCGCAAGAAGGAGGGGAGTAGAAGAAAGCACGGATTCAATCAAGACACATGGTTGAGACGCACCAAAGTCCAAAGCCGAGGGAAAATGAAGAAACCCAGCTGATGACTGTGTTTATTTTGCACAGACCTTGCGTGAGATAGGGGAAACACAGACACACACGGGTATCATCATCTACACTGTGATTGCTTATCCGTACATGAGGCTCAACCCCGCCAGACGCTCCCTTGTCCTTTTATAGTGAAAAAGTCTCACAAAAGCTCCATACCCGTAGACGGAAAGAGTACAACAACGTTCGGATGACGGAGCTTTCCACAGCATGCCTAGAAGAGTTCGGGACCCAACAGTACCGAGCCTCTTGTCTCCGTGTCGAGCATCCCTTCCACCCGAAGCCCGTGACATCTGCCATACCGAAGGAGGGAACCGACCCTGCACGTTGCCGAATGTTGGCACGGGTGTGGCTTGACGCTGTATGTGGCGCTAGTATGATCAAGCGCCACAAGTGAGGGGTAGTGTGGCTGTGCGTGCTGCCAAATCGTCACTATGACCTGTGGCTTGTCGCGCATTGGTCCACCGTTTTTATGGCCGACACCAAAAACCTGCTTGAGTTCGATCTACAGGGGAAACTCGATTCTGATAGGCGGCTTTGTTTCTAAGAATGTCCTGCCAGTAACTCTGCCAGTTGTTGGCTGTTGTGCAATTGTGAGATTCACGTTGGTGGCAAGAAGTATTGGGATGTGCGGGACAATGAGAAGGTCGGGGTTGGTTGCGTGGTTGCATGGTTGCTTGGTGCGAATCCCTATCTCTTTCCTCACCTATTTCGAAAGCCCATCACTATTGCGAAGTGAACTGAAAGTCGTTCTGCTTGGCTCCGTTGTGTTACTTAGCTGCCTTGTCACTAAGTCGATTCAACTACTACGTCCATTTATCATCAGAGGTAATCAGGGGACTCTACAACGGCCACACCCCCAGGACGACAAGTTGGAACCCGAATGCAGTGCCACCACTCTTAATCCGTATCTCGAAAACCAGGAAACCACGTGAATACCTAGTCGTAGGCCTGAGTCCGGCCTGAGTCCCTCGAAATCTTCCTAGATCGCGATGCTCCCTGTACGCTCAGAAGCACGCCATAAGATAGGCGAGCCGGAACTCTGCTCGTCGGAACAAGAAGCAGAGCAACGCCTGACTAGCCGACCATACTGAAGGCAGGGTCAAACTTTCGGTGAAAATTACTACGGAGTAGACAGTGTCTGACTCTGCTCACCTCGATAGACTCAAAAGGCCATGGCCCTGCCCGCTCCCGCGATAAGGCTTCCAATTTCGATACTACCTTATTACATTGCATGCCCAAAGTTCAACAATCTCGTTATCTTCGCAGTGGCTCATGCACCCGCGCCGCAGGCCGCACGGGAAGAAGGGGGGCGCGCATCCCATAACTGTCAAGAAATGCTTGGTCCCCTTAACGCTAGGCCCGAATAGAACGGAGCATCTTGCCAGATTCGGGCCAACCTCGAGTCGTGAGTCGTGAAGGTTGTTTACTGGACAAGGGGGGGGGGTTTTGCCCGACACGGTAGATGGTGGAGCACTGGAGACAAAGGCTCAGCCACACCCTTGCATTCACCTGTCTGCGGGACATTCTTTTCTCTCTTTTTGATACGGATACATGAATCAACTTGATGGCGGAACGCATCCGTACTACTACCGTGCCCTCAAGTGTGGACTGACCACCTCCGCTTTTGCTTACCTGATCATTCAAACTCTGTCTTCGGCTTGGACGAGTTAATTGCTATTGTGGAGATGATTTTCCAAACAAGATATCGTGGAGGGTGGGAGCAAATAAGTAGGAATGAGGGTGTATTGGCCGGTGCTGGTCGAAAGTTCGAGAGCAAAGACCTCGCAGAGAATCCATGGTGGAGGCCCAGTCAGCGTAATGACCTGAGGGAGAAAATCTTCGATCAGCAGAAACAAGCCATCGAACGGCCTTTTGCTCCGAACTGCCAGGTGGATATACCATAACTGATAAGACAGCTCTTCGCGATGACGGGGGAAAAGTGTAGGGGGCAAAGGAATGTAAAGTCGACGTTCTAGAACGCCGAGGTCGAAGGGGCCGCCGCTGTCTAGTGTACGGTCCCGGGTCTGCTAGACTTTCGCCCGTCGTGGCCCGCATATGCCACAGCTACAGCCTACACCTCCCTAGATCTTCTCCAGACTCCTGGTGATGCGCCGATGTGGGCGATCAAACCGACGCCATTCCCGTGAGAATCGGAGTGGTTGGTTGATGGTGCGGTACGGGGTGTCGACTATGCATCGGAACATGGGATGGCAGGGCCCCTGTCAGGCAGCTCTTTGGAGTTTGAGGTCCAGGGTGACATCTGGTTGGTAGTCGAAATCATCGAATGTTGCGGTTCATGATGCCGAAGCCCCTATTGTCCGTTACCGCCCGTCAGAAGGCTTTTCCCACACCAGAAGGGAAAAAGAGCCTTGCCGGTATTTGGGGCCGTTGAGCTGACCAGTAGGAAACAGCCGCGGAAATGGGGAACTGGGGAACTGGGGTTTACGGCGGTCCCTACTCCCTAGTTGGCTATTGAAGTAACCCGTTGACAAGGCGTTCTGGATTTCGCTCCCGGGACTTGTGGGTTGTCGTGGTTGTGAAGGTGCCGCAGGTGAAACAAGGCGCACATATTTTCTATTTTTGTTTACACAACGTCATGGTTCGCGCTTGGCCGGGGCGTGGTCTGGCAGCGGCTAACGTTGATTCTCGGCATAAGAAAACTTGTGAGCCACTAAGCAGCCCAGCTAGTGCAAGGTTTAGGCCGTTATGTAAGCCCATGTCGAGTCTTTTGCTGGTGACTTTAGCTGACATTAGCCCACTGCGGCGTGTGCGAGGCGGCGAGACTCGAGAAAGTCAGCACGTCGGGAATGTGGGAGGACCTTCGGGACCGGTGGGGCCAGAGCGAGGTGCCAGAAAGCCGAGACGGTGCCCGTAGTATCGGCTAGGAACATTGTCGCAGCAATGCCGAAACGGCGCCGGGGTCCTCTGCTGTAGGGTTGGAAGTATTGGCTTCAGGTCTGTCTTGATCGGACTCTCAGTCATCGCGGCACCAGAGTTCGATATTCGGCCCAGTCTCGCGATGCGAATGGGTTGATAGTCGTCTGGACTCTAGAGAAATTCCGAAAAGTTGAAATGAAGACTGAGACGTCTGCGAACCCATCTTGAGCAAGTGCCAGAAAAGTGACAAAAAGTGGACGGACGGTTCACGGTCCAGATTGCGCGGATCAAGGGTAGGTAGGCGAGATGGCGAGGAACATGAGATTCACCTCGAGTCTGGGGGCCGTAACAAGCTCAATTTCCATCGTGTATCGACCTTATTGGGAGGGCCCGCGGGTCGACGTTCGCCTGCTGAAATGTGGCCCGAGGGAAGGAAGTCCAGCAAGATTGGTGATGCAAGATGCGCGATGCTGCAGTGACCGCCGTTAAGCCAAAGTCTAATTCGTTATGATTGTTCCCGCTGGGTGTTGAAGTGCTCGTTGTTTATTGCCAGCATCCAGGGCTATCGCCGCCTTCTAACGCCTGACAAGGCTGGGTTGACAGTCGAAGACGGATAAGCAGCTCTACTCCGTATTGAAGCTCATCTAAGCCACGCCGTGTCCCGTGTTTTCCCCCAACGGCTCGCTCAGGCGTGTCAAAAGCACAGCCCATATGGAAAGTAGATGAGAGCGAATCGAAAGTGGGCGGTGGGTGATTTGGTGATTTCGATAGTGATAACGGCCGTGGTGGCAGTGCATGAATTATCGCGGTAGGGTCAGGGAACAGAAATCACAAAAGCGTCCCACAGGATTGAATGATCATGGGCGGCATTTCCAGAACGAACGGGGCGATCCCCTGAATGGGATCTAACCACCGACCACAATGAGGGCCCAGTCCAGTGCGGAAAGTTGGGAGCGAAAGAGACGCTTGAAGCTGCCGTCGGGTCTGGCTCTGGCTTTGGCTCCCTAGACCAAAACTCTTTTCCAGATGTTAATGCCGTGAACAACGGACGGCGGCACAACTTCCGCTTCGGGGGCGAGCTGAAAAGAATTTGGAGCCGCGACAATGGGACGGCCTGGTGTCAGCGCATGGCCAAACGCCGTGGACTCTCCCTTCCACCACCTCCTTGAAGCTCGGACGGAGACCAGTGAGCCTTTCCGGAGGGACCTTTTCGTGATGTGGGCAGTGGTCCGTACGATGTACTCCGTACCGTAGCCGCAAGAGAAAGTCTATGCCGCGCCGTGTTTCTTTTCGCCGAGACCAGTCTGCTCCCAGTACTTGAAAGGATGGTGACCGAGGGGAGGCGTGAGAGTTGAAAAAGGTCGCCGCAAGTGGGAATGTTGTGTCAAGGTGTGTCTGGATTGCTTCGAAATGGGGGCTGAAATGCCACTGGCGAGGGCCTGTACTGTTCTGCACGGCGACGGTGGGAACCATGGGAGTTTGATATGGTTAGAGATGGACAAGTGGTCGGTATTTGCATCTAGCGAGATTCCAAGCCCATCTTGAGCAGCTGGGTCAGGCTGTTGGAACGAGTTGAAGACCATGGGTTCAGTGATTGAGGCTGAGCATAAACAACCTTCTTTTGAACAAACCAAACGAGGGCGATTGATTTGTTGATGGTGGGAAGAGTAAGAGTGGGAAGAGTAAGAGCTCAGAGCAACGTCGACGGACGATCAACCCACGCCGAAAGCAAAAAGAGGCAGAGCGCCAACTGGAACAGCCACACCCGGGACCGCGGCACCCTTTGTACTACTACATATGGCCACGGCTGTAGCCAGCGTGGAATCGAGTACTCAGTACCTGTCATCAACATCGCAAGCGAAAGCGAACAGGGGAGGGTGCGCCGCCGCCGCACAACCACAACGTCCCGCCGCCCGTCTCCGTCGGGCAGTGAATTGGTCGGCTCGGGTCAGCACACAGCACAGCATAGCGCCAGGCGAGGCGCCTGTGTGGTTTGGTTTGTACTTTTCGTAGCGATTCGCTCAGTTCGGATTTGGTCTCGCGCCCGAACAATACGCGGCCCCGTCATCTTGTCATCTCACCAACCTCGAGATTGCGGCTTCGTTCTGTGTCTGTCGGTCAGATTCTGTTCCGTCTTATCGGAAGAATTCGAGAGGCCACGACGATGTGAGAAGAGATTGACATTGGACTCATCATCGACGACGATATGGTAGAGCCGTAAACGACACCAACGAGGGGAAATTGACGATAGAATGGGCGGGTAAACAGGTCTTAGTCTCTATCTGTGCTGTAGGCGAAGACAAGGGCCCGGAGAAAAAAGTCAAAAAAGTTCTCTCAACAAGCGTGCGTCGTCGAGTCGTCGTCAGCAACATTTCGAAACGGCGACATCGCGCCATTGCTTGTGGTTGGGCGACAGGCGGCAGAACAAGCGGTCGCTGTTCTGGCGAGTGACGAGCTTGCGAATCCACGTTGAATTCCACAGCGCTCCGGGGGTTCACCAAAAGAAGCCAAAAGGCGCAGAAAACGAGGGAAATGGGGGCCATCAGGAGCGAATCACCGCGAGCGAATGGTCGAGTACTCGTCGACGACTGAGCCGAAAAGGGCAGTTGGCGTGCGTCATCCTCAGGCCGCAGACGTGTACGAAGTACATTCAACATGGTGAGTGTGCATTGGTGCAGGAAGGTACCTGACATTTCGTAAATTCGTGCATTCCCACCCACCTCCGAACAGGATTGTACCTGCCGTGCCGTTGTCCACTGGTCTGGTCCTGACCCCGAAGTTCCTTCCTCTGCCTGCCTGCGCTTGCTGGTACGAATGCTCGCTGTACACTAGGGGAAGGGAAGGAACGGACGAGTGAGAAAGAGCGAGAGGGAAGGAACACCACTGCCTGCCTTCTCACCCGACGAGAAGGTGCAGCCCGTCAGCCAAGGACGCCCGGCCCAGTCTCTCTCATCTCCCCGCGCTAATCCCAATCAGGACACGTCGTCCATCGGCTTACGCGTCCCTCTTTCCCTCCCATCAGCGCCCCGGTCGTCTCTCTCTTTCCCTCCGTCTTCCCTCTTGCGCTTTCTGCTCAGTGCTCTCCTTCCCTCTCACCTCAATCCCGTCTTTTCACTCCCCTCCCGAAGTACCAAAGTACCAAAGTACCCCATCCTCGCTCTTGCTCGCCCGTCCTGGGACTCCTGGTCCTTTCCTTCCTCAACTCCCCCCCCCCAGCGTCCACCCCCCCTGCTCAGCCCGCCCAGAATCCGCTTGGCCCGCCTTCCTCCCCCTGCTGCTCCGAGGACCAGGCACCCAAATCATTCAAGAAACGGAGTCCCCGTGCTCAATCCCTCTTGTTACGCTTCCCATACATCCACTGCCCAGACCCCCCCCGTAAACTACTCGCCTATCTCAACACTCTTCTTGCCCTCTTTTCCTCTTTTTCCCTCCCACCTTTCGAACCCTCTTTCTTTCCAACTCCAATCAAACCAAACCACCAAACGAAACATCCATCTGAGGCGTTGCCATCCATCGTCACGAGCCTCATTCACCGAACCGAGTACTCTACATCGATCACTAACCTCGTCGTCTACGGGGTCTAACAATCACTACAACGGTTCGCCACAGACCGGTGCGAACCCGAATCCACTACAAACCCATATCTAAATCGATACCCAAAGGGATCGAACCCTTCTTCGACGGCAATGACGACCTCGAATCAGAACGTCGATAACATCGACGCCCTCCTCGACTTCAGCGAGTACGACAACATGTCTTACCAGTCTCCCTCGCTCTCTCCTGCCGCTACCGCAAAGAACACCTTCACTCGCCCATCAGTCAGCACCGTCGCGACCCCGACGATGCCTTCAGCATCACAACCTCTCTCTGGTCCTAGTCACCAGTATGATCTCTACAAGCAGCAGACCGGCATCGTCCCCGGTGCTCTTGCGAGCACACTGGCCGTCAACGAGGCCAACTCTCACATCAGCGGCTACAACAGCGGTTATGGAATGGACTACTTGGGCAACGGCTTGAGCCCGGAGAACGACATGTTTGACTTCAACACCTCTCCTTCCCAAAACTCTACTGGTTTGGATATGGACATGGAGTTCGAGTCCCCTCCGGACTCCCAGTACTTCTTCCCCAACACCACTGTCAACCCCACCACTATCGGCGGACAGGAGTCTCCCGTTGTCCCCTCCCAGCAAAACAACGTCGGCAGACTGTGGCCCGGCATGCACTCCCAGGCTGCGCTCGCCAAGGCCCAGGCCCAGCAGAGGCAACAGCAGCAAATCATTCAGCAGCAGCAGCAGCGCCAGCAAATGGGCCAGAAGCAGCGTACCAAGAGCCAGCAGCCTACCGACCCCATTGTCGAGCAGAAGATTACCCAGCTCCTCAACTCCATGCGTGCTAAGCCCGCTCAAGAGGGCGACAGCCCCTCTCCTCTCATGAACCTGCCTAGATGCAAGAAGGACGAGGAGGATATGGATGAGGACGAGAGACTGCTCGCCAGTGAGGAGGGCAAGAAGCTCAGCAGCAAGGAGCGTCGCCAACTCCGCAACAAGGTTTCCGCCCGCGCCTTCCGTTCCCGCCGAAAGGGTAAGCTCCACTTCCACCGCGCCACGTAATTCACTTGCTAACTCGTAGCAGAATACATCACCCAGCTTGAGGCCGAGATTGCCAACAAAGTTTCCGAGAACGGCGAGCTTCGCCAGCACAACCGTTCGCTTCAAGACGAGAACAAGCGCCTTCAGGATCTTACCCGCATGCTCCTTGCTTCTCCCTCTTTCTCCAACTTCCTTGACCACCTGAGCACCAACCCCCAGGCCGCCCTCCAGCAGCAGCAAGCTCCCGCCGTCAAGGTTGAGAGACAAACCGAGCAGCGTCAGATTCCCAAGGACATCAACCCCTACGCCAACCAGACCCAGCAGCAGCAGATCGGCGTGGCCATTCTCCCTGAGCAGAACATGGACTTCTCCATGTTGAACATTGACAACGACGCCTACAACTTCCAACCCCAGGTTTTCGCTGTTCTCGAGACTCCCGATATTCCCGTCACTATTGACACCAACGTCCTCTCCGGAAAGTCCTCCAACTTCGTTGGCGACCACTTCGAGTCTGATAATGAGAAGATCGAGCTCCCCACCATTGAGGCTCCCAAGGTCCTGGCTCCCGAGGTTCAGTCTCAGGCTCCTGCCACCGAGGAGGTCTTTGATGACGAGTTCGAGAACGACCCTGAGTTCGCTCTGTACCACTCCGCCCCTGCCCCTGCTACCGAATCTCCTGTCGAACTGGACACCGAAGCCTTCTCGCACACTGAGATCTTCGGTGGCGTTGAAGCCGAGAAGGTCCTTGCCCGCTACGAACTC
This sequence comes from Colletotrichum phormii, assembly GCF_030913505.1. NCBI lineage: Eukaryota > Fungi > Ascomycota > Sordariomycetes > Glomerellales > Glomerellaceae > Colletotrichum > Colletotrichum phormii. The sequence goes on from NW_026851476.1 coordinate 419,307, forward strand.
GTCGACGCATCAGAAGATGAACAAAAGGCATGCGTCGCCATGGCCAAGGTGCAACGCATCGACGCTGCGCTGCAACCAGTCCTCGCAAGATTGGAGTCGCTCTTCCTCTAAACACCACATTCTCTACTACACTTTCTTTTAGCACCTTATTATGGGCATTAAGTTCGCTACACCATTTCCTGTGCATACTAGCTTGATATCTGGGACATGGCGTTGGGTTTGACTGGGAATCAACTACACCCCAACCGGGACGGCATCTAGTTTCTTATTTTATTTCGAGAGTGTTGCGGTGGATGAAAAGAATTCTATAGGAACCAAGCAGGTTCGGCATGATTGATGAATGTTAACATTGGCGAGTAAGAGGTGGGATTACGGCTGGCCATGGCCATCGTGTACTAGATAGATTGGGCGCTCCCGCAACTCGATCTGAAGAATACAAAAGAATTCTCAAACTTCATCTATACCAACATTTCCCTCCATGTGCTTGATTGTCTCGTACCAAGTTCGTGATGTTTGTTCTGCTTGTCTCCTCATCCCCTCACATCGCAGTGATGAATTATGGGCCTGCCATCCAAGGTGAGGCACGAAACGTCGCGTGCGTTTCTCAGGAATCTGCTCACCCCGTGCATCTATGCCGTGTGTTCGCTCTCCCTCCAGCCATGGGTTTTCCGTGAGCACGTCCCCGAATCTCTTCAGCCGACCGCCTGTCTGTCACCGTCTCGTCTTTCGAAACAGCTTGGCTTCGGCTCGGTACAGGTTTTTTTCCTTCCCCTGCTGGACGTGTTCTCTTGGATCTGGAGAGGACATGCCGCCGAACCGTCGAGGTCACTCCCGATGAATCCCCACCTGCCGGCGAGGATATCCGATATGGACGAATAGCATGATTGGGAGATCACTGTCATCTGGTGTCTGGATCTTCGGGTTGTTCTCTTGGGGCTATTGGTCTCCATACCCTTGTCTGTGATGTACCTACCCTTGGCTTGTAAGGGGTTGCTGGGTAGAGCGTAGGAGGAGGCCTCTGGAGGCTCTGTGGGTTGGACTTTGGGAGCTCGCACTCTGGGGCTCTGTTGTCTCCTGGCTCGGATTTTCCGACTTCAGGTGGGGTGTCAAGTTTTATGTGATGGGCACTGTTGGTCGCTACCTTGCCATGATGTTTGACTTCATGATGTCTCAGTGGTTGATCTCGTTGCTCCTGGCTTGCTATTTCTTGTCGTCGGATCAGTGTCTCATGTTGTCATTAGAGAGGATTGGCAGAGTTGAGATGGCAAGTCTGGGCGGGAATGGAGTGCTTTCAAGGTTCGTTGCTTGCCAAGAGGTGATATCACGTCTCTACTAGGTAGAAGTCTCGTGTAAGAGCCGACGGCCGGTCGCTGAGTGTCAAGATTTCGGCCCCGGACGGTGATGGAACTCCGCTATTATGGTGTGACCCTTTCTACCTGGCTGAGCAGGGAAATGGCCGTGGACGATGATTGCAAATACGATGTATTCATTACCACATTAGACAACATCGAACGCTACATCGCACCTCGGGCATAGTACATGGCACACCAACTCCACTCTCATCAGATAACTCAAGTTCAACATCGCCATCACAAATCCTCCCAGTCCTCCCTGATCATCTCCGCCCCCTTCTCCCCAATCATATACACCGATCCCACAATGTTAACATCAGGCAAGATGGGAATAACACTGCAATCCACGACCCGCAACCCATCGATACCGTACACCCTCAGCCGCGGGTCTACGACGCCTCCCTTGTCTTCGGGCAGCATCTGGTTCGTGCCGGAGGCGTGCCAGTTGGGGATCGTGTTGGCGCGGACGTAGGCCAGCACGGCGTCCTCGTCGTCTTCCGAGACGCCGGCGCCGGGGGAGACTTCGCCGTGGGAGGGGCCGACGGTGTATTCTGACATGCGCGGGTGGGCGAGAATCTTGCGGAGGTATTTGAAGGAGGCGAGGGCGATTTTGCGGTCGGCTGGGTGGGCGTAGTACTATATTGTGTGATGGTCAGCCCATCTATTCTTTGACGTTCATCACTCAAAGAAAAAAACTGAACAAGTCCGCGAAAGGGAGGTCGAGCGGCCGATAGAAGAGAACGCGGCTACTCACATTAGGATTAATCCTCGGCGTCTCAGCCATAGAGTTTGACCTCAGCGTCACATTCCCCCTCGATAGCGCCACCATGCTCGACGCCGTCAGGGAGATGTACGTCTCGTTGCCGCGAGGCGTGTAATACGGCGTCGGCCCGCTCGGGTAAAAGACGCTCTCGAACAAATACTCGACGTGGGACTGGTTCGCCAGCCCCGCGGACACGACGTCGCCCGCGCCAATGGTCTGCAGCTCGTCGGCGGACAACTTCTGGAAGGCGTTTGTAATGCCTGACGGAGCCGTGTACTCGCCCGTAGCGTTCGTGTAAAACTCGTCTTGGGCGGCGCGGAGGGATTGGTAGGTTGCTGCCATGTCTGTTGTTGAGAATTCGGGGGTCGAGAGGGCCATTATGCTGAAGACGGAGTGGTCGTTTAGGCTTGGGAGGGGTTGGTATTAGTCGTGACGGAGGAGGAATAGGGACAGGATGGGACTTACTGCTGGCCGATGTTCTCATTGATATGGACGGGTTCGATGCCGAATTCGTTGAGCTGGGAGGTTGGACCGACTCCCTTGATCGAGGTTAGTATATAATCATCTTCATCATGTCACATCCGCAACGCTTGAGAGAAACTCACAGAGACCATCAGAAGCTGAGGCGAGTTAAACGCCCCCGCGCTGACAATGACCTCCTTCTTCGCCCTCACCTCATGCACAATACCCGTAGGATGGTCCATGAAAGCAACCCCCACCGCCTTCGGCTTCTTTCCCTCCGTCCCCTGGTCAAAGTTGATCTTCCACACGGGAGCAAAGTGCAGCACATCGAGGTTCTTCCGGTCCTTGGCCTGCTTCAGGTAACTATCGTAGCTAGAGCTGCGCAGGAAGCCGGCGTCGAGGTGGCCTGTTCCCTGCTTCACGCCTGTGCTGTTGCCTGTGTTGTGGTCCTCGACGATGGGGATCTGCAGGGCCTCAGAGGCTGCCTCAATGAAGCCTACGCCCGAGGGCGGGACGTAACCTTGGAAGCCGAGTTGGAGGGGACCGTCGGCGTAGGCGGAGGGGTCATGGGTTTTGTAGGAGACGTCGAAGCCTCGGACTTGGTGGTCGGTTGGGGGGTTGAAGTGTGTGCCCTATTGCCATGTTAGTGGATCGTAACCAAGACCCGAAACTGGAACAACTGAACGTGGGCGTTACCTTTACAAAGAGAGGATAGACATCGTCCCATCCCCAACCGGGGTTCCCGACTTTGACCCAGTCATCGTACACGGAAGCGCTGCCGCGGCCGTAGTAGAAGCCATTGGTCACGCTACTGCCGCCGAGGCACCGGCCGCGGTGATAGCGTAGGATGCGGCCGTCGAGGTGTTCCTGCGGAGTGGTGTAAAAGGACCAGTCGATGGCGGTCCCGCCGAGGAACTGGTTGCCGCCAGGGGCTTTGTAGGCGGAGACGACCTCGGGGTTCGGCCCCGCTTCGAGGACAAGGACCCGCTGTTTGCCGGACTCGGAGAGGCGGTTTGCGAGGACGAGACCAGCGGTGCCGCCTTTGAAGTGGGAAGAGTGAGTTCGCCGCGTGAAATATTGAGAGTGTGTAAGAAAGTGTCTATCTTACCTCCTGCTATGATAAAATCGTACTCATCTTGAATCGTTGCGCGGTCGAGACTCTTGATTGGTGCGGCCGAGACTCCGGCGAGGAGGGACAGGAGAGTGAGAGTCAGCTGCATCGTGGGACCACCTACTTTACAACCACATGAAAATCAAGGAGCTACAAAGTATCAATTGAACCAAATTAAGGCGTATCCAACTATGACTTGATAAGCTGAGCAAGAGCGTCTTTCACCTGTCCACCATCGGGAGCAGTGGGAATACCCCAGGCCTCATATACTCTCGTCCCGCGTAGCGAAACGCACCTCATGATCGAAAAAGCTTGCGAATAAACACAATTAAGCCGGACTCAGCCCATCTTGGCTTCCGTTGAAGCAGGCATTCAAGTCTAACTTGCGCCATCATCGTGCGTCATCGCACCGCGAGGTGTCAGACCGGGCGAAGGCGAGGCGTGCCGTAGATGCTCTTGGCGAGGAAGCGAGTCGGATGGATTGGATGCGGTTTTTGTTCTTTTAGGCTTCTTTTTGGGTTTCTCTCTAGGCAAGGCACATTGGGCTTGTGGGCGAGAATGGCGGGGGGAAGCTTGGCTTTGGGGTACGCAGGTGGATGGGTGAACAGGTGACGGGCCACACAGTGTAGAAGGCTCAATCCTTGGAGTCTAGCAAGGCTTCTTCTCTTTGCAGATCAGATGTTGGAGGTGGCACAGCTTTCTAGTGAAGCGGGATTGAGAGACAGGCACAGTACAAGGTAGCACGAATCGACTGGCGCAGGATCCGAGAGCGACGTATGTCAAGACATTCCGTCGACTAGTACGAAATGCTAGCGTTATGTGCCGTTGAAGCCGTGGGTGGGGTTGGCATCCTTTCCTTGGCTCCCGCTATTCGGCTCAACGTGGAAACCCAGCTATTTACCGTATGGGCTTATACCGTCCTCGAAGTTGGCATAACCAGAGAGTGACTTGCTTTGTCTAAACCAGGGAGCCCCAGAAGTATGTACTGGCATGCAAGTGAGATGGCAATGCTACGGTATAGTAGGAAAGAGAGGGGAGAAACTTTACCAAGGAACTGAGCCAAGACAATAACATGCAGGCTGGAAGGATCCGGCCGACGTAGGTCCAGCGAGGCGTGCAGCACCCATCGACCATTAAGCTCTACCGGCCCCGAGTCCCGTGTGGTGCCCCGTCCTGTGCCCACTTTCGCCCCGCGTCCCCACGAGGAACCGGGGGTGAGATCTGGGGGCGGGTGGACATTTGCTGCCATCAATCTAATTCGACATTTCTCACCCTTGGAAGGGAAGGCAGACTCGTGCCTTTATCAATCACTCAAACACTGTTTCCTCTGATGAGTTGCTGTGGTGCAGCTTACGTTCCTGGCATCCATTCGAGGTCCGATCGAATGCTGGGTTTCGGTAGGGGGCGGGAGGCTCGGATGTGCCTGGGGGCTGCAGGCCGTGGCGCCTTGTTGATCGGCATCTATTCCGCCTCGAGCAGTGTGATGTACATGTACTTTTGTCTCACATAATCCTGCTCTTCCATTTCATTTTCGGTGGAAGCCTGCACGGCAGATGTTCAAATTGGGATGCCTTGTTGAGAGACGTTGTATGTCTTGAATCCCAATACTGTCTCGTTCTCTTGAGTGTGCGTGCATACAGTCCAATTGGACCATCGGCCAGTGCTCGGTTTCGCGATTTCCCAGGCCCGAAATTGGGGTTGATACCCAAAGTTTGCATCGATGAAGTCAGTTTAACGTCTCTTGACGGGATGAGAACTAAAGTCAGAGTTTGCTGAAGGACCAGATGCAAAGTAAGAAGCACATTCAATACGAGTATTGCAAATTGATTTCACTGCATCGCCACTCCAAGGTAGCAAGCTTCGGCGCAGATGTTGATGAGGTTAGGGGCAGATGTGGTACGTCCAACATGTTGGACCTGGTGATATCATGTCGGTAATTCATAATTGTAGTACGGAAACATAGAATCGAAGTGGTGTATTGAGAACTTGAGTGTTGGTGAAATCGGGGTGTCGTCAAATGAGTGTTGACTCAAGTTCAGGGGTAGGGGAAGGGGGATGATGTAAAGTGCTAACTCCAGAAATCGGGGGGTCCACGTATATCGAACATTGAACCGAGAGCCCCAAACAAAAACACACTCGTCAAAAGAGTGATCCAGATCGGAGCACATTATACCCTCTGCTCCCCCGTCTTCCAATCCTTGCATGTATGTATCCCGTCTTCCAATCCTTGCATGTATGTATCCCGTCTTCCAATCCTTGCATGTATGTATCCCGTCTTCCATATTTCACCCTCTCCATACCAAACAGACACATCTATGCCGGCAAACACCAGATGAGCTGTGAAGTGAGTTAGACTGAGAGTCCTTCCAACTACACATACTGTAGAACAGTGAACTCTTGACGTTCTATAACCGCAGACTACGTCAGTGAGCGACCTGGGGTACCCGCTCACTCCGTAATAAGGCCCCTGGCCATGAGGAAACCCGGAACACCCGCATCAGCGCATCAGGGCACCAAGGGACCCATACGGAATCCCCCCAGGACCACAACAACATAGTCTCTCGGCAGCAGGTCTTGAGAGAAGAATGCAACACCTAAGCTGACCCCAGTCTGCTTTGATGTTCTTCGCTAGATCTGCTGCGAAGACGAGAGACGTCATGCGCAATGGTCCCGGGGGGTCTCCGTTTGGGTCCGTCGGTGCCCCAATGCAGGGCTTCCAGGTTTCCTCATGGTCTGGGCAGGCTACTGATCGTTAGCTCGGGGGAGGAGGAGGGCTTGACATTGCTGGTGTTAGACAATGTTGAGATGTGCTGCCACACGTCTAGCAGCGTCGAGTCCTTGATCTCCGCCATCCATGTACACAGCGCCGATAATGGCCTCGATAGTGTCAGCCTTCGTCCGAGGACCGATTGCCAAGCCCTGGGATGGGTTCAGATTGAGACAGGTCAGAAAGCCGAATATGTCAAAAAGTTCCGCAAGTCGATCATTGTTTACAGCACGCTTAACTCGGGCGTCGATGTTACCTAGCATCAACATATTACTTTGGTGTTTCTAAAAAGGTTGGAAGAGACTTCATTATCAAATGCGAACTCACCTCTGTCCGTGATGTTCTGGTTGACCATCATTTCGAGAACGAAGGTCCTGATTAGGCTGTCTCCTAAGAGTGCCATGATCTTGTTACCGTCGGCGACGGAACGATCACCGGCACTTCGGACTCCAGACCCTGGGGTCTGAAGGGCCTCCCAGATCAGGTCGCGGACGTTGAAGTTATGGTCAATGATGCGCATTGCTTCATTCACCCTTTCGTCCTGGTGTGCTTGCATCGTGATGGTAGGGAGCGGTAATTTTCGGCGGTGATACGTAGTCAAAAGATATTATGAAAGGTACAAGTAGGATACGGTAGAGAGGTCGAGAAAGGTGTGAAGATGAAGCCTCGGGAGTATTTCGATGGAAGATCGCAACGTCTTATACGTTTTGGTGATTGAGTATTACTCACTACTAAGTACCTAATTTGCGGTGGCCGGGAGACCAGCCCCCATGCTGGTGAATGGTTTTCACACTTGGAAGTGGCGTGTCGGTTGAGACATCTTCTGGGGCTTCCTTCCAATGGCATCAACGATATTGCGACAAACGCCAGATGTGACTTTCTTAGGGTGATGCATGTCTTGAAGCTGTGCCCGAATCTCGCCATCCTCGGCGCAAGGCTACCTTGTTCACCGGGCAGCCCACCGTCAAATGAAGAGACAAAAATCATGACTGTATTTATGTGATATCTGTTTTAGTTCGTACTTTTACTACCTAAGGTACCTACCTATCAGTGCATGGCAACAACATGACTCCCGACAAACGTGGCTACATTCACTGGAAAATAATCAGGCAAGTTGCATTGGCTACTGTCAGGGTAGACGCTTGAATTACTATACACCAATAAGACATTATCAATCAACTACATTAAGTTGATCTTATTTCTTGGCTGGGTTGCGGGGGCCATCCACCGCCTTTTCCACCGTGCCTGCAATGCCTCCCTTGCTCGCGTCAAACTGACTTCCAATGGCGCCGTCCTTCGATAAAGGACCACCAACAGCTTCCCCTGTAAAGAAGAAGAGATCAGAATTAAAGCTATATCAGATACATCGTACATTACTTACCGATCTGGCCGATGTTACCATCAGGGTTGAACTGCTTGCCAATAGCGCCCTCGGAAGAGATGACGCTAGGCTTGGAGGGGCTGGTGTCTTTCTTTTGGCCGGCGGCTTCGGCGGCGTTATGGATGGGGTTCTGGGACGACATGGCTCTGACTCTGGATGCTGATGCAGCGAAAAGCTTGGTCTGTCTGAAGGCGATTCTGTTCATGATGGGCTGAGTAATGAAGAATGAAGAATAAGGCTCCTTTTTTCCAAGGTTCCTTGGGCGAGATCTTATACACTTGGAGTGCTTGTGCGCGTCATCTTTGGCGCACGGCATACGGTTAGCTAGAATGACGTTTCTGCGCCAGTGAAAGAATGGTGACATCATGAAGCCCCGACTAAAACATTCGAATAGTGCATGGGAAGGACCGAGTGATGGTAAATGGCATGAATCATCGCTCAATTGAGAGGGCTTCTGCCTGCCCCTTTCCGCAAACATCAGCATTCCTGCGGGTGGGCCCGTTGGAGGTTACCACTACCACATGCACCCTACATGTAGCTTCTAGAAGCTTATGACAATATGTCAACTTGTGACAGCAGAATCAAGAACTCCATATGGTGACAGCACAGCATTATGTAGGCTAAATTTGGACGCTGGTCGTGTACATGTGATAAACCACAGGTCTTTACTCGACTTAGATTAAACTGTCATTTGTGTTTAATGGCAGCAACAAGTTGAATCTACTATCTCTGAAAAAGTGCACCAACTCGGAGCGCCGAGAAAGACTTTCGGAGATGAGATTATCACGACAACTGCAATCCAGGCGTAATCAGCGAAAGATCTCTAAGAGTGGGGTTGACTGAAGCCTTTCCTGGGAGGTGCCTTGGTGAGTGGATTGACCTCAAACAAGTAAGTAAGTACCTTGCGCGGACTAGAGCAGGTATTTTTAATATACGCTCGAGAAGAAAGCATTTAGATCTAATCTCCGACCTTGTAAACTCACTGCTGGTGGCGACTATTAGCTCCCTAAGTACTAGTATTTATAAGGTCTGAGTATTAAGAGCATGCAGCCTCTTGTTTCACGTCTGCATCGCGTCAAGTGTCTCGATGTTTGACATTATTTGGAACAGGTTGTTTTGTGCTGTACTCACCTGACTGAGTATTTCTGTACTCTGTCATCCTGCTAGCCGGAGCATCATATCGTGGCCTTGTGTGATGTGGCATTTTAGCTGAGGCCGATTGAACAGTTGCGGAAATCTTATCACGATGGGTACATTAGTTGTGGTCGATATGGCTATTAACTCATGCCCGTAGACTCATTGATGCTGGTCGCTCACAAAGGTATATGGCTAGCAAGTTGCGTCTAAATAACTACACATAAGTACTAAGTCTAGAGCATGTATTATGATACGATGACAGAATAACCGCCGTCACTTGACGTAGTTATTACGTTGTCCATAAATGCCTGTAACCTTTGTCCTCATGTTATATGTGGCCATTCTCCCATGCTGTGGCCTGTGGAAGTTGGATAGGAGAGACATGTAGTGAAAGTTGAAAGTGACTCAGAGCTTCACATATAAGAAAGAGCACACTACTACTCACAATATTACATTCCTCGACGTTTCCGGTGCTATTAATCTTGATCACTCAAGTTATTTATAAAAACGGTCTCTAATCGACTACGACCGATAGAGATCCTCTTCATATACTCGACCTCTTCGAGTCACGCGCTTCGATGCTTCCCCTCGATGCTTGACTAGGTGAATCCATAGCTGCGATGTTTCTAGTTATTGTCGAATGAAAATAAGTTTAGGCTTTATATGGACTGTGACAAGGAGCTCACAAATCATCAATGCGGATTGACACATGTCTTTGACCAAGTTGGTGCCATAGTATCAGGCAGGGCTTTGTAACCAAGGTCTTTGTGCTGGAACCTATTCGCACTTGAATACTCGCGTGATTCTCTTGCTGACTGGAATGCCCGAGTATTCCTCGCAGCTGAAGGAAGGAGCGAGGTGACCGTGATTGACCTGCCTCATGAATTAAGCGAGCAACTCCAGATGAAATTGCGCCTTTTCACTTCACCTTGCTCAAGGGCTTCTTCCTCTCTTCCTTTCTAGATATTTCATGGTCGCTCTTTTCTTCCTCTGGAAAACTTCTCAACCTTCTCCTTCAACCCATTCTTCTTCATTCTTACCTTTATATCGCAACCTTTCCCTTCCCACCAATCCTTCCCACCAACCCTTCCACCTCACGCAACCGGTCGTGAGTCTTTGAACCTCAATCCCCGATCCCTTCTCCTTCAATCACCAAGTCATGATTTTCGACGACGATGACGACGAGTCACTCTTTGGCTCTCCTCTAAATTCACCGCAGCCGCAGCCTTACTTCGCAGTCAGAGACCCAACCCATCTCTGTCTGCCTGGCATGAGCTCCAGTCACTTACCGAACGCCAACCTTGCTCCTGCGCAGGCGCAGAGCACAACTTCGAAGTTACAGGTGCCTCAAGTACCTCAGCAGGTCATGGGTACCGAGGGTAACGCCTTGGACGTTCCTACCAGACCGCAGACACCAGAGCAGAGACGACTTTCACGAAACAACTCAAAGCCTTCCTCCTCTCGAACAGCCTCTACAACCCAGAGAGCTCCAATCTCTACCATCAATCCTGGAGTGCCCGTTCGCCTCATTCCAACGATGCCAGGTTCATCAGCTCTCGCATCAGAGACTCCTCTATTCGCTCCGCCAATTGCGCCAGGCTACAGTGTCTTGCCTCCTTTGCCCGCATCGCTCCTGCTACCTCCTACGCCCCCTGTTCTGAACGAGGATAGAGCACCCTCAGCCTCAGGCGAAGCATCTCCAGCCCAGAAGATGTGTAGCAAGTGCCGCAAAGTCAAGCCGCAGTCGGAGTATACTTCCATGACCCACATGGGCCTGATCAAGGAGCGAAGCCAATGCGAGCCGTGTCGCAGAAAGCGAAGAGAGTCATCGGCTCGACACAAGCTTCGCAAAGGGCAGGCAGAAACTGAGGCCGAGGATACTCAAGAGCAGGCCCAACAGCAGCAACTACCGCAGGGCGGCATGTCGCAGTGTCCTCACCATGGCTTAGATGATAACCAGTTGACTCTTTCTTCTCATCCATTGGCGTCCATCGCTGGTTCTGGACAGGCAACTCAGTCTAGCCCCATGCGCGGCGTTGCAACGAAGAGCACCATGCTTGGTTTCAGTTCTATTACGCAGCCTATGAGAGAGGCAAGTACTTTGTTCTATATGATAGTTTCTAATATTTGCTAATTGAATGATTCCAGATGGTTGCTCCTAATGCCCTGATCACAACCCAACATGATCCAATCGACTTGACGTTTCCGACCGTTCCTTCCTTTTTCGACTGGCCCGGAGCTCATGAACTTGCACAGGTAACTGCCAATGACTCCTCCAATTTGGCCCAAGTCAACATGCTAACACATCATTTCTAGGGCATCGATCTCGAAGCTGATATGGCATTCTATGGACTGCAGTCGTCGAAGCGACTCCTGTCGCCAAGCTCAGTCTTCCCAAAAGAGACTGGTATGGAAGTTGGAGTTTCCCAAATCCAAGACACCACAAGCGCTTTCTACGACATCGTGAGCGTCAAGACGCTTAAGACTCCCTTGACCAAGAATGAAGAGAACTGGCTTCTTAACCACGAGCGACAGAAGTTCAAAGAGGCTCGCCACAAGTGCCCATGGATGAAGACGCAGGACAAAACGACTCTGGAGTTGTACTGGGAGAAGAGACAGGCCTCGATTGTTCTCGGGCTTGTGGATGTGCCTGGCTCTGACCTGCAACCCATGATTGGCTATTCGTATGCTGAGGGTTCGCATCAAAGTCTGGCTGGTGCTTACCCAGATGATTACGACTGGCATTGACTTGGGCTGGACCCTTGAAGAAGATGATGGAATGGTTCAAGATGATTCTTTGTATTTCGCGGGCGTTGTCTATTGGCGAAAATGGCAGGACAAGGCATTGACAGGAATGCTTTCAGCTTAGTTCCATAGTGGACATCGAACAGCATATGTATCATACAAAGGTTCGCGAACCAGTAGCAACAGGCCCCAAGACTCCTTGCTTCGTCAACTCTTCTACGAGATTGAACAAAACAAAGTCACATCCCCGCCTTGCCACCATGTTGATGGTCACAGGCATCACTTCCTCTCGGTAAGTAATGTTGCTGTAGTAAGGCACCTGCCCAATTGGAATGGTGAAGTCTGCACTTCCGAAATAGGACGCGAGGGCAGAACCAGCTCCTCGAGTTCCAGATCCTTGAGGCAGGGCGGCACCGGGAGATTCATTCAACTCAGCCTCTCTGAAGGAGGGAAGTCCACCCGTACCGATGTCGTAGATCATGATGGACTCGGAACAGCTCTCAGTCGTGTTGAACAAGACCTCGCGATGCCAGGCGTCCGAGTCCTGACGTCTGCGGTCAAGCGCCTCAGTGTGTCCTTCGACATCTAGGGTGAAGTTCCTGAAGGCAGTTCGGAATGGTCTATCCAAAGAAGGGAAATCAGGGCTATAGTGGGCAATCAGAGGTGTGGCCACGACCTTGAGCTGTGTATAGGTCCAGATAGTGTTCAGATCGGCCAGAATGCTGTCAAGATTTCGACCGGTAACGGTCTCGACTGTTTCTGTGATGTTGACTTTCGAAACCGTCAAGTTCATGGCCTTGTTGACTTGAGCCAAAAAGCTCTGCAGGACAGCTTCGGCAGCGGTGTTTTGCAGCGGAAGGTGATCGGCGGGATAAAGAATCCGCTTCGGGAACGCCAAAGAGTCCGGAACCACAAGCTCAGGCAGCCCATTAAGGCTGCTATCTTGGTGAAGCGAAGGGTCGTACCAAAGCTTAGCGAACTTCACCCAGTCTTGGGGATCCCGTGCAAACACACCGCCCGTGTCGGCACCATAGGAGATGGGCATGACTCCATCCAATACCATGAGGCCTTGCGACGGGCGGTTTCCAAACGTACCCGAAAACGCCGCTGGCTGGCGCATAGACTGGCCAGTGTCCGATCCGATCGCAAAGTCGAGCCAGTCGTATGCCGCAATGGAGCAACCGCCGCCAGCAGACGACGCCGAGCAACTGAGATACCCATCACCGCGGGGATTTTGAGGATAGTAAACGTCGGTCCACTCCCACGCGTGAGCTGCAGACGCGAATTGGGAGGTTTGCTGCTTCCCCACGACGGTTCCGCCGAGGTCAATGATACGCTGGAAAGAAGGAGCGGTTACATTGGCCTCGGTGGTCATTTGCGTCCATGCTTTGCTTCCTAGCGTAGTCTTAAGCCCTTTGACGTCGTAGATGTCCTTGACGCCGATTCTTGCCCCAGCCAGAGACCGAGGGTCGGCCTCACTGTAGAGGCGGGATGGAACTGGGACTAAAGGGTAACCCCAGTCAGCATCGGCCAGGCTGAGGACCTTATAAGTCCCATTGGATTCGTAGATTCCGTGGACGAAGTCACTGTAGGTGTCCGTGTAGAGACGGAAGACCTTGAAGAGCGTGACTTCCTTGCCATTAGACTCTAGAAGCAAGGGGCCGGGAGGCGGCATCGACAACTCGAGTTGAGAAGAAGCTGGTAGCATGAGAACTTGCGAGCCAACGGATGCCACGAAAGCTGCTGCGGCGCCATCAAGCCTTGAAGAGCAATTGGAACTCAGAATGAGTGTCTCAAGGAAGTCCTCAGAAAATACATCGTCTTCGGCTAGGTACCGAGCAATCGTATCTTGGAGGTATTGCCCAGTGATGACTGGGCTAGTTGCGACGATATGGGTTGCCGGAGCGGTGGTTGTCTTGGGATTTGCGGCTACGAGAGCGAGTGGTGAGCCGGATGTTGCCAAGTAGCTCTTGTTGCCAAGTTGGAAGACCTGATCTAAGCCATTGATGGTGTGGGTCAAGATAAGGGAACTCCTATCGACAAGAGCGGTAGCGATGCCTGCAAGGCAGACGAAATGGAGAGCTCGAGCTGCCATCGGAAGGAAGTCGAGCATGTGGAAGTCAAAGATGCTCTGAGATGAGTTGGCTGGGAAGCTGGGTCCTGTCCATGACGGGGGGAGTGCGGCACTCTTTGGGTATAAATACTCCATGCCTTGAGTATCTACAGTACACTAGCTTCCGCGACGAGGCCGAAGGGGATATCAAAGTAGACAAAAGTTTTCATGAAGCTAATTCACTGCCAAGTGACGTTGTGAAGTTATTTCCACTGATAAGAGCATGCATGTTATCAGACCAACCTCTTCCCCGCCTACTACCTCGCTAAAACCCCGCGCCTCGGAGTGGGAGCATCTGTCCTGCTGCTTGGCAGGGAGAGAATATCTGCGTGATACATGATTTGTCGACTGAGTGTTTAACAACATCCGAACATCGGCTTTGTGACCCAGCTGCTGGAAACAATTGTCGTTGTTCGATTGAACAGGCTTATCTCACCCCGCAAAAACCATTCCGGCTCATATGGCGCGATCCACCCATGCCGAACGGAATATGCATTCCGGAGCATTTAAGTGGGCAAGATGAACAGTAGAATAACTTCAATTCTGGCGCCTTGTCCTGGCTAGAGACGTGACCGGCGACTGTAGTCCCTTTTAATCCCGTTAGCTTTATTGTAATCTAGATAAGCTCAAAATTTGGAAGATAAAGAGTCCTGGAGGATTTCGACTTTTACGTACTACGATTGCGACAAATTTGACTTAAAATTTCTGAGCGCTTTAATGATATTGAATGCATTGATGATACGGATTTGACTAAAGAAACTCTACCATGCAGACATGAGGAGGACATGGTAAAGATTGACCAGAAAGAGGCACAAGTTCAGACCGTGGAACGACATTGCGCCTATAGTCTGGCTGGCTTCGCCTTACACGTGACTGGGTTAAATGCCTTAAAGGACTCGGCCACACTGAAGCGGCACAACTTCCTGCAAAGGGGAAAAGAAATCCAGCATCTACAACGATTTCAACATGGATCGAATGCCCGCAAAGTCCAGCTCTTCTAGTGTCTCTTCCCAAAGACGATCTATCCCATCGAGTGCTGCAAGGCGACAGTACATTGGCTCCACATAACGGGCCCCCTTTTACCCCGCACCGCATCTGGTACATCCACTGCTTGAGTTGCCCCTATGATTTCCACTCCGGTACATCTACCAAATCCATCATTAGTAGTAGTAGTAGTAGTAGTAGTGGTGTTTTACATCATCAGGGACAGGTGCCCAGCTATCTATGTAACTAAGCTCCGATCAACCAGAGCGCCCTTTGGGCATATGATGTGCCGTGCCGCCATTGTAGCGTACGACAAGTCAGGCAGTCTATAATGTACACTTTTCTTCTCGTGCCTAGAGCAGTGGAGTTTAATATCTAATCCCCAGGGTCCGTTCAGTTCCAAAAAGCACGCCAGCAGGGGGTCCCTGACTCGGCAGAAGCGAATGGGTCTCTAGCAGCCCTACGCCGTCCACAGACGGCGTTGCCGCAACAAGTAACCGGCCCTCGGAGGCATATTTGCCTACGCGAGCATTTTTCTGTTTTCTTATATTTTCTTATATAGAAGATAAAGGAGGAAGGAAGAGAGAGGGGTGTGGTAAGGCCGGGGCCTCAAGGCGTCGGTGGGTGTGTGAGAGAGTTGTGAGGCGCGGGATCTCGGGCTCGCTATCTTTGCAGAGAGTGAGCCTCATAGTAGCGCGTCACACGCTCGAACTTCTCAAAGGCACCCGGGTCTCTGATCAGGGCCAAATCCATCATTACCAATACTCAATTAATGGATTCTGACGATTCTGACGGATCTGGCCGTTCCACGGGCTCGGCGAAGTCGTGTATCTTTGCCCTGCTGCCCGAGGACCTCGCCGCCGCCTGCACTGCCGACTGTACGCCGGAGCAATGTGATAATGCCACTGTTCGGCCCCGCGAGCCTCCGGAGGTTGAGCCCGGTATCCCTGGGAAGTACACGAGGATGGGCTGCCTCGAGTGCGATGTAGCTCTCTGTAACTCAGAAGATTGCTGGTACCGATTTCATACGCAGAATCTCTAGTAATTGGAAGTATCTATTATCAATTACGTTGGTTGGTTGGAAAAAGGGGCCCGAAGTGGCCCGATTGGCTGCTCCCCCGCATCTCAATGTACTGTCGCCTTGCAGCACTCGATGGGATAACCGCGCTGCCCTCAGGGGTATAGAGAAATGCAGCAAAACTGGAGCCTGTCAGCAATGTAAGGAGTGACGACCGAGAAAGATAAACTTACGGATGAATCTTCCAGCTCATAAGGAAGCATCCATGAGACTCTGTGCCTTTGTTCACAATGGCGTCGACAAAGCACGAGGCCCCGACTCGAGGAGTCCTTCCAGTTGTCGCCCCAAACACGGCAACTCCCAACTTCATGATCCCCTGAGCATCGCGGGCCAAGTTTGTGCCTTTGCACCACGCCGGATCCGCAAGGTTGATAATGACGTCGTCGGCAGAGACTTTGTCGACCAGTTTCCAGAGAAACATGTGAGCGAGCAGCTTTGACGTATTGTATGTCTCCCGGCTGTGTTTGGCAAAGACCTCGGGATCATCAAAGGATGGGAGGAGAGGATGGGCATCTCTATTGGGAAACGTAGCCGCTAATGTTAGAGCGGCATTTACGATTGTAAGACGTGTAGGGCCGCTGCTTTTCTGCCGTTTGGCCTTCAAGACAGGAAGAAGGAGCGTGGCGAGGAGCACGGTAGAAACTAGAAAGGTAATTGACCTGAATCGTTTATTCATGACCGGTGTCGGGGACTTTAGTAAAGTCCATCCGTAACACGCCGGCATTGAGAAGGGCGATGACGATATGATCCAACTCGGTGTCAATGCGGCGCACGAAATCTTGGACTGACTTGTAGGAGCACATGTCAAGTACCCAGACGTTGACGATTGCGGCTGGATAGCGCCGACGAAGCTTCTCGGCGGCTTCTTCACCACGCTCGAGTAAGCGCACAGCTAGGAACAGACGGGACAATTTGAGATCCAGCAGTTGAAGGGCGGCTTCATAGCCTAAGCCCGTATTACCGCCCGTGATGACCGCTGTCTTGCCGGAGAGACTGGTTCCTGGTGTTGGCCATTGTGGCTTCGCGCAGAATTGATTGTTGTAGAAAACTCGTCCAAAAGAGAGGCTTGAGGGTGGAAGGTCTTTAGAGCCGACCATCGTGATAGTGTAGAGTGAATGCGAGAGTAAGCTTGTTGTACTTGGCTGTGGAGATCAGCCCGGGAACTGATCTGGCTTTATGTAATTATCGACAAAAGGAACAGAACCAGAGGGTTAGGTTGACGACTCATTTGACTTTTATAGACACGATCATTCTGCCCTTACTGAAATCGGGCGTTGGACCTGACAATTCAGCGTCCTCTATGCTGACATATGTCCAGACCAGTTTGTTTGCCTATTTGGGCATGGCTTAGGAACGTCGTCTAGGAATCCTGTCAGCCAGATCAACCGAACATGTTACTAGGCCTAGATTGGCGAACAATGTGGTCTAGGCTATCCTTTGATGTTCGCCTTCGTGCGGTCATGCAACAAGTAGAAATTCGGGGACGAGAATCATGTCATTCGATCTGGACGGACACGAGTGTTTCCGTTTCGTGTGTCATTCTTTGTCACTTGGATACTTCTGTCGCGCGAAGTCTACAATGCGCAAGTACTTAAAAGTACGCAGTCAACAATCTGTGCCGGTGGGAATTCTTTCCATCAATATGAGAAACTTGGCACCCAAGCTACGTAACCGAAAGATTGTACGTTTTCGTGGACCAATCCCTTTCCTACCAGCATTCGTGCGATCGAAATGCAACCCCAAGAGTATCGGAACACACCAAAGCTCGCACTATTGTTAAAAGCTATGCTCAAACATGATCAAGCTGCTCCACCAGCCTCTCATCCTTGGCGACTGCAGCAGCAGCCCCAACAGAGTCTTGCATAGCATGAGGCACTAGCTGGTCCCCAAACAGCTCATCCATCTGCTCAAGCGTCCTACCCTTGGTCTCGGGGAAGAAGAAGATGTAGCACACCATAGCGATCAGGTTGAAAACGAAGAAGACGTAGAAGTAGCGGAATCCGATGTTGGTCAACGCCTCCGGGGAGATCTGGGCAAAGATGAGGTTGACGGTCCAGTTGGTGAAGGTGGTGATGGCGTTTCCGAGCGCTCTGACCTCGACGGGAAAGATCTCGGCAGGATACACCCAGCTGATGATGCCGAGTGGGGTATAGAACATGCTGAAGACGAAGTTCATGGCTACCATACTTCGCAGCTGGGCGGCGTTGTTCTCGTTGAGATATTGTGCCTGTACCGCGTTGACGAGCAGGGCGGCGCCGAGGCCGGCTGCGGAGACGATCAGAGGCTTGACTCTGCCGACGCGGTCGAGAAGCCACAGGCCAATGCTGCAGTAGACAATTGAAAGCGCACCACTGATGCCGATAATCATCAGCGAGGTCTGGGTATCAATGCCGAGGATCTTGTAAATTCTAGGTCCGTAATAGTTGATCACGTTGATGCCTGCGAGATGTCATTTAGCGTTAGTCCTATGCTTCACTTGCGTTCTAGCAAAGGCATGCTTACCTGAAAGAGGTCCGAAGGCCTGAACACCACATCCCAGCAAAAGTCGCTTGCGCCATGAAGGCTTGGTGATGATGGACTTCCACGAGATGTTACCGAGGGCGCGGTCAGCCAAGATGACGTCGCGAATCTCCCGGAATTCGAGATCAATGGTTTCATCGTCTAGACCGCTTCGAAGTTTGCCGAGCGATCGGCGGGCATCTTCATGTCGGTCTCGCTCCATCAGCCAGCGGGGAGACTCTTGGAGGAAGTAGATGCCGGTGACAAGGATGATACCTGGTACTGCCTGGAAGGCGAGAGGGAAACGCCCTATCCCGTCATTAGTCTACATCATGGTTTATACATAGGTACCTTTTTCGAGTACTGAAGGTACTTGGGTACTCGGGTAAAGAAAGAGATGCTTACAAGAGAAGTCAGTCTTAACAAAGGAGCATCCATATCCAAGCCACTGGGCGACCAAGAATCCCCAACTCAACATCCACTGTAGCAAGCCGGACAGGATACCGCGGTACTTGGCTTCCGACAACTCAGAGGCGTACATGGGAATCGTCGAGGTAACCATGCCGACGGCGGCACCTCCGATGAAGCGGCCGATGATCAGCATGATCATGTTTACAGCGCCAGCCTGCAGAGCAGAGCCGAGACATGAAATCACGGACCCGACGAAGATGGTGTTGCGCCGGCCGATCTTGTTGGCGAAGAGCATGTTAATGATGGTGCCGAAAATGGCGCCACCTTGAAAGGCTGAGACGATGCCGCCGGCGACGGTATCTGACGGATTGCTGAAGTACGCTTCGAACGTTTCCAGGGCGATCGTTGAGGTGATGATACCGGAATCATAGCCAAAGAGGAAACCTCCGATGGCCAGGAAGACGGCGGAGAACACCGTCGTGAGGCGACCCATGATTGTCGTTTGCAGTGAGCAATCACAACTATCACCGATCAGAAGGTACAATAAGCTTGGAAGGCTCAGACATCAGCGTCAATGTTTGGGGGCAGAAACCCGGGGGAATCATTAAGGTTAAAATACAGCTGGAGCTCAATGAGATGACCAACATCCAGTAACGAACTTGTCAGCTTCGAACACCACCGACGAGTTCCCCTGTTCATCCAATCGACGAGATCGAGGTGTCATCCAGTGGGGCTTGGCAGCATCTGAACGGGTACTGAACCTGGCCGATCGCCCCCTGAATGTGCGGTCTTTAGAATCTGGGGCCTCCGCACGACCCAAACAACCCCAGACAATGCTACATCTTTAACCCGACATCGCCGAGGTGGTTGGTGGCGTGTTGGTTCTTTCGGGCAGCCATTAGACATGCTTTGCACTACGGTCGCTGGTAACTACTGCGGATACAGATACTTGATTGAGGCCGATGATGTTCGAGGCTCAAAGCGGCCCGGTAGGTGGAGACCCTGGTCCGGAGCCGGCACGGTGGGGGTTCTACATTGAGGATGTGGCCTTCTCCTGTTTAGCTAGTTAATTGAGATGTTGAAGGTGATTTGTAGAGCTTTGAACTATTCGTGACGGAAATCTCTGCCGGATTATGTCGAGCCTCAACGAATGTTGTCAACAACGCAGCAACATGCCTCTTGAGATCTCTGCTGGACTAACCCCAAATAAATGTGTGGCACGCTCGGGAAAACCGGTCTAAAGAGCCGTTTCACGATCGGTAATTCCGAGCGAGGGGGCACCGAATCGACACCAACAAACCTCGCCAGACATTATGATTCGACGACGGTGCCTTTTACCCCACCCCGGCGAGATCTCGGTGCCAATACTCAATTTCCAAGTACCGAAGGCCGGGTCTCCACTGGCACATAGTCTACAGTCTTGGTCTCCTTGGTCAGAAGACTCCGCGTACAGAGATGCAAGGTATTGGTCAGGGGTCTACCAGGTGCTGAGCTGCTCTAGAGACTACACCCAAGGGAAGTCTGTTTCAAAGCTTCAGAGTTGCCACTCTTTTCGAGAGAACAACAGCCCGAACTTCGGTCATTTCGGTTCATTGATGACTCTACTACCCCGAGTTTATCTGACCATAACCCTCGTTTTATGAGGCACAGCATGCGGAACATGCCCGAAACAGAACATAGTCTACCCAAAAATCTCGCTTCTCTAAAGACGTGCCTCTAAAGACGTGCCGGGAACCGAAAACATCAAGGATACTAGAAGCTGCTCTCACTTCCTTTTCGACCGAAGCTGCGAGCTTACTCCGGAGTGTTAGTTCCTGCGTACCCTTCTTGGCAGTCTACTACAATGGAGGTTACACGCTGTGGCATCCACGCCTTCCACGAGACTCTGGGCATCGACGTGGATGAGATTCGCTTCTACTGGGTGCTTCGATCCGAGCTCGAACATGCTGCCCAGAGTGCCTATCGGATCGTTGTTGCCTTGCAAGCATCAGCACTCGATGGTGATTTTAGCTCTGACGTTGTCTGGGACACGGGCAAAGTCGAAAGCAATGCTCAGAGAAACATTTTATGCAAGCCAGACGGCGGCTTCAAGTCCGCGTCTTTCCACTTCTGGAAAGTAACCATCTGGGACCAGGACGGACAGTCCACGTCCAGCGGCGTCAATGAATTCTTCACGGCGTACCCGAGATCGAGCAGACTGCTGCCGCCGTATAGCATGAACCAAACCTACGTACGTCCAAACTGATACCCCCAAACATCACAGCAGACTTCCCGCCTCTTAAGATGCCCCATACCAGCCTCATCTTCCGCACATGGTTCGAAGACGGAGCAAACCGCTGGAAAGGCGTCTGGATCGGCGACAGCAGCGACAAACCCTTCTACCTCCGCAAGAACCTCCACCTCCCCCGTAAACCCACACGCGCCATTGCCTTCGCCTCCGGCCTGGGCCACTTCAACCTCTCCTGCAACGGCGCTCCCGCATCGACGCACGTCCTCGACCCAGGCTGGACAAACTACCACCGCACAGTCCAATTCGTCGCCTACGACCTCAGCGACGCGCTGACGGAGGGCGACAACGTCATTGGCGCGCACGTGGGGAACGGGTTCTACGCTGGTGACAAGGGCGGCGATGATCGCTTCTTTTGGCCCATGTATGAGGATAACACGTATGTGCGGTACGGCAACGAGCTTTGCCTCTTCGCGGAGCTGCATTTGTTTTACGAGGATGGGAGTCGTGAGACGGTGATTTCGGGACCGGATTGGAAGACGAGGAAGAGTGCTACTACGTTGGCGAATATCTATGCCTCGGAGGATAAGGATTTGCGGAAGTATCCTGCTGGATGGGACGCGCCTGGGTTCGATGATTCGGAGTGGATTGCCTCTACGCCTGTAACTGGACCTAGGGGAAAGTTGAGATATCAAAGCCAGCCGCCTGTCACGCTTCACGAGACTGTCGAGCCGGTTTCGAAGAAGACTTTGGAGAAGGGCGTCGTGACGTTCGACCTAGGGCAGAATATGTCCACCATGGTTCGCGTCCAAGTCAGCGGACCGGCTGGCGCGGAGGTCATCGTCAAGTTCTCCGAGAGCGTCGACGAGACCGGCCGCGTCCTGATGCCCGACCCCCTCTTCAAAGACTTTGAAACAAAGGTCTTTTCCAAGATCACACTCTCCGGGACAGGAGACGTCGAGATCTGGGAGCCGGACTTCAGCTTCACCAGCGCGCGATACATCCAAATTGAGGGTGTCTCCCTGCAGACAGGTGAAGGCCTCCCCGTCATCCACTCCGTTGTCGGCCGGCACATCTCCTCCGCGTCCCGAAGACTAGGCACACTCCAGACAGACAAAGCCGACGCAAACGCCCTCATCAACATGTGCTACTGGTCCTTCGTCAGTAACCTGTTTAGTTACCACACCGACTGCCCGCAAATCGAAAAATTCGGCTGGCTGGAAGTCACGCACCTCTTGGCGCCCGCGACGCAGTACATCCGCGACATTGAGGCGCTGCACTCCAAGATCCTGGACGACATTACAGACGCGCAGGAGGCGGATGGGCTCGTGCCGACGATGGCGCCTGAGATTCGGTACATGTGTGGCCCGCTCCACGATACGATTACCTGGGGCGGGGCGGTTGCGTTGATCCCGGAGATTTTGAAGCGGTATCACGGCTCGACGCATACTTTTGGAAAGTTGTATCAGCCTTGTGTCCGGTATATGGAGTATCTGCGGACAAAGGAGCGTCAAGGGGGTTTGATTGAGCATGGGTTGGGTGATTGGGGTCGAGATATCGCGTTTGGGAATCACCAGGCCAACATCGAGACGGCAATCTACTACAAGTGTCTGCGTAACGTGGAGTTGATGGCCGAGGATCTCGGCTACGCAGAAGACGAGAAGAAGTGGCGCGCGTGGGCTGACCGCATCTACGAGACCTACAACCGCCACCTCCTCGTCACCGACAAGACAGAGCACCCTTACGCATTCTATACATCCCTCGACGACCCCGCAGCCCACGACAGGACGATGATCGCCCAGGCCATGGCCCTGCAATTCGGCCTCGTACCGACAGAGCATGTAGCAGACGTGCAGCAGGCCTTCCTAGACGACGTGGCAGACTGTCGGATCCGCGCGGGTGAAATCGGGCTCAAGTGGCTCTGGAACACCTTCACGGACGTCGACCGTCCAGATATCGTCATGGCAATGGCGCGGCAGGAGGAGCACCCCTCGTACATGCGATTCCTGCGCCGCGGGGAGACGACGCTGAATGAGTTCTGGCAGGATGCGTGCCGGAGTAAGTGCCACGACATGCTGGGGACGATTTACGAGTGGTTCTATGAGGCTGTGCTTGGAATCCGGGTCGAGGAGGATGGGTATAGGACGTGGACTGTGAAGCCGCCGTTGAAGTCAGAGTTTGATTTTGTGGAGGGGACGTTTGAGTGTCCGTATGGGCTGATTGAGGTTACCTTTAAGCGTGAGGGCGAGGATGTGAGGATGAGGGTGGTTGTGCCAACGAGTACGAAGGGGACTTTGTTGTTGCCGAGAGACGAGAGCGCGGTTGTGATTAGGCGTGAGGGTGCCGAGGGGGTGGAGGGTGCGTCTGGGAAGAGGGTGACGCTGCTGCCGGGTCGGTATGATTTGGTTTTGCACCCATAGGAGAAATCAGTCTTCGATGAATGCAAGCAGGCTTATAATCATGATCAAGAATGTTGTTCATTGCGTCATCCTTGTCTTCCTGACAAGGTCTATTCAAAACACTTCAACCTCAACAGTAGCTCCTCACAACCTCGTGCCCATGTTAACGTGGACAGCCTTGATCTGACTATACGCCTCCAACCCAGCCTCGCCCAGTTCCCTCCCAATACCACTCTGCTTCACACCGCCAAACGGCACGCGGGGGTCGCTATCCTGGGTACTGTTCACCCACACCATACCCGCCTCAATCTCCGACGCAACACGGTGCGCGCGCTCGACATTCTGCGTGAAGACAGCGGCGCCAAGCCCGTACTGGCTGTTATTCGCCAGCGCAATAGCCTCCTCCTCGGTCTTGAAGCTCGCGATAACCACCACGGGCCCGAAAATCTCCTCGCCCCACACCCGCATCGACGTCGTGACGTTGGTGAAGACGGTGGGCGCGACGAAGAAGCCCTTGCCCTTGCCGCCGATGTTGAGGGGTTCTCCGCCGGCGGCAAGGGTGGCACCCTCCTTCTTGCCGATGTCGATGTACTCGAGCACGCGCTCGAACTGGACCTTGGAGACCTGGGGGCCTTGGTAGGTGTCCTTGTCCCACTGGCTGCCGACCTTGCTGGTAGCCTTGAGAGTCTCGAGGAACTTGGGAATAAATTCCTCGTAGATGGACTCCTGGACCAAGATTCTAGACGTGGCAGTGCAAATCTGGCCCTGGTTGGACATGATGCCCATATGCGACCACTTGACGGCCTGCTCGAGGTCGGCGTCACCAAACACGAGCAGGGGACTCTTGCCACCGGTCTCGAGGGTGATGTTCTTGAGCGTCTTGGCGGCCTCGCCCATGATGGCGCGGGCTGTGGCTGTGCTGCCGGTGAAGGCGACCTTATCGACAAGAGGGTGGCTGACCAGCGCGCCGCCGGCGACGCGGCCGAGGCCGTTGACAAAGTTGACGACGCCCGGGGGGAAGCCGGCTTCCTTGATGAGGGTGCCGAGGTAGAGGATGCTCAGCGGGGTTTGTTCTGCGGCCTTGAGGACGACTGTGTTACCGCAGGCGAGGGCTGGGCCGAGTTTCCAGGTTGCCATGCTTAGGGGGTAGTTCCAGGGGATGCTGGGGTTGATGTTAGTCGAGCTTCCTATAAAGGGGGTACATGTTGTCTGAACTGGACGGAGAGAGAGGTGGCTTACACTTGGGCGACGACACCAATGGGCTGACGAAGAGTGTAGGCAAACTTTTGAGGGATGCTGTTGATGGTCTGGCCGTAGGTCTTGTCGGCCCAACCGGCGTAGTAGCGGATGACGGTGACGCACTCTGAGAGGTCAATCTCCAGAGCATCGGCGTAGGTCTTGCCTGTAGTTTATGTCAGTTCACGGGCTTAAAGTGAGAGTGAAGTTGGTGAACATACCATTGTCCCATGCATCGATGGTAGCAAGAGTCTCCTTGTGCTGCTCGATCAGATCGGCGAGCTTGTACATGAGTTGACCACGATCCGTTGCTGAAATGCCCTTCCAGGACTCATGTCTCAGCGCGGTGTGTGCGGCCTTGACGGCCTTGTCAATGTCCTCGACCTCGGCAGCCTGGACGGATGCAATCTTTTCTTCGGTGCTGTGAAGTGAGATTATCAGCTTCATTGAAGTCACATGTGATAACCCTCACAGAATGTGAGGAATGAGGGGTGGAGTAGCACTCACGCAGGGTCTATCGAATCAATGACTTCGCCCTTGGCAGACTTGACAAACTCGTTGTTGATGAAGAGGCCGGTCGGCTGGGTGTACTTGACGCCATTGGGCGCCGTCAGCTCAACAGAGAAGTCGGACATTGCGGCGACGTCGTTGAGAGGGTTCGATTGACGTTGGTGAGGGGTCGATGAGAAGAAGAGACGCGCTGGTGGTTGTCTTGCGCGTGTCCTTTTCGCGTGATTGTCAAGGTGGCGCTGTCGGATCAGAGGGGTATCACAGAATCGAGACCAAGAAGAAAAAGTAGAAGTTGAGATGGGTTTGATAAGCAAAGAAGAACTGCGAGCGATGCGCAGACGAAGGGAAGGAGAGGAGAGCATCTTTTTCTACTGCTCTGTGCAATGCGCCGGCGGCCATTCGAAGGCCGACGATAGGAGCTTCCTGTCGGGTTCAATTGGCGGGGTCGTTGATGGGTGGATGGATTACAGCGAACACAGCACATCGGAGCGAGCTTCCAGTCCAATCGAAGCACGCCGTAGCTACTCCGCATTTACTTACTGCATTCGGTCCACTGGAGCATCCACTGGAGCATTAGAGCATGAAGCCCCCACGGCGCGGGGATATGACGTGCGGAACCGCTCTGCCGTCTTTCCCATCGGCGATAAGACACCTGTGCACTCGTGGAGTGGTGAAGAACCACAGAATGGCACTCACGATGCGGGGATTGAGTCGTAGGCTTTTCGGGGATGCACAAGTATATCAATCAACACCAGTATCTAAGCCGTATGCTGGCGCCGAAGGATTGGTTTTAGATTTTTTCAAACATCATGTGCCGGACAAAAGGGATTCGATTGCGGACCCTCAATACTGAAATAGGGCTGAAGAGAGGCAGTGTGCAAGGAGCCCGCTGCAAATTTCGGCTTTACCAGTTTGACCAGTTCCCCCCGTCCGATAAAGGCGATGTTCGAGAATCTTCACAGTGACGTTTCCCTTTTCGCCGACGGGTGAGCATAGGTAAGGTAGGTAGATAGCTTTCGAAAGTTCAAGATCTGTTAGTGCTTCCTTGGGGGATACAATTCTCAAGACTCTACCTACCATGGGGCGTTTACGTTTATGTAATCGCCCTCAGCATAGGTCCAGAATTAGCTAGGCCCTTGGATGCGGATACAATCGCATCTGCAAAATATGCCAGTTTTTTACCGCAAACGCACAAGCTCAACTTTGCGTGCTTGGAGGAGAAGGTGGGTCCCGTCGAACCGGGTCGGCCCCGCCCCGCCGTACCACGGCACTAGCTCCGTCCGGCCCGGTCAGGACTCAGTAGAATCACGGATGGAATGAAAACCACAATGACAACACAAAACTCACTTGGTGCGAACGACAGTAAATCGTCGCGTAACGGTAGCCTAACCAACGATATCGGCCTGTTCGGCCGCGCCCGAGCCCTTGTTATGGCGCCCGGCGGCGTGGTATATCTTCGGTACGGGACGGGCCACGGGTCCATCTCTCGGCCGCGACTCTTTTTCCACTGAGATCTCATCCACTCCACTAGAGATAGGCTCTGGATGGACTTCCATCGTGTCAATACTGTCGAGGAGGAGAGAAGGTTTATGTCCCGAATATGTGATGTAACTAAACTTGATTATGTTTCCATCAAACATATACTCATGAAGCATAAAATCTACAGCTATCCAGGAGCTATTCTAGGAATTCCAACTCTCCCGCCTGCCGAGTCTGGCCACACCAAGTCTACTCCTCGTAGATGTTGGAGTCACTGCCAAATGTTAGTCCCCAATGGTTTCTTCCGTCAGGTTATGAAGTACTCACAATTCTTCGTTGAACTTGTCTCTGCCGTCGGCATTCTTGTTGACAAAGATGCTCACCGACGTACCAGAGCAGACGAACTCGCCGAATCCGTCGTCGCCAATGGTAACCTCCTTGTCGTTCCAACCCAAAACATCGGTCCAGACCTCGCCGGCGTGCATCTCACCGACATGCATACGCTTAGATCCCGGTCCGGCATTGCTGGCCACCACGGCGCAGCCGTAGGGGCGGTCCCAGGTACCGTACTTGACCCAGCCCAGGCACGTCGCGTAGTCAAAGTAATCGGCCTGCTTGCCGTAGGCGTAGAGCTTCCTGGCAAGCGTCATCTTGGGCACGGCACCACCGCACGAAGGCGGGAAGGGGTGTTCGCCCTTGATGCCGTAGATGTCGCCGTACCAGACGCAGGGGTATCCATCGGTTCGGAGAAGGATGAGAGCGTAGGCGATAGGCTTGAACCAGCCCTCGATCGGGGCCTCCAAGGCCTGGTAGGGTTGGGTATCGTGGTTCATGACCAATGTCTGAATGCAGTTAGAGGCCGGCTTGATCAAAAGGGTAGGGATGCGGGAGAGACTTTGGTGAACGTACCACTGCGTTGATAGGCTCTTTCTGCACAAGTGTGCCGTCAAAGACCTTCCTCATGTCGGCACCGTTGCCCTTGCTGATCTCGCTAAAGTTGTAGACCAGGGGCGCGTCGAAGAGGGTGAACTGCCTGCCCATGCGCCGCAGGTACTCGGACATGTCGTCGAGACTGTCCTTCCAGAACTCGCCGACAAAGAACCAGCCCTTGCCGTACTCCTTGTCCAGCTCGGTGATGAATTGACGCAAGAAGTCCTCACTATAGTGCTTGATGGCGTCGAAACGGATTCCCTGGAGCGGCACCTCCTGAGCCAACCACTTGCCCCAGTTGAGGACGTCCTTGACAACCTCGGGGTGGTCGTAGTCGAGATCAGAACCCATCAAGAAGTCGCTGCACATGATTAGCATGGTCCATATTCCAGCCAACGGGCCATTGATCTTACTAGTTGCCCTTCTCGTCATCGACACTCTCCGCCCATTGCTGGTCGCCCTTGTCTCCCAGGATCTTGTAGATTGCCGTCTTCTCGTTCCGGGCATTGTAGTCGACACCGCTGAAATGGTACCAATGGTACTTCTGTTCGCTGTACTTGCCCTTGCGACCGGGGAAGTCGTAGCCGACCCAAGCGTCGATCTCGTACTTGTCGCTGACGAACTTCGTGCGATCGTTGGAGTCGACCTCGGCAGCAAGACACTTCTCCTTGCGGTCGGCCGCGAACTTGTGGTTCAGGACGGCGTCCCAGTAGATGCCGACACCATTGTCCTTGGCGGTGTGCGCCAGCTTCAGAAGCTCTTCTTTAGTACCCCACTTCGTCGCGACGGAGCCTTTTTGGTCAAACTCGCCCAAATCGTAGCTTTGGGGATTATTAGTAAGATGCGCCGGCGCGTCAAGGAAAAGATCGCAAAACGTACAGATCGTAAATGTCGTAACCGTTTCCAGTCTTTGATGATCCCTTGCACCTAGAGTCGGAGTCAATTGGGTTGGCCTTATCGTTCGCGCTTCAATTGGGGTCGTCTTACGCTGGCGGGATCCATATGCTGTCTACACCGAATCGCTTGAGCTGGGGAACATGCCTCTCGAGACGGACCCAGTGCTTCTGATCCGCAGGCACATACCACTCGAAGCCCTGCATCATCGTGTGGTTCTCGGGGGTCGGTTCCTGGTCTCCCATGATGGGCGATTGTGCCGTTGCGGCTGACGGCTAGGGGAGTGGATGGAGGGGTCGGAGGGGTCGAGGGGGGGTAAAACAAGGATGAATTGGCGATGAGGAGTTTGGGGAAGACAAAGTATGGAGGAGAGAGAGAAGAGAGGCAGGACCAGGACAAGACGTCAGGCTGGAGGAAAAGAGATAACTTCCATATGATACACCTTACCTTCTGGACTGCCGACTACCAAGCTATAGAATGCACGCACCTTCCTCTCCTGCCGGTTGGTTTACTAGCAGAATCTTACGAGGCATCGTACTTACTCCTCATGCAACACCAAACGCAGGTTGACGCGGCGACAGCGAGCAAATCAAATCGTCGAATCGCAGCATTCCATAGGGTAGCTCGAACGCATGGCCAGACAAAACCACATGCACTTTCTGCGACAACAAAGGCCTGTTCCTCCGAGTGCTCCCCCTAACCTGGAAAATGGCGCGACGCTAGCAGGATGCCATGAATCCATGGACGGCTGGCCCTTCAATCTGTTGGGACTGGCGTCGAATCGCAGCGGAGTTCCAGGCGTCTTCTGCCCTGGATTTTCCAACTTGACAGGGAAGTTTGACGTCATGCCGCAGCTGGTGTCCCAGATAAGCCCGCAGATGCCCGGCGCTTGCGTTCAATTGCTTTGTGTTTGAAAGGTCTAGACCATCCTGCCAGCGTTTAATGGCGTGGAAAAGGCACTAGGAGCATGCTGACTACTCACACCGAGGTGAGCTTCGGTGAAGTGTGCTGTCCGTGCCCTCACCTCGTTCGGAGGCAACTCCGGTCTTCAGCCTGGACCGGGAGGGGAAGGATGAAAGAAGCACCTCCCTGCGTACCTTTTCAGTAGTTAGGTTGCTGGTTACAGATATAAGCATTGACATCAATATGCAGAAATGTGGCAGGTGCAGGTGGGTCACGTGAGGCAGCTCCTTCACATCTCGGAGCTGCCCCACCTACACCTTGCCCAGATATCCAGCCCAAGGAACACATACCTCGAAAGGTACCCACTGTTAGTAATTGTTAAGGTTATAGAGGGTTACGGCCCACTGCACTATCATCTCTCAACATCAGCCCATACGAGCTAAATTCCACGACCATGGCGGTCTCCCTAGATGTAGGGCCATCGATCACGGTTCACGGGGACGCCGGTATATCTCGGCGGTCGGGACGAGTCCGGAAGCCGACTGCAAAGGTCAGAGTGGTTGAGCAGGTCAACCACCAGGACAATTCTGAGCTCAAAGACGAGATCAATAAGCTTTCGAATCTTGTCCAGGACCTCTTACGTCGGGACGCCGAGAGGGAACAGTTATTGAAAGACTGTTTGACGAAGATCGAATTCTTGGAGAGAGAGCTTCAGGAGGAGAAACATCGTTCAAACCGGCATCAACGTGGTCTAGCAAGGTCTATGCACGCTATTGGCACAGGGCCTAGCGAGACTGACCTGAGTTCCCAGGGGCATCCCTCGCACACAACCCAGAACCAGCCGCCCCCAGTCCGTTCATACGCGGCGGCGGCGAGCCAGCTACTGTCTAAAAGATAGGATGAACCAACGCCAGCCAAACAAGCCGCAAAACAAGCTACAAACCGGGCGGCCTTAAAGGATCTACGCATCTTCGCGCGTTTATCGCCTGAAAGCCCGCTTCGGAACGAGAAAGCTTACGATATATATATCTTCGTTCGGGAAAGGCTAAGTCCCCAAGCCCGAGAAGCCCTTAAGGGGATCGACTATGTTAAGACAGGATTAGTACTCCTACCTTCGTTAATGGATGGTGTAAAAGTCCTGCTAGAGAACAGAGAACAGATCGCTGCCCTTCTCCAAGCGTAAGCGATCGAGCAACGCGATACCTGGATCCGAGCCTATATCGTAAACGTCCCTTACACCAGGTATTGTCTGGTAACCAACACTGAGCTGGAAATCACGACCGAGGAACTCCTTGAAGAGATCCAGGTCTTGACGAAACTCAAGCCTGAAAAAGCACACTTCTCCAGGAAGGACGAAGTCGAAAGGCTAGGCACGGTGACAGCCTGGTTCAAGGCGGAAGCCGTAAGGCAACTACCAAGACGCCTCCGTTTGATGGGGGCCAGCGTTTTTGTAAACCTGCAGTTCCCGAAGGAGAAGAGGTCTCCTCAATGTCTCCGCTGCGGCGGTTTTCACAGCGAACGAACGTGCACCAGAAGGAAGAGATGCCTCAAGTGCAGCTCTCCTTCCCACACAACTGATCAACACCGGGCACCCTGCGGCGGCACTGAGGGTCACGATGGCTGCGACTGCCCCTTTAAATGCCCGTCGTGTAACGGGCCTCACGCCGCCTTCGATGCGACTTGCCCTATCCAACCCAAAGTGGTGAAGGGG
The DNA here is from genome assembly GCF_030913505.1 of Colletotrichum phormii. Taxonomy (NCBI): domain Eukaryota; kingdom Fungi; phylum Ascomycota; class Sordariomycetes; order Glomerellales; family Glomerellaceae; genus Colletotrichum; species Colletotrichum phormii. The sequence continues at coordinate 450,399 of NW_026851476.1, forward strand.
GTAGTCCAGAGGAGAGATAAGGCTCAGCTACGGGCCATCCGAGCTGAGGGAGAAAGATTGTGGAGAAATGCGACCCAGCAGTCGCATCGATATTCCCGTAAAGAAGAACAAGCAATGGACTATACCCCGGCGAATAAGACATAAAAGAAGAATATAGCCCTCTAAAACCCTGTAAATTATGTAAGCGAATATGGGCAGGCGGGTATCCGCCTACGAAATAGTACTGAACCTAGCTTACGTAGCCCAG